>NC_057864.1:342672824-342980681 GCF_019393635.1 Dromiciops gliroides | reverse complement strand
AATTGCTGGCGCATAGTAGATGCTTAATAATTGTCCAGTGAATGGAACTGAAAATTGAAGTCAAAACAGGACCTGTGTGCCTGCCTGTCCTTGCCAATGTACAAGTTTTTCCTCTATCATCAGCACTGACCACCCAATATGATAGAATCATAATAAAATTTTCACAAAGGCAAACTGCCTTCCAACCTCGGCTTGTCCAAGAGCAATAGAACGACCAGAACCATTGCCAATTTTGCCACCTTCCCTGCTGGTGTTGACAAAGCAGCAGCCAGGATATTTTCTGATAACTAGCTGACCCTGCGGCACTAGCAAGAAAATTATTCTTACCTGAGTACCGTAAACAACATGTGGGAGTACAGTGGCCTCAACCCACATGATAACGGGGCGCAATAAAAGTTTGTTGACTGATTGAATGACTAATGATAGGCAAGAGTGGGAAAGTACCCTGGATCAGGAATCTTCGGACCTGGGTTTCAATCCTAGCTCTGACATTTATTTCTCTGTGATCTTCAGCAAGTCACTCCATCTCTGTGGGCCTCAGTCTCAGTACCTCATCTTCAGAATGAAGGTGTTGGACTAAATCAGGAATTCTTAACCTTATTTTGTGTCATGGACCCCTCTGGTAGCCTGGTGAAGTCCTTGGACCCATTCTCAGAATAATAGTTTTTAATAATTGAAGGACATGCTAAATTTTGGGTTGAAGTTAGTGAAACTTAAATATGTTATTTGTTGTTTTTTGCCCCCCATCCATCCAAGTTCACTGACCCAGTGGAATCTATCCAAGGAGTCTGTGGCCCCCAGGTTAAGAAGCTCTGGTATGAGGCTCTACCATCCCTTCTAGTTCTGAAGCTATGATCCTATCATCAGTTAGAATGAACATTGAGGCATACAATGGTTTTCTGAGCAGCTCTACAAATGTTTACCCCACAGAATGAAAAGTGAAAAACTCGGGAATGTATAATTCAGAGAATGTGTGTGTGTGTGTGACCTAGAAAACATGAGATTTACTCAGCTGTTTGTGATAAATTTCGGAGTAAAGAGGATTAAACACCTTAGAGACTAAAAACAGCAAGACCCTCTCACTCATCGCAGGAGCCCGGACAGGATGTGGTAAAGAAGAGGGACACCTGGATTCAGAGGGTTTAGTTCTGGGAGGGCCCTTCAAGATCATCTGGACCAAATGTGTTATTTTATAGATGAGGAAAAAACTGAGTCTTAGAGAGGGGAATTGAAGTGACTTTCCCAAGGCCACACATGTTGTAAGTTGAAGAGCCAGCACCTTTCAGACTTCCTCAGACACCTCCCTGGCATCCTCCGGTCTTTTCTTGTCTTGAATTGTTCATGAATTGGATGTATTTAAATGAGGCAGAGCTGTGCCTCATTCTCTCCTCTAGAGTCATCCAAGTCCAGTGGCAAGACAAAAGTCAAGATGACTGGTGATGGCGCAGGATTCCTAACTAAAATCGACAGGAAGCCTTCCCCAGCCCCACTTAATTTTAGTGCCTTCCCTCTGTTAATATCTTCCATTTATCTTATATATAGCTTGCTGTGTACATATTTGCATGTTATTTCTCTGTTAGATTGTGAAACCCCTGAGGGCAGGGACTGTCTTTTCCCCTTTTTTGTATACCCAGATCTTAGAAGCATATCTGGAACATAGTAGGCATTTAATAAATGTTTATTGATTGATGCAAACTCTTCTGACTTTGTGCTTTTGACTCCAGCACTTTTGTCCCTATCTACCTAATCTAGGTCTGATGCTCTGCTAACCTGATGACAAATCACTGCGAGCCTCTGGAACTTAGGCTATTCATCACTAACAAAAGAGTGTTGAACTGGAGTCTCAAATCCAAGGCTACACATCCATTCAGATAATAGGAAAAACAGCATAGTGTTATAAACTAGAAAGTGTAATAAAGGCACTGTTTAAGTTTAAAGGTCATTGGTGTGACATCTCTAAGATACTTTGTAACCCTAAAGGCAGAGGTATATTGGAAAAGGTTTAACAACTTCCCACAGGACCCACTTTTAAATTTAATCTGTATTATTAATATTTTCTCCATCACTTCCTTAAGTCTAATCAAACCACAAAAGAACAAATCAACCCTTTATTTTTAGTTTGCTGATTTCAGAAATTTAGCAGCCAGCTCGCTTTGAACTGGCTGTCCCATCCTCTTGGCAAGGCTTACAGTTCTATAACATGGATGCCAAAGCAATTCATTTCAATTCAACAAACATGTATTATGTCCTGACTGTATGCAGAGCACTGTGCTAGGCAATCAAAGTTTAGCTAAGACACTCCTTGCCCTCATGGAGTTTTCAGTCTATTTCTTAGCAAGGGATTTTTTTTTTATAAAAACAAATGTTGAAAACTGTAACTGGAAAATAATAAAATACAAAATATATAAAAAAGAAAGGGATTTTTAAGCTGGGTCTATGGACTTGTTTTAAAAAATATTTTGAAAATTGTGTTTCAACATAATTAATTTCCTTTGTGATCTTGTATATTTTATTTTATGTATCTTAAAACATTCTTTTGAGTTCATGGGATTCATCACTCTGTCCAAAGTGTCCATGAGACAAAAAAAGCCCTGGTCTAGTAGATAATGTTGGCCAAAATTTACATAGTACATTATGATTTATAAAATGCTTTACACACATTATCTCATATGGTCCCCACAACAATCCTGTGAAGTAGGAGCTACTATTATCCCCATTTTGTAGAGAAGAAAGATGAAGCACAGGGAAGGAAGTCAAGTGACTTGCCCAGGGTCACACAGTAAGAATCAGAGATGGGATTCAACCCCAGGTCTCCTTGAATCCAAGCTGAATGCTCTATTCACTATATATTACCCTGGCTCTCCATGCAACACCATGGAATCACCAGAACATGACCAGGATCCCAGAACAATCCAAATCAACATTGATAGTGAAATCAAAGAACACTGTGAGGTTTGCACAGCTCCTGGTGTCAGCTGCTTCTCAGTGGATGGATCTGGGGTGGGGGTGGGATAAGCCTATCTTGGCATGAATAAGGATTATTTTATTATACTGAACTCCCTAATTATGCAGTTAGGAAGCTGTGTGTGGCACATTCCTGAGCCTACACAACTCTCATAAGGATTCCACTATTAATTTTAAAAGGAGAAATACCAATGCAACTTTTGAAACTCCCACACCATTCACACATTGAATTTGTATGCCAACTCAAAACATACCCACTGGAAATGAAAACAGAGGGGAAAACCCACATGTAACCAAAGCCTGTCTGTCAGACAGCAGAGATGGGGGAAAAGGACTGATTTCTGCAATTCTGAAGTTAACTGTTCCCTCTGTCCTTGATTGGTGGTCCTATTATACGTTTATTAGTTTGTAGGTGTAAAAATGCACAAACACATATTTCATGCCCTTTCATAATCATAATTACATAGCATTTAATAAGTACCTCATGTAAATAATCTTGGCTTGGATACTCTCCAAGGTGTCTTACCTGGATATGACCCCTGTCCTTTAAGATCATTAGTCCTTAAACAAGCAATCATGATTTTGGACATAGGGAGGCAGCATGGTGTGGTAGAAAGAGCATTGAACTTGGAGTCGAAGGACCTGAGTTCAAATCCTGGCTTTACCAGATCTAAGTGATCTTGGGAGGTCACCTACCCTCTCTAGGCATTACTTTCTTCATCTGTAAACTGGAGGGGTTGGGCTAGATGGCTTCCAAGATCCTTTTTGACTCTAGATCTATGATTCTATGAGCCTAAGTAGGTCAGAAGACAGCGTGAGTGGTTACATGTAAACAAAAGAGGAAACTGTTTGGTACAACAGGCAAATGAGACCACATCTCAGAGAAGAGTAGTGTCCTGAACAAAGCACTAGCCTGCTACTAAGTCGTTTTGGGAATCTGGGTAAGATGCTTGGTTTCATAGTTTTCTAGCCTATAAAATGCAAAGATGGACACAAGGTTTGCTAAGATCCCTTCTAATTCTTTTGTTTTTAGCAGTCTATGGATTCTATGATTAGGAGGCAGCTAGGTGATACAGTATATAGTGCACTAGGCTTAGAATCAGGAAGATTCATCTTCTTTAGTTCAAATCTGGCCCCAGACACTTACTAGCTGTGTAACCCTAGGCAAGTCATTGCCCCCCCCCCTTTTGCCTCAGTTTCTTCATCTATAAAATGAGCTGGAGAAAGGAATGCCAAACTACTCCAGTATTATCTATGCCAAGAAAACCCCAAATGGGGTCACAAAGAGGAAGACATGACTAAAACAACTCAACAACAACAAAATTCTATGATTAGAAGCAGCCCTCCCTGTCCCTTCAGGGAGCATTCAATCTTACCTTCCCCAAAAGGGGAGGTCCTTCAAAAACTGCCCATGGAGAGTTCTCCTCAGTTCAGTAGCATACATAACCTCGGGGTGGGCCAGGTGTGGCCCCTCCCAAATGAGTTAGCTAAAAACAGGGATATTAATCTTGACCACAAATAATTTTTACCACAAGAGACTTGACATTTATTAGTTGTGTGACCCTGGGCAAGTCACTTAACCTTCATTGCCCTGCCAAAAAACAAAACAAAAAAAAAAACTGTAATTGCCTTGAAAATAGAAATTGTTTCATCTTTTGTATTTTTACCCCTAGCATCTGGTACAGTGCCTGGCAAAGAGTAGGTTGATTGTTTCTCTAAACCTAAGTTTTGAGGAATCTCAGTCCACCCAGCAATGTAATTGCAGAATCATGTTGGAAAATATTGACTTTGAGTTATCTGCCAGAATTTTCTTCTCTAAAACAGTTCCTTTAGTCCTTCAAACAGTTCTTCATATCCCAATCCTTCCATGGGACATTTTCTCCAAGTAAACTAAAAAGAAAAAAAAAACAACTTGAGAAATATTCAAAGGATATGAACAGGCAGCTTTCAGATAAAGAAATTAATCTATGGTCATATGAAAAAAATGTTCTAAATCACTATTGCTTAGAAAAATGTAAATCAAAACAACCCTGAGGTACCACCTCTCATTTATCAAATTGGCTAATATTACAGAAAAGGAAAATGATAAATGGAGATGTTGGAAAATTGGAACACTAATGCATTGTTGATGGAGTTGTGAATTAATCCAACCATTCTGGAGGACAGTTTGGAACTATGCCCAAAGGGCTATAAAACTGCACACCCTTTGACCCAGCAATAACACTACTAGGTCTGTATCCCAAAGAGATCATTAAAAAGGGGAAAGGACCTACGTGTACTAACATATTTGTAGTCACTCTTTTTTTGTGGTGCCAAAGAATTGGAAATTGAAGGAATGCTCATCAGTTGGGGAATGGCTGAACAAGTTGTGATATATGAATGTAATGGAATAATATTTTTCTGTTAGATTTTATGAGCAGGCAGATTTCAGAAAAACTTGGAAAGACTTATATGAACTGATGCTGAGTGAAGTGTGCAGAACCAGAAGAATTTTACACACAGCAACAGTAGCATTGCACAATGAAAAACTGTGACTGACTTAGCTCTTCTCAGTGATTCAATGATCCAAGACAATTACAAAAGTCTCATGATAGAAAATGTGATTCACATCCAGAGAGAGAATTATGGAGTCTGAAATCAGATCAAAGCATATTCTTTTCACTTTTTTGGTATTTTTTTTCTTTCTCGTAGCTTTTCCCTTTTGTTCTGATTTTTCTCTCACAACATTACTAATGTGGAAATGTGTATAACTTGATTGTACATGTATAACATATATCAGATAGCTTAATGTCTTGGGGGGGAGGGCGAAAAATTTGAAACTCAAAATAAAAATGAATTGAAAGCTCTTTACATGTAATTAGAAAATATAAAATTCTATTGAGAAAAAATAGAAAAAAGGAAATTTCCCCAAATGCAAAATTTTGTAAAATAATGCAAATGCTACATACAACTCCTTCTCCCTTCTCCAACCCACTGCTCCTATCTCTTTGCTTAAACAGGCCTTCCCTCCTCCACTCCACCAATTCCTATCTTCACCCTTCCTTCAAGTTCGTTTTGCCTCTGTTTCAGAAAGTTTTCTCCAATCTACTGCTGTCTCCCTTTAATCATTTTCATGCATTCAGCTTGGACTTCAGAATTTTGCATTTGTTGAAATGGTAATACATTATTTATTTGACACCTTAAGGGAATGGCGTGTTCTATATTAAGTGAATTTTACATTGTGCTGAAACTTTAACCATTTTTATGGAATAATTTTTACAAAGCACATTATACATCTCCTTTCTTAAGCCTTCAAATTGAAAGTAAGTTGCAACCTTTTCTTAATAACTCAGTCATCACCACAAATATTAGTTATTGTACTGAAATTTCTACTGAAAAAGTTATACTAAAACATGAAAAACTATACAAAAATACTGAAAAAAAAGTTATTGTACTAGACTATCCCCAGGGACATTGAGGAATTAGGGGTGCTTGACCATACAGTAAAAGAGCCCAGTCTACTATTTATTAGAGGAAGATTAAGGTCATTCTTTATTAGAGAGGACTAAGGTCCTTCTCTAATGTGGGGTGACCTAGAGGCTATGCCAGAGGAACATAATAAGCTCTGTTAACTCCTACCAAGATGTAAAATTTTTAAACATGGGACCTTTAATGGTTTGTATGCCACCCAAGGACCGGGCTAGATACATTTAGAGAGGCACATCACCAAAAGGATGCCTACCAGGGACCATTTTCCACAATAATGAGTACAGGTGGTTGCTATGTGCTAGGACTCCTTCCCATCCTCCCCCCCAAAAAACTTTGTTCCTACTTTATATCTATTTTGTATTTAAAGATATATAAATATGCAATACATATGTGTAATACATAATATAGAAATACATGTAGTTATAAATGTATACCTTATTTCCCAACAGAATATAAGTTCCTTGAGGACAGGGACACTTTCATGTTTGTTTTTGCATTCCTGGTGACTAGTACAATACCTGACCCATAGTAGGCCCTTAATAAATGCTTCCTAAATGAAATGAAATGACACGGAATTGAATTAAAGGAAGAAGCAATTGCAGATGAAAGCACAGATTCTTTAAGCATTAATCTAATAAAGCCATATTTAGGACTTGTCACTGATTTTAAAAGAGGTTGAAATGCATGAGGCTTTATTTATTTATTCATTCATTTATATTTATTCATTTATCTATCTATTTATTTGTTTTTGTTTATTTATTTTTCGGGGCAATGAGGGTTAACTGACTTGCCCAGGGTCACACAGCTGGTAAGTGTCAAGCATCTGAGGCCGGATTTGAACTCAGGCCCTCCTGAATCCAGGGCTGGTACATAATCCACTATGCCACCTAGCTGCCCCAGCTTTATTAAATATAAATAAACTGACATTCCTTTGTGTACTTAGGTTTTGAACCAACTCCTAGGGAAAAAGAGCAATAAGGTAGAGCTGAGGTGCTGGTCCCAGATGGGTAAACTTTAGAGTTTTCCTCAGTTTAGCTGCAGGGAGTCATCTTATCTCCGCAGCCTCCTCCTAATCTCACTATTGTTGGATTCAAGGATCCCCAAACCAAGATCTTGAGGTCTTTCCATGGCAAGAATTCACTCCCAACGGGTGGATATACTGAAGCCAGCTGGAATTGGCTCAGCAGAGCTGATTGTTAAATTTTTCAGGGGCAGCTAGGTGGTGCCGTGAATAAAGCACCTGCCCTGGATTCAGGAGGACCTGAGTTCAAATCTGGCCTCAGACGCTTAACACTTACTAGCTGTGTGACCCTGGGCAAGTCACTTAACCCCAATTGCCTCACCAAAAAAACAAACCAAAAAAAATTTTTTTCAGGGAGAGCATTTACACTTTAAATTCTGAAGGTGCTACAAATCAGGGCTTGATTTATTGTTTTGTAGATTGTTTAGACTTAAGAAAGTGATGAAGAAAATGTCAATAATGCACATTAAATTGAAAAGTGAGTCCCCTGTTGGGAGAGTGTGTAATTTAAAATTCTAAATGTGGGTTCTAATCTGTCCCCCCCAGTTTTGGGGGGAAACTGACTAAAATCACTGATAAAGGAATTTAGAATTTTTTTAAGGGTTTATTGAAAGATAGTAAAAGAAAAAGAAAGATTGAGAAGAGATTTCTTATAACCTGGAAATCCTAGCCTTCCTAATCTTTCACTTCTGAAGTTCCCTGCTACCATGCCAATGTCTCGAAGCCAAAGAGGAAGCCCAGTCCCCCCAGCATCCGCTTCCTCCTTTGTGTCCTCCTCCCAGAAATGGGAGGCTCCTCAAGTTGATTGGCTAGTAGCCTTGATAGACAGTACCCATGAGCAAATGTCACTTCCTGATGCCAAGGACCTTAACCGCATGGCTTGCCCTCAGAGGCCTTCTCCTCATGGCAGAGCTTTTCTACAGTAAGTCTCCAGCAGGTGGCATCATTCCAATCATTACAAGAGTCAGTTGTTAAACATTCCTGCTCCCTGCTCTGTGTGACCTGGAAGTAGTGAGAGTGGGTGAACTACCGAGCTAGGAGAGAGGACCCAATATGATCTAGACATGTCTCAAGAATGGCAACTGTGGTTACAGATAGCTACTGGGCAGCAAGGGAGAAAAGGTTGTGGCAGTCGACAACCAAACTAGGGAGGGGAATAAAAAGTGCTATCCAAGTCAGAAGTTCAAAGCTGCTCTTCTCATTTCTCTCCCCTTTATCCACTCACTACCAAATGACCAAGCACTTCCAGCCACAAGACTGTGAAAACACATTTTTATGGCTAGCTAAGACTTATTACTTCTTTAACGTTACCACACATCCTATGCCCCTGCCCACAATGACTAAAGTACAGAAAGCCATATGCATAATTTAAAATCCATAAAATCATATCTGCTTTCATTTGGCTACAAAAAGATCCCTTCCATCACTCTCTCATTGTCTTGTCCGGAGAGTTATGCTGATAAAAAGAACCCCCGTAGGTGAACTTTGCCCACTAGTGTTTTGACTCTAGTTCTATGCTACCCCAATCATAACTAACAAATCCTGCTGTCCAAATCACAGGTATCATGTGTTATTCAAAACAAACGATGTGAAAAGTGGGAGTGGAGTGATCTAGATTTTAGCCCTAATTCTGCTGATAGTTTTGTGACCTTGGGAAAGTCACTTTCAGTCCAGTTTTCTCATCTGAAAAATGAGGGAAGGGGTGGTAAACTAGATGACTGAGCTCTAAGGACCCTACTAGCACTAACAGTTTATAATCCATGACCTGTGTATAGAGTAACATTAACATTAAATTTTTAGTATATGTACTTGTTTTTCATCCTTCATTCTCTCTCTCTCTCTTTGCAGGGCAATGAGGGTTAACTGACTTGCCCAGGGTCACATAGCTAGTAAGTGTCAAGTGTCTGAGGCCGGATTTGAACTCAGGTCCTCCTGAATCCAGGGCTGGTGCTTTATCCACTGTGCCACCTAGCTGCCCCTATGTACTTGTTTTTATAATGTGTTTCTAGTAAGCAACATATTATAAGGTTTTATTTTCTTATCTAATCTGTAACTCTTTTTTTATTTTAATGGATGGCTTAGTCCCTTCACATTTAAAGTAATAAGTTTGTATTTTCCTCCATTTGTCTCTAATATTGTTTTTTCCAAGCTATGATTTTTTTTCTTTTTCACTGTAAACAGTACTATGATTCTTCAGTTACTTTAGCTTAATCTTTTTTAAAGATAGCCCTATTCCCATTGGCCCTCTTCCCCTTGCCCCCAAATAATACTTAGCCCAAGGTCACGGACTCCATTATGGAACATATCTCTTCCCCCATAGGAATATTCATCAATGGAACACCATCCTACCGATATGGGGGGAAATCTACCACCAAAACAAAGCCTCCCTCTATCTCTTCCCCCCTGCTTTTCAGTCTTTCTCCCACCCTCCTTGTGCACTCCCCTGAAGACTTCTTTTTCTGAAAGACCACAGAGAGATTACCTTTCCCTCATTGCTAGTCTTCAATTTGGCCCAGGCACATCAAACTCTCCCCTCTTTTCCCCTGATCCCTCACCCCCGCCCCCAACCCTTCAGGCACTTTTCTATTTTGTAATATACTCCCAGAAAAACAAAAAAAAAAATCAGTGGTTCACTTGTAGGCCAGGTGTCTCCAGGTTCAGTCCCTAACGTTGAGGCCTGCCTTTTCACTGTTAATTCCACATGGCTTCTGCTCTTTCACTTTGTGTACATTTAGAAAGAAGTCTTACTGGTCACTCTGTTGTTACTCTGTTTCTATTCTTGACTGCTATATTCATTCCCTCTTCCTGTATTCTGTTTCTTCTGGGATATTTGAGAAGCAAACAATCTCTTCAGGTCTGTTTTTTTTCCCAAGAATGCTTCAAATACATCTTTATTGTTGAATATCCATCTTTTTTTTTTTTATTCGTGGTTAAATTTAGTTTTGCAGGGTAGATTAAACTGGTTGCATCTTGAGCTTCACTGCTCTTCAGAACACTTTATTGTATTGTCTCTTGCATTTTCTGGGGTGCAGAATAGTCCTGTGTTATTTGCATTTCCTTTCCTTTGTATGTGAAGATCTGATTGCTTGCAGAATTTCTTGTTTCTAAATTGAATTGTTAAATTAATTATGCATTTTGAGTTTGCAGCCTTGGATTTTTTTTCTGGAGGTGATATATGTATTCTTTCAATTGGTATTTCTTTTTCTATGTTCAGAAGTTCTGGTCAGTAGTGGAATATTATTGTGTTTTACCGTAAAGTGGAATTTTTTCAAATACAAGTTTCACTAATTTATTTTGCATAGCTGAAACTACTATATCTTTTAATGATTAAATTTTAGTTCTGATTTTAAAAATGTTAATTTTTGCACATCTTCTTCTAGATTGTCCTTCATTTCTGTGCATTTGTATTCTCAATCAGTTGTCCTCTCTTTTGTTTCTTTATCGACTTGCCGTCAAAGATTCAAGTTTTTCTATTCTGTCAATTATTTCTGCTTTTGATCCACTCAATAACATGCTATGTTTCTATATTTTCCTCTTCTGTCTCATCAAGTGGTCATTTCCCTTTGTCTTGTAGTATTTGTTCGTAGAGACCTAAACTTATTAATAAAACCTGGAGGCCACATTTCCTCCTGCTATTACTGTTTCCCTTTTTTGACTTATCTACTCATACTCAAGATCTTTGAGTTTTATTCCTTCTGACATCTTTGGTAAGTTCAGTCTTGGCATATGTGTCTAGTTTCCCTCCTCCAACAGAATAAAGAAAGCCTTTTGTTTATGACCACTGTTAGTTCTTTGGTTTTATTTTGTTTTCATTTTATTATTTTATTTCTTAGAGTTAACTGTGGTTGTGATAACCTGTGTGAGCTCTTTGGTATTTTCAGAGTTAACAATGACTCTTCGAGGCAGCTAGGTGGTGCAGTGGATAGAGCACTGGCCCTGAAGTCAGGAGTACCTGAGTTCAAATCCGGCCTCAGACACTTAACACTTAACTAGCTGTGTGACCCTGGGCAAGTCATTTAACCCCAATTGCCTCACTAAAAAAATTAAAAAAAAAAAAAACAATGACTCTTCAGTCATTTGTTTTCAGAGTTGACACTATCTTTAGTCATATGAAAAAATATTCTAAGTCACTATTGATTAGAGAAATACAAATTAAAACAACTCTGAGGTAGGTGCCACATCACACCTATGAGATTGGCTGATATGACAGAAAAGGAAAATGACAAATAGTTAAAGAGGATGTGGAAAAATTGGGATACTCAGGCACTGTTGGTAGAGAGAAGAACTGATCCAACCATTCTGGAGAATGATTTGGAACTATGCCCAAAGGGCTATAAAGCTATGCATACTCTTTGATCCAGCAATACCCCTACTAGGTCTGAATCCCAAAGAAATACAAAGAAAAAGAAAAAAGGAAAAAGGAAAAGGACCTATTTGTAGAAAAATATTTGTAATAATTCTTTATGTGGTGACAAAGATTTGGAAATCAAGGGGATGCCCATCAATTGGAGAATGGCTGAACAAGTTGTGGTATATGAATATGATGGAATATTGTTGTGCTATTAAAAAAATGACAAACAAGATGCTTTTGGAAAAACCTGGAAAGACTGATGCAGAGTAAAGTGAACAGAACCAGGAGAAGATTGTGCACAGTAACAGCAATTTTGTATAATGATCAAGTGATCAATGATAGTTATTCTCAGCAACACAATGATGTAAGACTACTCTGAGGACTCATAATGAAAAATGCTCTCCACCTCCAGAGAAGGAACTAATGGACTCTGAATGTAGATTGCAGCATCCTTTAAAAAAAAAACTTTCTTTTTCTTGGGTATGGTTTTGTTTGGGGGGGGGGGGTTGTGTTTTCTTTCAAAACATGACTAATTTGAAAATATGTTTGGTATGACTATACATGTATAACATATCAAATTGCTTGCCTTCTCAGTGAGGGAGGAGGAGAGAGAATTTGGAACTCAAATATTTTTAAATGAATGTTAAAATGCTATATGCATAATTAGAAAATATACATGTATCTAAAAGAGTAAATGGATGGCATAATCCCTTTGGTTAATAATAATTATCAATTTTAAGATTCATAAAACCATTTATCTAGATTTTCTCATTTGAGCCTGAGGGGTAGGTGTTTACAAATAAGTAATATTATTCCTATTTTGTGGATAAGGAAACCAAGGCTCAGAGGGGTTCAATGATTTATCTATGGTTACATGGCTGTGTCACAGGCAGTGAGGTGGTACCATAGGTAAGTGTGTTGGACTTGTAGTCAACATTAAAATCTTGCTCCAGATACTTACTAGCTCAAGTGACTTAGTGTAGTAAAATACTAGGCAAGTCACATAACACATTAGTCTTGTTTCCTTCTCTGTAAAATGGGAATAATATTATTTGTCTATAAGTACTACCAAATGGTGTAGTTATGAAAATCAAATGAGATAACACATTTATGGTACTTTGTACACCTTAAAGCTCTGTACAAATGCTAGTAATTATTATTTGGAGAATAATTATTTGGGAAGATAGAGATCAGTGAAGAATAATGTTGATAAAAGCAGGAAAATAATGAATCTAGGAAACAAAAAAATGGCAACAATGTAAGCAGAAAAAAACACACACAATAAAATGAAACTGAGTGGCATGTCCCAATAATGACCAAGTTTGGTCTTGAAGAAGAGTTTCTAAAATGCACTTCCTCCATTCATTTCAGTGGTTGTTGTTTGTCATTCTTCAGTCGTGTCCAAATCTTCATGACTCCAATTGAGGTTTTCTTAGCAAAGATATTGGAATGGCTTGCCATCTCCTTCTCTAGCTCCTTTTACAGATGAAGAAACTGAGGTACACAGGGTTAAGTGACTTACCCAGGGTCACACAGCTAGTAAGTATTTGAAGAAGATGAATCTTCTGGACTCCAAGCCTGGCACTCTATCAGGAGGGGGTATCTAAGGAAGCTCAATGTTGTTTATACTATGTATGACACAGGGCATGTGTCAGTTTATTTTGCTGAAATGCTTTATCTCCCCCTTTCTTTTAAAATTCTTGTTACCACCTGACTAATATGGAAATGTTTTGCATGACTACACATGTATAACTTATATTGAAGTGCTTGCTTTCTCAAAGTGGTGGGGGGGAGGGAAGGGAGGGAATAAGGAAGGGAGAAAATTTGAAATACAAAGTTTTTAAAATGGATCTTAAAATTGTTTTTACTAATAATTGGTGAAAAATTCTAAATAAACAAACAAAAAATATAAAATCTTTGTTACCAAGAATGAGGGCGGCTACATGGTACAATGGAAAGAACGCTTGTCCTGGAATCAGAAAAAACTCTGAGTTAAAATCTGTTCTCAGACACTTACGCTGTGTGACCCTGGGCAAGTCACTTCACCTGTTTGCCTCAGTTTCCTCATCTGTGAAACAAGCTGGAGAAGGAAATGGCAAACCCCTCCAGTATCTTTTCTAAGAAAACCCTAAATGTGGTCACGAAGACTCAGACATGACTGAAAAAAATCACTGAACAATAAAAACAAGGATCAACTTGGCTGTGTAAGGAAAAAGGAGGAATAGATTCAGAAAGCAATGTGATGCTAAAACAAAAGCCATTAGTAGAAGATTAATTTTAAAAAAATATATGTGGCTTTTATTAGTTTCCAGAACAGTCCATAGCTCAAACCAAATGATAATCAAGGAGCATCAAACTGAAGTCCATCTTGGTTTATCTTAATGAACTGAGAAGACCCTTTGTAATCTATGAATTTATTGTTTGCAAATTATTCTATTAAAGTGCTGAAAGACATTTTGTTATCTTAAGAAGCATGAATGCCTCTCCTTTTCTCCCATTCACCCCATAATCTCAACTATATTAGTCATTTGATTAGTCAGCTTCAATCCAGTCCAGGTCAGAAGGACAGAAATTATAATGTCATGGGGGTCCAAATTAATTAGGTTTCATTGTGTCTGTACTCCTCCCAATTAGCCTCAGTTTAACGCATGCTCAGCATTGGGGCCTAGTGGGCCATAAAAGAGAGCAATGAGTCACATGGCATTTTGTAATGTCTTTGAGCCCTTTGCAGCTACAGAATTCTGCTCACAACATATTAACTTTAGGTGATAAGTGGAGGTGTGTTCCTTGTGATGTTTCTCATACTCAGCAAAGAAAACCAAATTAATCCCAGATTAATCTGAGGGCCTGTAGAGCATTAGCTCTCTCATAAATTACCCAACCAAGGCATACTCAAGTGGAAACAAGATTATAAGAAAAAAGAAATATATAGAAAGGAACAAAAAGAGAATAACAGCTCAAGGAGAAGGGATAAGGCTGAGGACTAGATCAATGATTTCATCAATATCAGGAACTCCTACATGAGGAAATTCCTTCTGCCAGTGGAAGTCAGCACTTTCTCTGTAATTTGCCGATTTAGGGGTAACAAAATGTGTTTGTGCTAGATTTGAACAATTGCCTGTTTTCATATGAACTAAGAATGATTTTTACATTTTTAATACAACTTATTTATAATTTTATTTTAAAATGTTAAAAAAAACCAAACATCCCATTCTTAGCTCACAGGACCAACCCCCACCCCCCCCACCCACCCCCCCACCCACCACCAAAAAAGTAGGGCAGTCCACAGTTTTCCAACGCCAGATTTTGGCCCAGAATACTGAGGAAAGCCACAAAGAGTTGCCCAGGGTCACACAGCAGTAATGGTAAGGGGACGAATAGTTTGTTTATCCACAGGTTCCAAGTTTCCTATTATAGGCATTAGTGATCCTAAATCATGAAAGCTCCTCAGATTTCACAAGTTTCTTTTGGGAGAAGCATTACTACTTCTGTTCCTCCAGCCCACAAGCCACCTGGGACATATTTCCCCACACTTTTGAAAAGGGTAACTTTAGCTCTGAGAGGCTAGAAGGGGCCAAAAAGAAAAAAGATTGCCAAAGACATCTTTGCCTGCTTAGCCATTTAACTTAAAGCCTATTCTGATGATGATCATAATAATAATCTCACATTTGTTTAGCACTTTCCTATGAAGCAGGCTTTATAAGTATTATTATCTATTTTACATTTGAAAGAAACTGAGTCACAGAGAGGCAAACTGGTTGTCCATCAGAGTGAAGTTCTTTCACTTGGGACAAAAACAGCTGGGGGTGGGAAAGAAAAGGGTGATAGAGTAGAGGATGGTTCAGCCTTGGGCGTTTTGCTCTGGAAGAGGGTACTGTCAGTTCCCCAGAGAGTCTGGCTCACACCTACATTGGTGGTTGAGCCATTAAGGCAGTCCTGAATGGAAGACTGTGTCAGGACCTCAGGTACGGCATCTTGGGATATGGCAAGGGGGCAAGGGACAGGCTGGCAAAGGACACATGAGATTCAGAATTGCTAGTCCTAGGAATAGCTAGGTCTTCCAAACCACTGATCCTGCTTACAGCCCAGATTAACTAGGGGAGCAACTCCTATGGAGAAGAGGCCAGTCATCTCCATTAACTGCAAAGGAAAAGATAGGAGATGGTATATGCCAGGTAAATCAAACCACTAGCAGTAAATCAGACCCTGATGGAGATAGCTCAGAACCCTGAAACCAAGAGCCATGGTAATAAGCAGGGCCCCCTAGACACCACTACCACCACCACCACCATCACCATGACAACAATAGACTACCAACTACCACCTTCAGGAATTTAAGTGAAAAGCCCTGTGAATATGTCAGTACTCCTCTAGAACACTGGTTCTGCTTCTAGCTGAGCACTTGCAGGCACCATGATTGGAAGAAACACTGTTGGAGATGCACCTGCCAACTGCTTCTGTCACGTCCTCAGAATCCATAAGAATTAAAGACTTGGTCGGGGGCAGGGGGAGTTCTTACTCCCAAAAGTTCTGTAGCAGAGTAAAATGGTTTAACATCTGAAACAAATACAATTTTATCAGGATAAATGGTATTAAAGATGTATTACCATCTGCTTTGAGTCTTCTCCCTAAGGACCTTAGGACCTTTCCTTTACACTTACTGCTAAAACCTCTTATATATGTTTTCCTCCCTTAGAATGGCAGCTCCCTGAAAGCAGGCACCCCTAACCTAAATGAACCTCAACTTCCTCATTTGTACAATGAGCTTTAGTTTCCTCACTTATAAATCTATGATCATTCTACCTTAATTATGGCTCCAAAACCAAGAATCATACAGTTAGTAAGTTTCTGAGTCTGTGTGGTATTCTTGGTACTTATATCACAAGACCACAAAATTTGGTTGCCCAGAGAATCTCATCAGTGTTGTACATCAGTTTCATGACAGCTTGGTTATACAGGTTCTGAATAATGGACAATGCCAGTGGAGTGAAGCAAGGCTATATGCTTGCTCCCATGCTTTTTAGCATGTTCTTTTTAGTGATGTTGACAGATGCCTTCAATGAGGACAAAAATGGCATCAAGGTCAGCTATCACACTGATGCTAAATTGTTTAACTAGAAAAGGCTACAAGCCAAGACTAAAGTAGATGGAGAGTTGGTGTGCAACTTTTTGTTCACAGATGATTATACACTCAATGCAGCCTCTGAGGCTGAAATGCAACACAGTATGGATCAGTTCTTTGCTGTTTGTGCTAATTTTGGCCTAGGGGGCAGATAGGTAGCACAGTGGATAGAGCACTGGCCCTGAAATTGGGAGAATCTGAGTTCAAATCTCACCTCATACACTTACTAGCTGTGACCCTGACAAAGTTATTTAACCCCAATTTCCTTAAAACATCCCGGGCCATCTCTAGGCATCCTGATATGTATCTTGCCATTGGACCCAAATGGTTTTGGAAGAGAGAGTGACTTTGCACAGCTTTCCCTCACTTAAATCCAATTCAGTGCAAGTCATGACATCACCCTGATGTCACTGTCCTCTTTGAGGTGGAAAGACAAACAACAATTTTGGCCTGACATTTAATGCCAAGAAAACAGAGGTTCTCCACCAGCCAGCACCACACCGTTCATCCATACAACCATCAGTTACAGCAAATGGAGAAATGGTGAATACTATGAATAAATCCTCTTAACTTGACAGTACACATAGATGACATTGCTAGAGCTAGCTAAGTCTTTGGGAAGCTCTGAAAGAAAGTGTGGGAGAGAAGAGATATTAGATTGACTACCAAACTGAAAGTCTACAGAGCCATTGAGTTTATCTCATTGTTGGATGCCTGTGAAACTTGGACAGTCTACCAGTGCCATGGCGGGAAACTAAATCACTTCATTTGAATTGTCTTAGGAAGATTCTGAAGCTTACATGTCAAAATAAGGTACCAAACACTAATAAGGTCCTTTCTTGAGCTGAACTGCCAAACATTCAAACTCTATTGCAGAGAGTTCAACTCCAGTGGGTTAGATATTGTTTGAATGAAAATTTTTTTTCCTAAAAGATTATTGTAGAGAGAACTCCCACAAGGCAAGCACTCATATGGAGATCAGAAGAAGCGATACAAGGACACACTCAGGATCACTCCAAAGAATTTTAGAATCAGTTGTGAGACATGGGAGATACTGGCACAGGATCACCCAGCATGGTATGGTGCTGCGCTCCCTGAGTGAAGCAGAATTGCAGTAGCTCAAAGGATACGTGTGATGTGCAAATTTAGAGACATCTCAACTCCAAATGTTCAGACTATTCGTGCCCAGTCTATGGGAGAGCCTTTTGAGCTCATATTTATCTGATTAGTCACAGTCAGACACATTCTACCTTGACCCTCAAAATAGTGATGTCATTTAGGTCCTCTTTGAGAAGAAAGGACAATAACCAACCAACCACAATACCTCAATTACTAACAATATTCGGTCCTCACAGCCTGATTGCTGGGACTAAAGGCATTCTAAAATGCTTAGTGCTCACATTAAATTTTTGCTCATATTTAATTTTACTTTTTTGTTGTTTTTATTCTGGGGCATTAATTCTCCCTATTAAATGAGATATTTGTAAAGAAAAAAAGCTTAGCATTCTGCTTCCTACATAGTAGGTGCTATATAAATGCTTATTTCTTTCCCCATCTCCCTATCTTTATAGAGCTTGAAGGGTAGTAGTCTCTCATAGGCCAATATCACTACCAATAAGGTAGAAGTTTTGATTCATCCTTTTTATGACCTGGGTCATTTTGAGCCTCCTTAGGCATTCTAATGGATCTTGATCCTGAGAAACTCATCGTATGGGTGCCACTGAGGACACTTGATTGACTTTAACCCTACCACAGCTCAAAACTCCCAAGCTTGAGCAATCCACCTGCTCCAACTCCCCCCAGTAGTAAGGATAATGGGACTGGGCCACCACAACTGACTGCAAGTATCTTAAATGGTGGCATCCCTCAAACTATTCCCCACTTTCACCAAGATTAGACCTGCTGCACCTGCCAGGTGGCTTTGTTCACAGCAAGAGATATCTAACAACGGAGAAATGTGCTATGTGGTCCTCCTTTTAACCTTTGGAGAAGGTTCAGAAGATTTCAGCAAGGAAGGCATGAAAAGTGGTGGGGTCAGTACACACAGATATACATACACAGGAGTGCGCGGAGAGCAGATTAATCTTCACCAGGCAATGTTCCAAGTCTCTCAGAGATGTTGATTTGTTTAGATTGCTACTCCCTGCAATGACCAAGGCCAACAGCTGCCTACAGCCTTCTGATTTTTACACACAGGTGTTTTTTTCCCCCATAAGTTTTTAAAGATATATGGACAAAGTAATGGTCCCAACTGTCTCCAGTTGTCTATAGATAGTTTCTGTGGTTCACAGAACCATAGAAATTAGGACTGCAAAGGACTTTAGGCATCATTTAGTCCATTCCCCTTCCTTTACAGAGAATGGAAGGAATTTGGCAGACTTCTTTTTTTATCCTAGAAGTCAGAGAAAGGAATAATGGGTAGCTGTTTGAAAGAGCAAATTTAGGCTCAATGTCAGGAGAAAGTCCCTAAAAACTAGACCTGTCCAAAAATAGAATGGGCCATCTCAACAGGTAGTGGAGTTCCTTCCTTAAAGGTCTTCAGACAAAAGCTGTATGATAATTTATTAATTATGTTATACAGGAAAAACTTTTTAAAGTATGGTTTGGACTATGTGGCTACTGAAGTCCTTTCCAACTCTGAAATGGTGTGATTCTTTAATTCTGTGATTTGCCCAAGGTCACACAAGTAGTAGGTAGAAAAGATGAATTTCAAACCTAGGTTTTCTTTCTCAAATCAGGGTTTTTCCCATATACTAGTTTTATCATAGGTTTCTGAAGATAAAATAGGTGACTGCTTGACATAGTGGCTAGAGCAAATAAACAAAGGAAAAAAATTATTAAGAGCTTACTATGTACCAAGAGATCTTGTCAAGAAAATTAGAGATATCAAGGGAATGTTTCATGCAAAAATGGGAATGATAAAAGACAAAAAAATGGTAGGGACTTGACAGAAATAGAAGAGATTAAGAAGAGGTGGCAAGACTATACAGAATTATACAAGAAAGACTTAACATCAATAATTACCACAATAGCAAGGTTACTGATCTAGAGCCAGACATCCTGGAGAATGAAATCAAATGGGCCTTAGGAAGCATTGCTAACAATAAGATTAATGGAGGTGATAGAATTCCAGCTGAGCTATTTAAAATCCTAAAATATGTTGCTGCTAAAGTGCTGTACTCAATATACCAGCAAATTTGGAAAACTCAACAGTGGTCGGTGGATTGGAAAAGATCAGTTTATGTCCCAATCCTAAAGAAAGGCAATGCCAAAGAATCTTCCAATTACCAAACAATTGCACTCATTTCATAGGCAAGCAAAGCTATGCTTTAGGATTTTGCAAGCTAGGCTTCAGTAATATGTGAACTGAGAATTACCAGATGAGCAGGTTGGTTTATGAAGAAGCAGAGGAAGTAGAAACCAAATTGCCAATATTTGCTGGATTATGGGGAAAGCAAGGGAGTTCTGTAAAAATATCTATTTCTGCTTCATTGACTACACTAAAGCCTTCGATTGGGTGGATCACAACAAAATGGGGCAAGTCCTCAAAGAGATGGGAGTACAAGATCATCTTACATATCTCCCGAGGAACCTGTACGTGGGCCAGGAAGCAACAGTTAGAAGTGAATGTGGAACAACTGATTGGTTTAAAATTGGAAAAAGAGTACATACATACAGCAAGACTGTATAATGTTACCTTATTTATTTAACTTGCATGCAGAGCACATTATGCAAAATGACAGGCTGGACAAATCAAAAGCTAAAATTAAGATTTTTGAGGAGAAATATCAATAATCTCAGCTATGCAGACAGTACCACACTGATGGCAGAAAGTGAAGAGGAATTAAGAAGCTTCTTGATGAGGATAAAAGAGGAAAATGTAAAAGCTGGCTTAAAGCTTAACATAAAAAACCTAAGATCTTGGCAACTGGTTCCATCACGTCTTGGCAAATAGAGGGATAAGAAAGGCAAGGACTGTCAGAGTTTATATTCTTGAGCTCAAAGATCACTACAGACAAAGACTACAGCCATGAAATTAAAAGACACTAGCTCCTTGGAAGGAAAGCTATGGCAAATCTGGGCAGTATAGTAGAAATGACTTAGATGAAGATCCAGCAAAGGAAACTAAAAAAAAAAAAAAAAGAGCAGTATGATAGATAGGAATAGAATCAAGAGAAAGCAGTGTCACGAAAAGCTAGAAGCAGGGAAAAATCAAGCAGAAGAGCATGATTGATGGTGTCAAAGGCTGCAGATATCAAGGAGAATGAGGACTGAAAAAAGACCAACAGATTTGGCAATTAAGAGACCACCAATTACTTTGGAGAAAGCACTTCACTGTGACAAAATAACTATTTTGGTGTCTGTAAGGTCTTATTTTTTTAATCACTGATGTCCTCGGAAATATTCTTAGCAATGAGATCTAAAAGTCAAAAGTATGGACATTTGAGTCACTTAATTTGCACAACATGTATATACATTCTATTAAGGGTGACAACACAGATGAGAAGTGGCAACCACAGGGGAGTATTTTAGTTTGGAAAGTAACGGTGTTCGCTAGAAGAGCCATTGGGAAGTAGATTTATACACCCTTTTCCGGAATAATGGCTGTACTGTTTTGACTTTCCAGCTCCAGAACTAGAAAAGTTTGGGGTGGGCAGTGGGGAAGAGAGGAAGAAGAAAGGAAACTGTAGCTATTGAAAAGATGGGCAAAAAGTAGATTAAAACATAGAATCATTCTGAAATAAGAGGCTGAGCAATGTACTCACCAATTAGACCAGCAAGACCCCAGTGTGCAAATTCTTGAGATGAAAAGGCTGAGTCTTTAGGGTATAGTTTCTGGTCCTGGAAACACAGCAATTGATCAAAAGATGGAGCTGGTCTTGGAGCTATGACAACCTGGGTTCAGGTCCTGCCCCTGATATGTACTGGCTATATGACTTTCTAAAACGAATTTTCAGAGCAGGTACCAGCTTGCATTAATGGAGGGATTTTTCTTACCCAGGAGATTTCTGTATCAGTTGAATCACAGGTGCATTCCCTAAACTTTCTCAAGGATAAAGCAGGATTTTAACTTCATGTGCTTATTTTCTTAAGGAGAAATTTTAAGTCCTGAACATCATCCCCTGGATACATGATCTATAAAAAGAGAGCACACATGTTGCACAAAACGCAGGGAAATGATATGTGACTTTTGAGGTTCTAATACCAAAGATTTCCTCCTACCCAGGACAGAAATAATTTGCTAAAGACTCATCTGGAATTGATTGTATCTGATAAACTGAGCAGTGCCTACAGTGAGAGAGTGTGCTGCTATTGTAGCAGAAAATGAATGATCCCTTCATGAATTGGGAGAGAAAGAGACATAGAGAGAGAGAAAGAGAGGCAGACAGAGACAGAGAGAGAGAGAGAGAGAGAGAGAGAGAGAGAGAGAGAGAGAGAGAGAGAGAGAGAGAGAGAGAGAGAGAGAGAGAGAGAGAGAGAGAGAGAGAGAGACTCCCCTAGCATGAGGGAAGGGGTGGGATTCCTTGAAGGAAGCATTTTAAATGGAGAGATCCCTTTGTCTCAGAGAGATTCAGTGTGTGAGAAAGGCTGGCCCTGGCTTGTTAGCTCTGTGGGTGCTTCCATTTTGGAAAGAGAAGAAAAAGGAAAACCAACAAAAGAAGAAAGGGCAGCTTCAGCTTACCCGCAGTGCATGGGTCCAATTGGATTTTTATTATGGATATTAGATCAACAGGCAGAAACTGAGCCCTGAGGTCATACTGAACACCCAGAAGAAAAACCTGAAAGAGCTAGTTTTGGCTTGTGAAAAGCACAAGCATGTGAGTGCAAAAACTTCTGTTTCCTGGCACCCTTACTAGCCCACCCAAGCCCAGCCCTGAGCAAAACTTTGGTTTTGATTTTGAGATTCATCTGTGGATGAATCTTATTTTACTGACCCCTTACTTGTATTTTAGAGCTCTTCCACCTCCCCAGTCCAATGCCTTTAAATTTTCTTGGGATTCTAGAGCCCTCTCCCAGAACTCTGAGAGTTCAGAAATTCTTAACCTCAGGCCCATAAACTTAAAAAAAATTTTTTTGTAATTATATTTCAATATAATTCATTTCCTTACTTATCCTATGTATTTTATGCATTAAAAAAATTTAAAAAGATTGAGAAGAGACCCATAGGTTTCACCAGACTGCCAAAGGGGTCCATGACACAAAAAAAGATTGAGACCTCTTCTTTTAAAGCTTTTCTTTCATCAACATTTACCTTTTGCAGCTAATGAATTGTTGGAGTTGTGAACTGATCCAACCATTCTGGAGAGCATTTTGGAAGTATGCCCAAAGGGAAACCAAACTGTGCCAACAATACCACTACTAGGTCTGTATCCTAAAGGGATCATAGAAAAGTGAAAAGGACCTATATATGTGAAAATATTTATAGCAGCCCTTTTCAAAAGGGACAAAATATTGGAAACTGAGGGGATGCCCATCAATTGGGGAATGGCTAAACAAACTGGTATGCAATTGTGATGGAATACTATTGTGCAATAAGAAATGATGAACAGGCAGATTTCAGGAAAAACCTGAAAAGACTTGTATGAACTGAAGCACAGTGAAATTAACAGAACCAGGAGAATATTACGCACAGTATCAGCAACATTGTATAATGATCAACTATGAATGACTCAGCTCTTCTCAACAACACAATGATTCAAGACAAGTATAAAGGACTCACAAAGGAAAATGCTGTCTACATCCAGATAAAGAACTGATAGCCTCTGAATGCACATTGAAGCATACATTTTTAAACCTTATTCTTTTTGTATGTGACTTCTTTTCTTTTGATCTGTTTCTTCTTTCACAACTGTAACTAATATGGAAATGTTTTATATGATAACACATGTATAACCTATTTCAAATTGCCTACCATTTTAGGAAGAGGTAAGGAGAGGGAGAAGAATTTGGAACTCAAAAACTTGTAAAAATGAATGCTAAAAAATGTCTTGACATGTAATTGTGGGGGGAAATACTATAAAAAATAAAAACCGATTTCAATAGCCAGATTAAAAAAAAAAACATTTACCTGTTCCATATTGAGATGAATGAAAAGCCTGAGAGACAGTGTCTGGGTAATTAATAATAAATTTATTAATTAATTAAGCTAGTTGAAAATCAATAAATTGATGGTCAGTCTTAATAACCAAAGACAAATCCATGGTGATAGCTGAATACTTAAATACCTTTGGAAAAGGAGATGCTCCTGACAGGTGCAAATCAACTCTGATTAGTGAACAATTGATGAGGGGGTAGACTTGGTGGACTTTCCTTTTTGTTTTGTTTTGTTTTTTTGCGGGGCAAATGAGGGTTAAGTGACTTGCCCAGGGTCACACAGCTAGTGAGTGTCAAGTGTCTGAGGCAGGATTTGAACTCAGGTCCTCCTGAATCCAGGGCTGGTGCTTTATCCACTGTGCCACCTAGCTTCCCAACTTGGTGGACTTTCAAATGAGGAGGTGAGCTGAAAGCCTTCAGCTCCTCCTGCTGAGAATGAAATTCTCTACCTCCAGCAATCTGAATGAAGGAATCCATCTCTGCCCAGACCACTCTGGTTGGTTTTCTCCTTCATGAGCTAGGTGGCTCTAAACTCTAATGGAGGGGTTCAAGGTTGGAAGCTTAATGCTTTAGGGCTGGAATTTGCCTAGATTAGATTCTGTTTACACTCTCAACAGAAGTAAGGTGTTCTAGTTGGGTGGGATCCTGCCCAAGATGGAGCAGCATGTTCCTGGAGGATTTGGGCAATCTCATCTATCAGCAACGTCCTTCAGAGACTGACTTACTGGCCTACAGCAGCTGGTCCTTGAATGAGGAAATAGAGAGAAAAGGTCTTAATGCTGATGTAATCATTAGTTATTAATGTAATAGAAAATAATAATTTCTCTCAGTATTTTGCTTTATTTTGTCAGGACCCTGCTAGGTGACTTATCAATGTAATAAACTAATTCTATGTGAGGGATAGTGGGTGATAATGGTATTATATGCTGCCTCTCATAGACAACACTTGCATCTTAACAAGGGCCCTTACTATTGTAATGGGAATTTATTTCCTTTTATTAATTTTTATTTTGCGAGGCTTAAGGACATTCCTCTTGCAACTTTTAGTTAACTAAAAGCCTACCTTCTATTAATATTAACCACACCTGACTAAAAGTTGTCTCATGGGATGTGAAATTTTACTTAAGGCTTTCAATATTCCTTACATAAGAAGTCAGAGTAAGAATTTCAACTGTTCCTGACTCCTTGGTAACATGTAAATCTCCCCTCTCAATCAACCTATTATGAATCCTCTAAATGTAGTTTAATCTGTAATTAGCTTTAGTTTACCTATAGAGTCTTTTTTTCTTTTGGTGGGGCAATGAGAGTTAAGTGACTTGCCCAGGTCACACAGCTAGTTAAGTGTCAAGTGTTTGAGGCCGGATTTGAACTCAGGTCCTCCTGAATCCAGGACCAGTGCTTTATTCACTGTGCTACCTAGCTGCTCCCTAGAGTCTGTTTTAACTAGGTTTGTTGATTATGGGATTATGACTATTTTTAACTAAGTTCAATTTTTATGACGTCAAAGGAAGCATGGGATTATGAATATGTTTTTTCTTTAACTTTTATGTTCTAAGAGGAATATATAAGATTGCAATATCCAAAAGAATTATTTCTCTCTCATTCTGATGTAATATTGTCTATAAGAAGCCTTATTAAAATCCTAATCTTCATTTAGACTTTCTTTTTATCTGAGAGCTTAGCCTATGCCTAGGCATAATAATAAGACCTAGGCCTTTTTTTCCCCTTATTTTTATAATTTCTCCAGCAGTCACCTAACACATAAACTCAGAAAAGAGATGTTTCTCCCATAACACTATGAAGAAAATAGCACTTGGGATTGGCAATTTGGGGTAGGGGCCATTCAAGTAAGCAATGGCATCCCCTATCTAAACAAAATGACTCTAAGATCAGGAAGAGGAATATGTTAACACTGAGAGATTTGGGAAGAAGGAAATATTTGGTCCCATTCCAACATTCCATAATTTTGGTGCCTGCAATGTGCCAGGTGCTGGGAATTGGGGTATAAGGTAAAAAAAAAAAAAAGCAAAGTTCTTGTCTTCAAGGAAATCACATTCTGCTGGGGGGAAACAACATATACAAAATATATACACAGTCTAAATACTAAGTGTTTGGGGGGACGGGAGGTCGCTAGCAAGGAGAGGAATCAGGAAAAACCTCTGATCAGAGGTAGCCTTGGAGTGAGGCTTTAAAGGGAGGTAGAGTCCAAGAAAGACCATTCCAGGCTGCCTTTCCAAAGGTATGAAGACAGGAGATGTTACACATGGAGAACAGCAAATAAGGCCATTTGGCTCAAATGGAGAGTATATGGTGAGGGGAATGGGAGGACACATAACTAATATGTACTCATCATGGAATGATAGGCCAAGAAGTTCATATGTTAGTTAAAAATTCTTGAAAGAGAGGGCAGCTAGGTGGCACAGTGGATAGAGCACTGGCCCTGGAGTCAGGAGGACCTGAGTTCAAATCCAGCCTCAGACACTTAGCACTTACTAGCTGTGTGACCCTGGGCAAGTCACTTAACCCCAATTGCCTCTCACACACACACACACACACACACAAAAATCTCAAAAGAATAGCCTTACATGTTCTTATGCAGAAAATGGTGATTCAAGTACAACCCTTGAGCTTACTTCTCCCTACCCTTACTTTCCTGGTTTCCAGTTCCATATGTGTTATCTTCCCCAATTAGAATGTAAGCTCCTTCTGGGTATGGACTTGCCTGTATTTGTATTCCCAGCACTTAGTACAATGCCTAGCACATAGTAAATGTTTAATAAACATTTTGATCTATTTAGCCATCCATTCATCTAGCTCAACTGATACTCCAGTATTCTGTTACTGCAAACTAATACTATCAAATTCTCAGACTTTTGCCTGAGACCTTCGTTTTGTGTCAAAGTGGGGATCAGGGGCCATGAGTGATCTTTTATCACCTGCCAGTGGCTCACCTGAAGCTGTCACTGACTGACAGCTCTGCCACAAATGGAGCTTGATGGAGAAAAGGAGGTGGAATGTTTTCCTCCTCCTTCCTGATTTCACTATCTCACTCCCTCCTCAACTTTTTTGTTTGCCCTGTGAACACAAATTTCTTTGCTTTCTCTGAAGTGTGCTCCAAAAGGAATTCTTGTCCGCCCAATTCTCATTTCAAAGTCAGTGGCTAACAGCCAAGAAATGTAAGCACTTTTCTTGGTAAAGAATCAAAAAAAAAAAAGAAAAGAAAAGAAAAGAAAAGAAAAGAAAAAAAGAAAAAGCTGTGCATAATTGTGTTCCTAGTAGAGAAAGAATCCTTGATCAATCCATTTGAGTATAGTGGATCTAACAAGAAAAGAAGACACCATATTTCACCTGGAAGTATATAGTTCTGAAATGGGCCGTGTGTGTGTGTGTGTGTGTGTGTGTGTGTGTGTGTGTGTGTGTGTGTGTGTGTGTGAGTGCGCGCGCGCACGTGTTTTGGGGTGGTTTTGTCGTTGTTTTGTTTTTAGTTTAAAGGGAGAATTTATTAAGAAGGAAGAAAACAAGACATATTAGAACAAGTAAGAAAGATCTGACTAGATAAACTCAAACCCAAGAGGAAGGGGAAGAGAGGGAATGGAATGAGGAGAGCAGAGACAGAGAGATAGAGAGGTTAAAGGGATGGAGAAAGGCAGAGGAACAGTAAAAGAAACAAATAAAGAGAGAGATCAGCAGACAGAGACACAGAGAGGAAGGAGAGGAGAAGAAACAGGGAGAGGCAAAAAAAGAGAGTTTCAGTGGGAAGGAAGAGGGAGAAGGAGAGGGAGAGGGAGAGGGAGAGAGAGGGGGAGACAGAAACAGACAGAGAGACAGAGACAGAGACAGAGAGAGAGATGAGAGGAGGAGAGAACATCTTGCCCAGAATCCAATCCAAATCTAGTACAAGTCCTTACAGGGTTTACATGGTTAGATTGTCTAATAACGAGTAAACACAATTCTATGAGGAATTGTTTGATGATGTTGAAATGTTTTCTGGATGAGATTCTCAAAGAGAATTATAGCTGCTTGGAATTCGCTCCAGCTTATCAGGCCTATTAGGCAACAGTGACACATTCATAACTATATGACTTGTATTATAGCAATTTATGCCCCTGTCTTATCTCCTCTACTGGCTTATAAATTTCTTGAGGGAGGGGACCATTTATTCTTCTCTGTATCTCCCCTTAGGCATTTCACAAGAGCCAGGATTAGGGGGAGGCCAGGCTAAAACACAACAATCAAGGGATAGAACAAGATAGTTGTTTTTTTTAATTACCTTTTTATAAATGTACAGATGTTCAATGTCTGAAAATATGGGTCTGTGGTAGGAAGGGGTTTATGTTGTAATGTCACGTCCCATTCGATATAGAGAAGATTCAAAGCCTCTAGTAGGGTATAACATAGGGATACAATTTTCAATTACAATCAGTGCCTTTCCCCAACTCTGCTTTACATAGTATTTATTGATCCAGGGAAGAAGCTGTTAACCATTTTTTGCCTCACAAAACCCCTATAGCAATCTGCTGATGCCCAGGAACCCTTTCTTAGAACAATGTTGCTTTAAAAACAAGCCTCATAATTGAAAGAAATTCTAAAGTTCAGTTAGAGGTTAGTAAAAATAAAGATGGGAACAGCTAGGTGGTGCAGTGGATAGAGCACTGGCCCTGGAGTCAGGAGGACCTGAGTTCAAAAGCCAGCCTCAGACATTTAACACTTACTAGCTGTGTGACCCTGGGCAAGTCACTTAACCCCAAATGCCTCACTAAAAAAAAAAAAATTAAAAAAAAAAAGCCAGCCTCAGACACTTAACACTTACTAACTGTGTGACCTTGGCCAAGTCACTTAACCCCAATTGCCTCAGCAAAAAACAAACAAACAAAATAAATAAAGATGTAATTTTTTTTCCTCATCTAAATTCATGGAACCTCCCTGGGATGATTCCAGCTTAAGAATCCTTGTTCTGGAGCCTAAACAAAAAGGACCTTAGACATCTTCTAGTCCAATTCTTTCATTTCACAGATGAGGAAACTAAGGCCCAGTGGGCCTACGTGACTTTGACCAAGGTTCCACATTAGGATCATGGATAGAGAAGCCAGAAGGGAATTCAGAAACCATCTAGTTCACTCCCTTTGTTGAGGAGGAAAATTGCAGCCCAGGGAAATTAAATTACTTTTCAGGAGGACACACAGGTTATAAACGTCAGAGGTGGGATTTGAACCCCTGTCTTCTGACACTATTCAGTGTCCTGTGACGAGGAATGCTTATTAAAATGAATCACTAAAAAATCAGAACAAAGGATTTCTTTGGTTTTTTTTTCAGTTTTCAATGTCCTCAAAATAAAATGTCAAATGTATGATGATTCTTTTTTAAAAGTATGTTGTCTTTTTCTACAATTCTCTTTTAAAAAATAAATGCAGCAGTATCTTGGCATTACCAAGAAAATCAGTATCTTAGAGATGGATGCCTGCTGGTTTCTGGCAGAAATAATCCCAGTATGCCCTACTCTATCCTATCCTCTGGGGAGTTTTGCTTTGCCCCTGTGATGGATGGTGTTGGACTTTGATTGACAAGCTAGACCCTCTTATCTTTTTTTGTTTGGTTTGGTTTTTTTGCTTTGCAAGGCAATGAGGGTTAAGTGACTTGCCCAGAGTAGCACAGCTGGTAAGTGTCAAGTGTCTGAGGTCAGATCTGAACTCAGGCTCTCCTGAATCCAGGGCTGGTGCTTTATCCACTGTACCACCTAGCTACCCCCTTGACCCTCTTATCTTAAAGGATGATGGGGAAGGGTAACTAAGGAACACCTGAAGCAGGGTGTAAAGAATTAATTGTTATTTGAGGTTTTTATGCCTCGGTGCACACTGACCTGGGCCTCCACAAACCGCATGGTGCTCCACCCACTGGTTGTAGCCGTTGCCATGGCACTGGCACCTCATGTCATCACCACTTGCTGACGCCTACATGGGCTTGGCAAAATTATAATGATTGGAAGCCTAGTGAGGGCAGTCATGTGACTGTCAGAGCAGTCAGACAATTGGTTGAGGGCTGCGTGGGGTTTTGGAAAATGGGGAGAAGTCACCATTCTAGCTGGAAGCTGGAAGGCGACAGGAGCTCTGCTGTGTATTCTTAGCTGATTCCTGGGTGGTGGTATTTTGTATAATTTCCCTTTCCCCATTTTATTTCTTTTCTCTTGATCCTACTGATCCTGTTTGTGTTGGGTTTTTTAAAGTTCATTCTTGTTAAAATAAATCCTGTTCTGTTTTGAGAGAGGCTGCTGGTCTCCTTCCTTGCCCCAATATTGCGGCGAGCTGCTTAGCTAACACTCCCCAATTAAAAATTGGTCCCCACACCAGGCAAAGGCAACAAGGCCAAAAAGTCAATTGAGCTTGTGGAAGCTGGAATCAGAGGCAGCAGGTCATAATCTCCAATCTCCAAGACTGGGGCTGTGTGAGCAGATCATGCATACAGCATGTTAAGATGGGTGCTATTTTACTGAACCCCACTGCACCCCTTATGCCATTTTCCTTCTCCCTTTTGGCTCCTTTCTTGTCCCCAAATGGGATTAGGGAGAGGCAGTGTTAGGAGAGGCTTAGAAAGACTCATCTTCCTGAGTGCAAATCTGGCCTCAGACACTTACTAGCTGTGTGACCCTAGGCAAGTCACTTAACCCTGTTTGCGGCAGTTACCTCATCTATAAAATGAGCTAGAGAATGAAATGGCAAACCACGCCAGTATCTTTGCCAAAAAAAAACCAAATGGGATCACAAAAGCACCAGCTACAACTAAAAAGACTGAACAACAATAACAGATTCTTAAAAGTTTGTTTACTATTCTGTTCTCTTTGACTTTTAAGCCAGTGATTGTGGTAAGTGGAACTAACTTCTTCATTGCCCAGCTATATGTCACTACTCAAAGTGCAGTGGGAGAGGGGCCATTGGGGTGTGCCTGGTGACATGGGGGTTGGAACTATTAAAGTTTAAGCTGGTCTACTAGCTAAAGGATGGATACACCTTGAGAAGTAAGGGAGATAAGCCCATTAGGTGTAGCTGTTGCCTGATCAGTGCCAAGGGACAGAGATAACTCCAGAAGTCAGGACCACCACCCCAGTCAAGCTTTCCCCACCCCCAAAGGGAACTTTCCATAGTCAGGTGGTCCCCGCACCATTCATCCTCTATAAAGGCTTTGGCCTCTAATCGAGGAGAAATGTGTCTCTGAGAATCATGTCTCTGATCCATTTTCTCCCATTGTGGCAAATCTTTGACTTCCCTCTTGGTCACTTTCTCTAGCGCCCGAATAAAAAACTATTTTATTCTAATTGTATTTATGTTCAAGAGGGTGTAATTCTTTACAGAGGAATACCTAAGGACCCCCACCACCTATTTCCCTCATGACAGTGGGATGAGAAAGAGATGAATTTAAAACTGTGGTAATTTTCTTCCCAGTGATTTGATGGCTGGGGGCTTAGAGCTAAAAATAAAAGAGAATTAATGATTTGTTTGTACTACTTCTTAGCTAAGAAAGAGAAAACTTATACTTGGATTCCTCCAGGCAATGATTGATAATGGCCTGGGGACTGTGATGAGGTGGAAGCTGTGACCAGCTGGCTGGCAATTGAGTCAAGATCTTAGCTATTTACCTTCCCTCCTTCCAGAATTTCATCCAAGAGGAAAACCCCTCTGGGAGGGGAAGGGCCAAAGGAATGGTTAGAGAGGCAGTCCACTGAGTGCTCTGCTTATGTGGGGAGAAGCAAATAAGAGGGAGTGAGGACCCAGTTCACTTAACACCACACCATTGATACACAAATAATACATGTAAAGAGCAATGAACTCTCCTGGGTTTTTCAAACAAAAGTTTTGGCTGCTTCACAAAGAGACTGCAGTTCAAATGCCTAAACTGGGAGCTTGCTGGTTGCCATTTCCAGGCCAGAGTGAGTTGAACCAAAATTTCAGGTCAGCAAAATGAGCGAAATGTTACAGTAATGATGGCTGACTTCTTTTCTTTGAGTAATCCTGTTTCCATGGAAATGGTAGCCCTTCAGTGGAGAGTGAGAACTATTATTTTCCCGGCCTGGCTCACCTGTGGAGAAGCTTCCCCCCTCTCGCCTCCCTCTCTTAAAACACTCCTGTAATTTCTATCAACAAGCTCTGAAAACCTGAAACCACTTAGGAGTAGAAAGGAAGGGATGAATTTAATTGATGCTGGTTTTTGCCTCTGAGTTTTCTCTTTTGACAGGGTAATAATCACAAAGTCATGAATTGGCAAGGGAGGCCTGATCAATACCGAGATACAGGCTAACCTGCTGTCCCCTACCCTGACCATTATAGAATCCAGCAGTTTCTAATTGGCCCTGGGGGTGACTGTTCCAGAGAAAGACCAGATTCATAAAACACTAGAAATCTGTTGAACCTCTAAATTTTCATCCCTGAGAGTTCAAAGTCACCATACCTTCCATGGATCCTACCTTGCTCAAACTGACTAGGCCAGATCAAACTATGGCCCACCTGGGGCATATTTCTCTGCCACCCCCACCTCCCCCCAACCTTGAATTCTTGAATGGCTTCTTTGATCTTACAGATACTCTAGTATTTTAATTCATGCGCATACACACTGGCAGGCTGTTAGACAGGGACACATTATGTATTGAATAATAAATAATGCATGTAAGAGAAGAATACACCCCATACTTATTTGCAAATGAAAGAACTGTAGAATAATATTTCAGATGGAAATGTGGAAGAAGAAAGGGAAGGGGAAAAAGGAGGGGTTCTAAACATTGATTTCAAAAATAGATTTTTAATATTTTGTCTGTCCTTTTTTTGGGCAACAAATATTTGTTAAGTACCTACTATCTTCTAGGTCCAGTGCTAAGAGCTGGGTATACAAAAAAAGGGGGCAAAAACCAGACCTTTCTCTCAAGGAGCTCATAGTCTAATAGACTATGAATTTTTAAATCATTGTTTCCTAAAACTAGGCACCCCCTCCCTGTTAGAATCCTCTTTTAACAAAGAAGTAAAGCTAAACAATGCAACTTACTGTGTCTGATAGATTATGCCTCATTCTACACCCGTAATTGATCATCATCAGTTTTCTGGAATCAAGATTCTGTGTGTGTATGTGTGTACACACAGACATAGTTGTACATATATACATATATTTATGTGCATGTAATATGTATATGTGTATGCATGTGTGTGTCTGTATCAGTGAGCTAGGTGGCACAGTGGATAGAGTGCTGAGCCAATAGTCAGGAGGACCTGAGTTAAAATCCAGCCTGATACCTACTAGCAGTTTTTCCCTGGACAAGTTGCTAAACCCTGCTTGCCTTAGTTGCCTCATTTGTAAAATAAACTGGAGAAGGAAATGGCAAACCATTCCAGTATCTTTGCCAAGAAAACCCCAAATAGGGTCACCATAAAGAGTCAGACATGACTGAAAGAACTGTACAGCACATATGTGTGTATGCATACACACACACACACACATATATAATGCATTTATATGAGTTCTGATTTTAGTGCTTTCTTTTATATTTTTGTATTTATTGCTCTCTTGATATTATTTACCTTATTCTGCATCAGTTCATACAAATCTTTCCAAGTTTCTTCATTGTTTTTTCCTTCTAGCATCATATTGATGTGGGATGGAATTAGGGTGATCAGATTGATCATGAGTCATCCCAAAAGAATTACAAGACTCAGTGACTCAGTTTCCCAAGCTTTATTGCAATACTGTGAGTGACCACAGGGAGAGTATCATGAAGGTGTCTCTCGAATAGGGGGAGAGAAGACAGGTATATTTATTATCAGTCTCATTATGATAATCTCCACTTTAGAGAGGTACAGGGGAGGGCCTAATTTGGACTTCCTGGGGTCCTAAGCCAACCCTCAAGGTGGGGACCTTTTTCTGTGGAGGTGTGTTTTGGGGGTTTACATGTCATAAGGTGAATCTGGGGACAAATTTGGCCTTTTCTGCGCATGTTACCTCAACTTGCCAAGGTCAGATTGTCCCTGTATTTTCCATTCTCAGGCCTAGTTTCTGGATATTAACATTTATCAATTAGAATTTCTATAACCTGTCTCTATGTTTTTGTTGTAGTTAAGGTCTCTGTGACCTGCCTCTTTATGTTCTTGTTATGAGTGGTGATTAATGTGGGTAACAAGAACCTAGGCCCTGACTTGTATCAATGAAGACCCAAGTCTTAAGTTATCCATTAATCCCATTCAGAGCTGGGGTCTGTAAGTTATAGCCCCCCTTGGAGCTCAGATCTAAATCAGAGTCTGGGTCTTAAATTTGTCTGTTAACCCTTCCTTTGCCTCTTACATCATTATTACACCACATTCACCCACTGCAATTTGTTTAGCCATTTCTTGATTGATAACTAACCCAATTTGTTTCTAGTTTCTTGTTTTCACAAAAGTGATGCTATAAATATTAAAATGAACTCTTTTAAAAAATAGTTTCCATAGTTCCTAATTTCAGAAAGCTATCTGCTTTCTAATGATAGGCAGGTAGGCATGTAGAATCTTGGGCCTAGATGGGAAAGTCTCCAAGATCAAACAACTAGTTTCTTTTCAAAGCCTGACTTCAGGCTCCTGTGTCTTTGAAGAGGTCAAACTTGCTAACTTTCCAAACAGACAAATGAAATTTTCCCGTGGTGTCATGCCAAAAATTTCTCTGGAGAAAGTATGAAATGCAATAGCTTGCAAGACAGAGATTCTTCTCCATCCTCTCTCAAAACTAGTAAAAATAAACTAGTAAATATAACACAAAGAATCCTTACCTCCTTTGTTTTTGAAAGAATGGCCATTAAAACCAGTTTGAGTTCAGGTGGTCATTTTCTGGTCTCAAAATAGAGGTAGAGGGGCAACTAGGTGGCACAGTGGATAAAGCACTGGCCCTGGATTCAGAAGGACCTGAGTTCAAATCCGGCCTCAGACACTTCACACTTACTAGCTGTGTGACCCTGGGCAAGTCACTTAACCCTCATTGCCCCACAACATAAAATAAATTTAAAAAAAATAGAGGTAGATATTTCCAAAGAATAGTTTAACAATTATTTTCTAAAATATAACATTTAAACATCTTGAGCATTATCTGGCTTTGGTCATTGAAACACGAGACTCAGATTTACTTTAGTGGTATCTACCAAATCTTTTTTTGGTGGTGGTGGTGGTGCTACCACCAATGAACCTCCTTTGAGAACATTAGAATTTGGCTTACATCATTCCCCAAGAGACTTGAGCTCTAATGCAAGCACTCAGGCTGGCACAATGTAGAATATAGGATAGCTTTTATTTAACCTGAGAGTAAATGAAGAACTCAAAACGAAGATGATAATTCTTGTCACTGGTGGGCTACACTTCTCCCAAAGGCCTATAGAGTCACTTTAATCTGTAGTAAAATACTACTATAACTATGATTACTACTATGAGTACGACCACGACTACTAGTGACAACAACAACAACTAGCATTTATATAGCACATACCATGTGCCAGATACTGTGCTAAGTACTTTTCAAATATTATATCAACCCATTCTAGCATTAAGGATCTCTACCATCCCCATCTGTGGAGTCAATCATCTATTTTCCCTATGGGTCAGTCGCTCCTTCCTTTAGTAACTACACAGTTAATATGACTCACAGAATCAGCAAAAGGATGTCCTGGTTAACCTTCCATGTTGTAGATCCTCTACTTCCGTTTCCCCTTCCTTTTGCAGATGATGTGCCTCCTGGCTTCTTTCCAGGTCCAAGCAAGCTTCCTTTCTACTCTGTCTCACTAAGTCTCTGTCTCTCTTCACCTCTATCTGGCAATGGCCCCCTTTCTTTGAGAAGACATGTGGAGATACAAAGAGAGTTCTAAGGCAGTGGTGTCAAACTCAAGTAGAAACTGCCCACTAAGTCATGCATAACTACAAATTAACATTGTCCATGTTCTATTGTATTTTTATTTATTTTGCTAAATAGAATAGATTAGCTCAGTGCCCACCATATAGTAGGCACTTAATAAATGTTTATTGGATCCCTACAAGAATTGCAGGAATGCACAGGCCTCTTTCCAGGGAACCAGATTTGTCCTTTGTGTGACTCTACCCTCTTTCTTCATGTCTTTGTCTTTTCTCTTTCTAAAATTGTATTTTTAATTTATGGAATAAAACAAGCATTTCTATAACATAATATAATAAAAAAAGATGATTGCACATGAAACTTGCTATTCCTTTTAAGTATATAATAGTTATCACATTAATTTCTTTTTTCCCCCTTTTTTTCCTTCCCTCCTCCCCTAACCACCCTAGAGATAGCTCCCATGTGGGACCTCCCTTTTAAGGCCAGGAGCGTGGGACAGCTATGTGAACTAGGTCATGAACTTGAGTCATTGCCACAATAAAGGGAAGTTAATTAGGACCCAGGACAAGGATGATTTTCTCCCTGTCTAGGAAATTCAAATCTTGTCAATGAGGCAAAAGGGCAAGGAAGGGCCTACTACCCACTAAATGCCCATCACAGAATCTATTCACAATAGTATTGTGTGGTATGAATTATCTTGTTACTTATGAAGAAGAAGCATCAGGTATACTTGGTTTTTTGTTTTGTTTTGTTTTGTAGGGCAATGGGGGTTAAGTGACTTGCCCAGGGTCACACAGCTAGTAAGTATCAAGGGTCTGAGACCGGATCTGAACTCGGGTCCTCCTGAATCCAGGGCTGGTGCTTTATCCACTGTGCCACCTAGATGCCCCCATCAGATATACTTGAAAGAGGATAGGACTGGAGGTCTAAAAATGACTACCTGTGTAACCTTGATAACTCACTTAACCTCTCTGTCTCTTTATCCATAAATCAGGGTAAAAAGCCGCTGAGGTCCCCTCTACCTCTAAACCAATGATGATTCTGTGTAGTTCATACATAGACAGTTGCCTGTGGTATTGAGAAGTTGTGACCCGCCCAGGTCAGACAGCTTTTATGTGTCAGAAAAACAAAAACAAAAACAAAACCTTGAACACCTTTCACCTAAACCCATGTTTTAACTTAGTAAAATAACAGAAGTCTTATTGGGCAGATTGCTAGCTGTGTGACTTAAGACAAGTCATTTATGTTCTCTGAGCCTTGTTATCTTCATCTTTACAATGGGGGTGATGATATTTGTACTAGCATATCTCATAGAGTCATCAAGAATGAGTTTTGTAAACTTTAAAAATCCCATGTGATTGTGATTTATTATCTGGACCTCTCTGTTCCTCATTTCCTCACCTATAAAATGAAAATAATATCTGCATGACCTACTTCACGGGGTTTGTAAGGAGCAAACTCTAGGGTACCAGATGATAAATGTAAAAGTGACTTTGTAAAATGTAAAGTGCTGTTCAATGACAAAAATAAGCCTTCCTTAGGCTGCATTGTGCCCTCCCTCAAATAGCGTTCTAGTAAATTTCTAGCATTATTTGTATCCACAGCTTACATGGTCCTCATTCTATTGTATTCTTTTGGAAAATTAATGCTAAGTGATTTGATATTTCTCTTTATTAGAGAGCAAACTGCAAAGAAAAAAAAAATCTGTACGTTTTCAGACCTAAACTGAACCTGGTAGGTTCATCTCACTTTACTAGACAGCAATGAGAAGAAACCTCAATCTTTTACTTCTTTTTTTTTTTTAAAGTCTCAACCTACAATTATATTAGCATAGGGAACTCCTAGTGAGGAAATTTCCTCTTCCAATGCAGCTCAATCAGTCAGCAAGTGTGTATTAAGTATCTGCCTTCTATGCTGGACATCAGGGATACACTAGTAAAAATTAATTTCCTCAAGAAACTTATAGTCTGCTGTAGAAGACAGCACGTACATTTCCAAGGTAATTTGGATAAGGAAAGGCCTCACATAGAAGGCAGCTCTTGAGCTGAGGTTTGAAGAAAATTAGTGATTGGAAGAGGTGGATATGATAGGGGCTTCCATTTTGAGGATGGGAAACAAAGGCACAGAGATGGGAAATGGAAATTTCCCATTTTTTTTCTGCAATCTATTGTCTTAGAGATTTGTCTGGGTGAACTCTGGAAGACTCGACCTGAATCTCACAACGGGTATATATAGGAGGAGAGCACTGTCCCTTATACAATCTTTTTTTTTTTTCTAAATTTTTTTTTTTTTTGGTGAGGCAATTGGGGTTAAGTGACTTGCCCAGGGTCACACAGCTAGTAAGTGTCAAGTATCTGAGGTCAGACTTGAACTCAGGTCCTCCTGGATGCAGGGCCGGTGCTTTATCCACTGTGCCACCTAGCTGCCCCCTTATACAATCTTATAGTTACTGGATTTGATAGAGATAACTCAAGCTTACTGGTACTTGGAACGATCCCGGGCCTTTCACATCCCTAGGCTTTAAAAGGAGAGAACTGGACAAGGTGATCCAAACTTCTTCCCAGCCTTGAACAGTCAATCTTCAAACAAGGAAAAGTACTCCTGAAGTGACTTCCTGGATGCTGAGGAGAGAACATCTCTTGGCCAGCTGCTCTCCCCTACTCTGAACAGAAGCTCAGTTTTCTCCTGCCTGTATTAAATAGAAAGGAACAATTGTCAGGGTTCCTCCTTCAAGGCCCCTGGATCCGGTCTTAGGAGATAGCCTTCAGATGAGAACTCTTTATAGCTGAGGCAAGAAAGAAAAATCCAGAAAAATCCTCTAACTCTTCACCCCCATCTCATACTCTAATACAACTGAGCACCTGAGGGACCCAGTCTCTGAACTCTCCCTCCCCCAGAAAAAGCCCAAACAATATCATTGACATAGTGCTTTAAGGCTTGCAGAGCACTTTATATCTATTATCTCATTTGATACTCAGAATAACCCTCTGAGGTAAGTGTTGGTGCACTAGATTGAGTGCCAAGCCTCAAGTCAAGAAGACCTGAGTTCACACTATTTGACAAAAACTTCTGGGAAAACTGGAAAATAGTATGGCAAAAACTAGGCATAGAGCAACACCTTATACCAAATACCAAAATAAGGTCAAAATGAGTACATGATTTAGACACAAAGGGTGATACCATAGGCAAATTAGGAGAGGAAGGAATAGTTTACCTCTCAGATCTGTGAAGAGGAGATTTTATGACCAAACAAGAGGTAGAGAATATTATGAAATGCAGAATGAATCATTGTGATTACATTAAATTTTAAGAGTTTTGCACAAACAAAACCAGTGCAACCAAGATTAGAAGGAAAGCAGAAAGCTGGGAAACAATTTTTACAGCCCATGTTTCTGATAAAAGCCTCATTTCTAAAATATATAGAGAACTTAATCAAATTTATAAGAATACAAGTAATTCCCCTATTGAGACATGGTCAAAGGATATGAGCAGACAGTTTTCAGATAAAGAAATTAAAGCTATCTATAGTTATATGAAAAAATACTCTAAATCACTATTGATCAAAGAAATACAAATGAAAACAAATCTGAGGTACCACCTCACACTTATCAGATTAGCTAATATGACAAAAAAGGAAAATGGTGAATGTTGAAGAAGGTGTGGGAAAATTGGAACACTAATGCATTGTTCGTGGAGTTGTGAACTGATCCAACCATTCTGAAGAGCGATTTGGAACCATGCCCAAGAGACTATAAAACTGTGCATACATACCCTTTGACCCAGCAATACCACTATTAGGTCTGTATCCCAAAGGGGTCATAAAAATGGCAAAAGGACCTACATTACAAAAATATTAATAGTTGCTCTTTTGTGATGGCAAATAATTGGAAACTGAGGGGATGGCCATCAATTGGGGAATGGCTGAACAAGTTGTGGTATATGAATGTGATGGAATACTATTATGTTATAAGAAATGATGAGGGGCAGCTAGGTGGCGCAGTGGATAAAGCACTGGCCCTGGATTCATGAGTACATGAGTTCAAATCCGGCCTCAGACACTTGACACTTACTAGCTGTGTGACCCTGGGCAAGTCACTTAACCCCCATTACCCCGCAAAAAACAAAAACCAAGAAATGATGAGCAGGCAGATTTCAGAAAAAACTTGAAAGACATATGAACTGATGCTGAGTGAAGTGAGCAGAAGTAGGAGGACATTGTACACTGTAACAGCAACATTGTATGATGATCAACTGTGAAATACTTAGATCTTCTCTGCAAAACAATGATCCAAGGCAATTCCCAAAGACTTATGATGGAAAATACTCTCCACATACAGAAAAAGAACAATGAAATCTGATTGTGGATCAAGTTATAGTATTTTCACTTTTGTTGCTGTTAGTTTTTTCTTTCTTATGGTTTTTCCCTTTTGTTCTGATTCTTCTTTTACAACATGACTAATATGGATATATGTATAACATTATTGTAATGTATAACATATATCTGATTGCTTGCTGTCTTGGGAAGGGGGATAGGAAGGGAGAGAGGGAGAAAAATCTAGAATTCAAAACCTTACAAAAATGAATGTTCAAAACAATGCTTACACGTAATAGAAAATAAAATAAAATAAATACTACCAAGAAAAACATTTAAAAATAAAAGAAGACCTGAGTTCAAATCCAGCCTTGGATACTTATTCTCTGTGTGACTCTGGGCAAGTTGTTTGCCTCAGTTTCTTCATATGTAAAATGGGGATAATAATAGCACTTACCTCCCAGGATTATAAAGAACAAATGAGATAATAATTGTAAACTGTTTAGTATTGTGCCTGGTCCATAGTAAATTCTATATAAATTTTAGTTATTATCATTATCATTACTTTAGAGATGAGGAAAACTGAGGCTGAAAGAGGCTTAAATGTCTTGTCTAGGGTGTAATAGAGCTAGTAAGTATTTTAGGCAGGATTTGAACTCATATCTTGCTAACTCCCAGTCTAACATTCTGTCTCCTCTCCCACCTACCTACCTCAGATAAAGTTTTTCTGTTGGAGATGAGTAGTGAAGGTTTCTAACCAATACCTCCTAGAGACCAAGACGTATCTTAATTAGCCCAGCCCCTTTAATCACCTGAAGGATTTCACCTGGTAGATAGGGCCAACTGAATAATTTGAGGTCAATCAGAAGACAGAGATTTAGTCTTTGAGAGATCTTTGTGGAAATGACTCTTCTCTCAGAGGGTTTCTTGGCATCACAACCCACCTATCAGAATGTTCTTTGCCTGCCTCCAGTGTTGCTAATCTGGAACTCTCTGGCCTCAAATCATGCCTCACCCTCTTCTGATACCATGACCAAGACTCTCCATCTTACCCTTGCCCTGTTGCATTATTGCAGCCTATAAGAACTCTTGTTCTGTCAACCTGACTAATAAGAGATTTTCTAAGCCTGGTCCCTGCTTAGCTTGAATCATTTACATGGACCTGGGCCAAGATGTTGATTCCTTCTAGTGACCTAAACGATAGGTTTGTCCTTGTTCAGTAAGGGCTCTTTTTCCTCCTAACTTTGGGTGTTTCCCAGTGACCAAATGACATTGACCTTCTCTTCTTCCTCCACACTGTTTCCCTTGGTAACTTTATCAGCTCGATGGGCTTGACTATCATTTCTGTGCAGATAACTCTCAGATTTATATATCTTGCCCATCTTTCCCCTGAACATCAGGCCTGCATTACCAGTTGCTGACTAAACATTTCAAGCTGGATGTTCTGGAGACATCTTAAACTCAGCATGTCTAAAATTTAGCTTATCTTTCCTCCCCAAATCCTTCCTTTTGTTCAAATTCTCCTATTTCTTTCAAAGGCATCATGTTCCTTTTGCTCTCTCAGGTTCATAATCTGGGCATTATCCTGCACACTTCAATCCTACATAGCCAATCAGCAGCCAAATCTTGCTGTTTCTACCTCCACAACATCTCTAGAATCTGACCCCTTCTAAGACGGCCACTAACTTAGCATATCACATTTCTGTTACGGCAACAGATACCTACACAAAGTGGCACTTTTCTTAATCACAGATCTGACCCTGTGACTCCCCTACTCAACCAAGGTTGGTGCCTTCCTATGAGTTCTAGGATAGACTATAAACTCCTCTGTTTAGCTTTTAGAGCTCTACACAAGCTGGACCTTACTTACCTTTCCAGGCTTATTGTCCATTACTCTTCCTCCTGTAATCTAGTATCCAGCCAAAATAACCTCTCTGTTCTTCCCACAAAACACTCCATCTCCCATTTCTGAGCCTTTGCAGAGGTCAGCCCTGTACCTGAACTGCATTTCCTTTTTCCATATGCCTCTATAAATCCCTTTCTTCTTCCTTTATGATGTAGTTTCTGATTGAAGCCTTTACTGATGTCTCCCCAACTGCTAGTGACTTCTCTTCCATAGTATCTTATATGTAATGACTCTGTGTGTGTATTTACACATGTATTGATGTGATGTGTATGTGTGTACATGTACATGCATGTGTACATACACATACATGTAAATGTATATACACACATGCAGTGCAATGGATAGATTACCAGACCAGAAATCAGGAAGACCTAAGTTCAAATCTGGCCTTAAATACCTGATAGCTGTGTGACCCTGGGCAAGTCATTTAACCCTGTTTGTTTCAGTTTCCTCAACTTTAAAATGAGTTGAAGGAAATGGCAAACCATTCCAAGTTCTTTGCCAAGAATAGCTCAAATGGGGTCATGAAGAGTCAGACATGACTGAAACAGCTGAACAACAACAACTGCATGTATTTGTGTACACACATATACATACACACATGTGTTTATATCTGTATATGTGCATATGTACACATATTCACGTGTGTATACATATAAATATATGTAAATGTGTAGCTATCTGTGCATGTATATACATATTTATATGTATATGTGTGTGTGTTTGGAGAGAGAGACAGAGACAGAGAGAGACAGAGAGAGACAGAGAGACAGAGAAAGAGAGACAGAGAAAGGGGGTAGGGTGGACCTTAGGTGTCCACAAGTATTCTCTCAGGACTGTGGAGAGGAAAGGGGAGATAGGGAAGTGAGCAGCTAGCAATATCTTTTTAGACTGTTTCTTGGCACCTTCCTACTCCTCTATCTTTTCTAGCCATACGCCTCTAGTTCCAGACCTTTGAGTAACCATAAACTTTGGACAAAAACAGCTAGAAAAGTTGGGGTAGCTAGGTGGCACAGTGGATAAAGCACCTGCTCTGTATTCAGGAGGACCTGAGTTCAAATCCGACCTCAGACACTTGACACTTACTAGCTGTGTGACCCTGGGCAAGTCACTTAACCCTCATTGCCCTGAGGAAAAAAAAATAGCTAGAAAAGGACACAACAAAACAATAATAATCCCTCCTCCTTCCCTTTCCCCTCCCTGACAGAAAAAGTCCATCAGCATAGTTAAATCTGATTATAAAGTGATTTTTTTATAGTTAAAGAGCAATTTCCTTACCATAACTGCATGGGGGAGAGATTGTGGTGTACTGTACCAAGAGCACTGTATCTGGAGAGGATCTGGGTTCAAATCCCTGAACTGCTCTGTGACCTTAGGCAGGTTATCTAACCTTTCTGGACCTGAGCTTCTTCACTTGTAAAAGGAAGTGGTTGGCCTAAAGGTCTCTTCCTCTAAGGTCTCTTCCAACTCTAAATCTATGATCCTAAAGCAAGTACTAATTAGCCCATTGTACAGAGGGGGAAAGTGAGGTTTAAAAAGATAAAGTGACTTGCTCAGTGTCACAGATAGGAGGCAGCAGGATCAAGATTTGATCCAATTTCCTCTGATTCCAAATCTTGGACTCTGTATGCCATTGAACTTCCTCCATATTATAAGAGTTGGAATTTAAACTAGGTCTCCTGACTCCAAAATTAGGGCTTTTTCCACTATTGCATACTACATAATAACTTCCTTTTATTTTATTGAGCTAATTTCCTTATGAAATTATTCTGTCCCATGTTAGAAGACTAGATAGAAATATGAAAATTAAAACAAAGGCTTATACGTCCCCTCTGCCTCCCTTAGCATCCTCCCTTCCCATTGTTCCTTAAATGAGAGAGCTAAATGGGAGGAAGCTGGCATTCTGCTATAGCAGCAAACCATCTCACGAACTGAAAGAGAGGGGAAGAATTCCATTTTCCTGCCTTCATCTACATCCAGAGAGACTTGGCATAGACATGGCCAGGGAATTTTCTTTCCAATGACCTACTACCTAGAAACAGACTTATGGAGCTGTGTTCTATCCATTTAGAAATACCCTTTATTGTGAGAATGGAAAAATGTGCCATTTTAGAAAAAAAACAAAGGTCTTTTAAAGTGTAAATGGGCAACAGAGCACCATGTACTTTTGTTTGGATGAGCTATAATGTTCCACCAATTGCACCTGCTGGCTCACTTCCCAGTGCAATTTCTTGCTGAATAACAAATTAATTTTTTCTGCATTGGTGATATAGGATTCCAACATCCCCTTCTTCCATTTAATTTCAATTGATAAATAAGTACTGAGTGTTGGACTTGGAGCCTGAATGTCTGGGTTCAAAGTCCTGCCTCAGACACTTACTATGGGACCCTGGGCCAGGGTCATTCAAGAGCCTCGGTTTTTTCACCTGAATACTGAGGATTATAGTATTTGGCCCACCTACTTCAGGGTATTTATGAGGAATGTGTTCTTTGGAAACCTTATATCGCCAGATAGTTGAGAATTGTTGTCATTATTTTGAGGAGGAGGGCAAAGATATCCTGATATGGTCTATGCCGTTCCAGAGCTGTGAGAGATACAGAAATATAGCATGGGGATCTTACGTTCAAGATGTTTACAATCTAGTTAGGGAGACTAGACAAAAACGCATCAAACATTAGAAATCCACCCCCCCCCTCAAATTAGCATCTTAGTGTTCAGTTGTGTGGTACATATTTAAAGTGTTCTAGGAATACAGAGGGGGGTGAGATCAGTGTGGACCAGAATAGCCAGTGGGCACTTTGTAAAAGAGAAGGGCCTTGACCTTGGCCTTGAAGAATAGGCAAGATTTGCCTGGGCAGAGGAGAAAGAGAAAAAGATTCTAGACAAGCAGAAAACTTAGAGAAAAGGCTTAGAGACTAAAAGATGGGTGATGCCTTCTGGAGTTAGTGAGGAGGCAGTAGAGTCCATCTTGGGGAGCAGTGAGAGATGTCTGTTAGCGCATGGAGGAACAAGATTATGAAGAATCTTGAAAATCCAAGCAGAGGAGTTTAGACTTAATGTTGAAACATTTCCTACCTCCATGCCTTTATACAAATGGCTGCCTATAACAAGAATGCAGTCCCTCTTTCCCTCCCCATGGTAGAATCTCTAGTTTCCTTCAGAGCCCAAGTGAGGTGCCACTTTCTACATAAAATCTTTCCCAATCCCCTAGTTATTAGCATTCTTTCCCTCTTAAAATTACTTTATATTGTAATACTTTGTATGTATTTACCTGTATACCTCCCCTCCCCTCACCACACTAGGGTGCATATGTGCATGTGTACGAGTGTATACACACATACACACACACACACACACACACACACACACACATGCACACAAACTCCTGGAGGGCAGGGACTGTTTCATTTTTGTGTTTGTATTTCCTTACCCACACCCTGTCCAGGGTCTGCCACTGTGCCTCATATGTATATTAGATACTTTAATGTCTTTTATATTCAACTGAGGTGGAAGGAATTCAGAAGTCACTGAAGGTTTTTGTGTAGGGAAATAACCTAAATACAATGGTGTTTAAGGAAATTGTAGTTACATGAATGGAAATAGAATATTACCGTGCTGTAAGAAATGATGATTATATTCAGAGAAGCATGAAAGGACGTATCAACTGATACGAAGAGCAGTAAGCAGAATCAGAAAAGGCATATATGCAAAATGTGAAAAGAATAGACACAACATAAGGAAACTAGATGATCTTGTAATTATAACAACCAAGGTTAGCCCTGGACAAATGTTAAGGGAATGTGTTTTCCTCCTTTGCTTGTTAAAGTTGAGGACTAAGGATATAAGCCATTGAATATATTGTCAGACAATGGCTATGTTGGTCCATTTTGCCAATGAACTGGGGAAAACAAACAACTACTTGTTTTCTCTTGCTTTTTGAATCTGTTATAAGGGATGGCTTGTTGGATAGAGGGGTGGGGAGGAACATATTTAGAAGTGAAAGTAATATAAAAATAAGGCTAAAATGGTGTTTAATGAAGACTACTCTGGCACTTGATATGCAAGGTGGATTGAATAAGAGGAATGCTAGAGTCCGGAAGGCCTAGTAAGCTACTGTAATAATTCAGATATGAGTTGTGTGTCTGGAATAAAGGAAGGAATGATGGGATTTAGTGGCTGACTGAATATCTTGGGGAATGTAAGAAACAGAATTTTTTTAAATGAAAGAATCAAAAATGACCCCAATCTTTTGAGTATAGATAAGTAGGAGAAAGGTAGTATCACTGACAGAGAGCACTTGGGAGGATGAACAAGTTTGGGGGGAAAGGTGAAGTTCAAGGTGCTTTTGGATATGCTAAGTCCAGGAGGGAGAGATCCAAGAGGAAATATTTAGTGGTCAATGGGGAATTTAGGAATGGGATTTATTGTGGTAGGTCATAGATAGATTATGACAGGCCATAGGAATCAAGGAGAGGGGTTTAGACTAACAGCAAAGACTGTAAACATTTGCCTTATCTAGTCCAGAACCACGCCTCTATGTCACTTCCAGATGATTTTTTTTTTTTTGCAGGGCAATGAGTGTTAAGTGACTTGCCCAGGGTCACACAGCTAGTAAGTGTCAAGTGTCTGATGCCAGATTTGAACTCAGGTCCTCCTGAATCCAGGGTCAGTGCTTTATCCACCGCACCACCTAGCTGCCCCTCTTCCAGATGATTTTCAAAAAATGCTGCCCTGCTTATAAAACCTCAAGCCCTCTTTGGTTTCCCTTTATATGCTATATTTTCCTATTAGAATGTCAACACCTTGAGGACAGGGGACTTCTTGCTTGTATTTATATCTCTAGTACTTAGCATAGTACCTAGAACATAATTAGCAATTAATATTTTATTAATTAATACTTTTAAATTAAATTTAATTAATTAATACTTTTTTTCATTCATTCATTGAGAAGACAGAACTAGTGGTACAGAAGAGGGCAGGACTGGATATCACTTTCCCCCCTCTTATTTCTACTGTGTTTATTAACTCAGATACCTGATTGGATCTATGATCTCATTCATGTTGGTAATCCCACTAATGACTCAGATGAAAACCCATCCATGCCTGCTTATCCTGTGTGACTCATTCATTTCCTCCCATAAGTTGACCGTAAGGGGTCCATTGAATTGCTGGGGGCTTTCCTTGATTTCCCCTGACATCATGAGGATAACAAAAGAACACTCGAGCTGTCCACCTGTTTTCTCTCAATCTCACCATATGATCAGCACCTGTCATTTTCAGTCATCCATTTCTCTGATATCCTTTGATCTGGTTCTTCTTTGAAATTCCTTATTTGTTATATGTAGCAGGCTGCTCACACGTGCTTTATACCTCTCCATTGTCCTCTGAGTGATAGTCATTTTTAATTCTTCAAAGAATACTGATCCATGACATGTGCCTATTGAACTGCTTATTACAAGTCATACTATGCTTATCACCAAATGTAAATTTTTTTAAACTAAAAGAAAGGAGATCATTCTTAATCCATCATGGCTCTTGACCCTCTCTCTTCTACAAACCCTACTCTCTTCTATAGGTCTTGCTAAAAAAATCTGATCTATTTTCTTTTTTTATATAATTTAAATATAAACTTTTGTTTTTAATTGAGAAAATTATTTTTTCTCCCTCCCATCTCCTATCCAATTAAAAAAAGAAAAGAGATTCCCTGCAACAAATATGCACTGGAAAGCTATATATTACCTTACAGGCCATGGTAAAAAAATTTTTTTCATTCTGTACCCTAAATCTGTCCCCTCTCTATCATGGATAACATGTTTCATCCTTGGTCCTCTGGAATTTTTTCCTTGGTCCATTTTCACAGAAAAACAACCTTCTATATGGGGATGAAGGGAAGAAAAGACCTAACAGTTAATAGTCCTGTCTCAGTTTTACACAGTCAGAGAGAGGCATCTCAATATCCCTGAAAGATCCTCTATAGAGGAAATCCTATGCTGGATAAAGGCTCATTGATCTGGCCCAGCTAACATAGGAGGAATGAAAAATGAGAGGAAGGAGAGGTAAGCTAAAGGGTTTACACTATCCCATTCTGTATAATGGGACCATATCAGGCTCATAATGATAGACATGGAGTGTAAGGAAGATTTAGAGTGAAAAAAGTCACAGCCTGTAGGAGGATGATAATCCTTTGTCGTATGCGTGCAATAGGCACCAAATAAATGTGAACTGAGGATCCCAACCTCGCACACCAATAAACATGGTATTGACACAATTAAGGCAGCTAACTTCGACATCAGAGGGTCTTAGAGAAAGGATTCTCTCCTTAACTTTGCTTCTTTGAATCCTTTGCTTCCTCTAAAACTCAACTCAAGTACCACCCTCTATATGAATCCTTTCTATTTTATTTTTAAATTCAATATTTTATTTTTCCTTAAGTACATGTTAAAATAATTTTAGCATTCATTTAAAATTTTTGAGTTCCAAATTCTCTCTCTTCCTTCTTTCCCCTCCTCTCCATTGAGAAGGCAAGCAATTTGATATAGGTTATACATATGCAGTTAGGCAAAACATATTTCTATGTTAGTCATGTTGGGAAAGAAAACACAGGCAAAAAGAGCCCAAAGCAAAATAAACTCTGCTTCAATCTGCATTCAGACTCCATCAGTTCTTTCTCTGGAGAGAGATAGCTTTTTTCATCATAAGTTCTTCAGAATTATCTTGGATCATTGTAGCTGAGAATAGCTAAGTCATTCATAGTTGATCATCATACAATATTGCCATTATTATATACAATGTTCTCCTGGTTCTGATCATTTCACTTTGCATTAGTTCATGTAAGTCTTTCCAGGTTTCTTGGAGAGCATCCTGCTCATCATTTCTTATAACACAATAGTATTCTATCACAATCATCTACAGTGACTTTGGCCATGAATCCATTCTTGATTTCCCTTCTGACTGTTAGCACCTCTCCTCCCCAAAACTGCCTTGTATATATTTTGCATATACATATGTATATGTCTCCCTCAAAACATGTAAGCTCTTCAAGGTTTCAAGTGTTTTCTTTATTTGTCTATTGTCTAGTACAGCGCTTGACACATAGTAAGCTCTTAAATGCTTGTAGCTTAACTGGTTGAAGGAACCAAATGGGAATATAAGAGAGAATAGAGTAGAGGTGGTATCCTCTAAATCAGTCCCAAGGTTTCCCAGGGCCAAGAGTCATATTCCAAGAGACTCTCAAGATACAGGTGCATGAGATGAATTAAATTTCCATTTTAACCATCAGGGAGAAGGAGTATAAATGGATATACTAATGAAAGCTTCACAGCTGCTCTCTTCCTGAACCAGAGAGATGTATATGGTACACATTAGTGATAGGAAAACTAAAGGTATGGAAGACCACTCATACCATCAGGTGGGGTTGTGAAGACCTCCTTCTTTGCATAACTGATTTTCCTTGTTACAGCTGAGGGGGCGGACTCTGAGTGGGAAAGGGAGGGGAGGATGGGTATTAGGAAGCTATTATGATGTGAACACCAGAAAGTATTAACCACAGAGAACAAGGGTCAGCAGTCATCAGTACAGAGGGCTTGTCATAAGACTTCACAGAAATCACAGGACTTGAGAGCTAGGAGGGACCATCTAGTCCAACCCATATACAAAAAGAACTCCAACTCAACAAGTTGGTCATCCAGTTTCAGTTGGAAGATCTCCAAAGAGGGAGAACCCACCACATCTTGAAGTAGTTCATCCCACTCTTAGATACTTCTAATTATCAGGTTTTTCCTGATATCAAGCTTAAATTTGCAACTTCTTTCCATTGTTTTCACCCTTTCCAGACAAAAAGAAAAAACAGCTCTTCTGCATGACATGTCTTCAAATAATTAAACACAATTCACATGCCCCCTTGCATCTTCTCTTCTCCATTTTCTTTCTTCCTTTTTTCTGTTTTTTTTTTCTTTCTTTCTTTTTCTTCTTTTTTTTTTCGGGGCAATGAGGGTTAAGTGACTTGCCCAGGGTCACACAGTTAGTAAGTGTCAAGCGTCTGAGGCCCGATTTGAACTCAGGTCCTCCTGAATCCAGGGTTGGTGCTTTATCCACTGCACCACCTAGCTGCCCCCGATATCTCCATTTTCTTTACCCAATCCTCAAATAACACGAACCAAAAGTCCTTCACCATACTGGATGCCCTCCTTTGGACATTGTCCAAGCTTACCAATGTCCTTCACAATAGTTGGCTGCCCAAGTACTTGGACTATAATGAAATTAAAGTGTATGATAGTAAATAGGAGAGATAGAACAAATATTTACTAGACATGACAGAGCACAATTTCAAATAATATGGTTTTAGTTCCAATTATTTCAGAATTCTGTAATTTTCATAGAACCTCAGAGTTGGAAGGGATCCCAGAGGTCACACATTCCATCCCTAAATAAAATTTTTTTAAATAGCTAACTTTACAGATATAGATATATATAGATATATATGTGTATGTATATATGTAAAGTATGTGATCTATAACTTTACAGATAGAAAAAATATGTAAAGTTTGCAATATACATATATACATACATGTATATAACATACTTTACATATATTATCCTTACCATGTCCCTGTAAGGTGATATTATTATTCCTATTTTATAGATAAGGAAATTGAGGTGGAGAGAAGTTAAAGTGATACAGCTGTTAATTTCCAGAGGTGGAATTTGAACCTGAGGCCCTCCTGACTCCAAGGCTGGTAACCCTATCCACTCACTCTTCCACGCTGCCTCTAAACTAGAATTCCCTCTACCATATCCCTCTCTTGCCTCTCACGAGTGATTAACCTTTGCCTGAAGACATCCAGTGATGACAGCCCATTCTATTTTTGGGTGGCTCTAATTGTTAGGAAGTTTTTCCTTCCATTGAGCCTCAATCTGCCTCTCTGCAACTTCTCACCATTGTTCCTAGCTCTGCCCTCCAGGGCCAAGTGGAACAAGTATAATCTTTTTCCACTATGACAGCCTTTCAAACACTTCAAGTTACCCATCATGTCCTGCTCTCCTGAGCCTTCTTTTCTCCAGGCTAAACATCTGCATTTCTTCTATCTAAGCTACAGTATTTGTCACATGGCAGGATCTCCGGGTCCTTTGGCTTCTTGGACAACAACAGCCCCAGGCAGAGAAACTGGACGTAAAGGAATCAGAAATAAGGTGGCCTCTATGTCAGCCAAGGTGTCAGGAAGGACAAGTTATCTCAAAGGCAGTGTCAGGAGAAACAGTAAACTTTACTTCAAACAGGATCCGCTAACCTGAGGAGCTCTGGGGATAGAGCTGCCAGAAGGCAGTAAAGGAGCCATGCTTAAAATGCTACAGAAATGCTTGTGCTTGTTCTTACCCACACCTGAAGCTCATTGGGAAGATTCCTGAGGTGCAGCTGATTAAGTCCCACACAGCCCAGTTTAAAAGGTTACAAGTACATACTGATCAGGGTTCATGACTAATGAGGATACCTCTGCTCAAGGTCAACAAGCATTTATTAGTCACATTCATTAGTTAAGCACTTACTATGTGCTTAATAGGGTTCCAGTATGGGGCTTAAAGTCACAAAGACTTCATTTCACATTCAGCCTCAGACACTTACTGGCTGTGTGGCCCTGGTAAGTAACTGTGGGGGGGGGGGGCGAGGGGACAGAGGCAGAGAGAGAGACAGAGAGACAGAGACATAGAGAAGGAGGAGGAGGAGAAGGAAGAAGAGGAAGAGGAGGAAGAGAGAGATGGAGAGAGACAGACAGAGACAAACAGAGGAGGGAGAGAGAGAGAGAGAGAGATGAGAGAGATGAGAGGGAGAGATTATGAAGACAATTTGACAGAAAGCATGGTAAAGAGTAAAGTGTAAGAAGAATGAAAAGATAGGGTCCAGGTTATTAAAGGTTTTAAGTGCCAAACAGGGGGGTTTATACATGATCTTGGAGATATTAGAGAATCATTGAGTTTACTGGGGGGAGGTGACATGGTTAAACCTCCACTTTGGGAAAAATCACATTGGCAATCCAATGAAGAATATATTGAAACAGGGAGAGAGTGGAGTCAGAGAGATCAACCAGAAGGCAAGTGCAATCACCCACGAGAAAAGGACTAGGCTCTGAACCATGGTTGTAAAGGGAAGGGGACAGATATGAGAGAAATTGTTTCAATCTTACCACCAGACTTGGAAATAGATTGGATATGTGGGGTGCATGTGAAAGAAGAATCAAAGATGACAGTGAACTCAAATCTTTTGTTCTCCAACACAATCTGTTTTGCTGACTGTCATGGAGGGAGAGGTAGTGGTTCTTAGGTATTCCTCAATAAAGAATTACACTTTCACACACAATCCAAATAGAATTAAGGTGGTCTTTTATTTGGCACTAGAGAATGTGACCAAGTGGGTAGTCAAAGACTTCACCCCGGGGAGGGAGGTGAGAAACATTCTCCTCCTTGTAGAACAGAGGGAAGGCAAAAGCTTTTATAGAGGATAGATGAGGTGTCCACTTGAAAACTGGAATGTTCCCTTTTGGGGTGGAGTGGGGAAAGCTTGGATGCTTGTCATATTCCTAAGAGTCAAGTGGAATTTTTTGAAATGATGGTCCTGACTTTTGGGGTTATCTCTGTCTCCTAGCTCTGGTCAGGAGTAGCCTCTTCTAATTGACTTCCCTGCTATAGAACTGTATCTCCCCATACTTCTTAGGTGTGTCTGTCCTGATATCTAGTTGGCCAATCTAAACTTTAATAGTCCCTTGATTCCTAGATATGTCTGTCCTGTTATATGATCATCTTTAGTTTTGCTTTTCACAGGAGAAATGTCTTCTGATTTATCCTGAACCCCACATCACTGACCCTCATTTTGGGCTCAGACTATTGATCTTGCCTGCTCTTTCAGATTTCACTGGTTTATTTTCAGTGAATCTACTAATTAAGATTTGGGGACTAAACCCTTTTTCTCTGTCCCTTCCTGGACAACTAACTGTCTTTGATTTCCTCTGCTCTATATGGAGCCCACCTTTCTATCTTGCACCCTTCAACAAATCCACTATTTAAATTCCTTTTTCCATTTGGTCCTGTACCCTCCAACATCAATCCCCCTGAAGTCTCTACAAGTTCCCCTCTCTCTTTACCTCCCTCTATCCCTGCTCCTCTCTCCCTCTGACTGTCTGTCTCTCTTTCTGTCTTTGTCTCTCTTTCTCTATCTGTGTCTCTGTCTCCTCCTTTCTCTATGTCTCTGTCAGTCCGTCTGTCTGTCTCACTTTCCTCACTTCTGGCTTGGTAAGCAAATGAATTTAACACAAAATGAAAAGGCAAGTGAAAAGGCAAAGTCATTACACTCTAACCTCTTCCAGCCCACATCCCTACCTTTATATCTGCCATCACTAAAACACCTTAGCTGCCCCTACCACAGGGCTTCTTAAATTTTTTCCACTTGAGATCCCTTTTTGCCCTAGAGATTTTACAGGACCCCAGGTATGTAGGTACTTAAAACAGGTATATATAATATTTTACTGCTGCCCAATTTTTCATAACCCCCACATTCAGTTACATGACCCCATATGGGATCAAGACTCACAGTTTAAGAAGCTTTGCTGGACCACATCAACTTTCTTTGATAATTTAATTGTGATAGTGATAGCAGGGGATATTTTCCAGACACAGGAGTTTGGGGGTTATTTCCTCTCCTCAATCACAATTGAGTTTCAACCCTATTTCTTTTCAGATGACATTGACTTTGATGTGATCTGATGTTGGGACCAAGGAATCGTGGCATTTTAGTGTTAACCATGTAACTGCTGCTTGTTCAAATGCTCTCCTTTGCCTCTGGGTGTTTGGGAGTTTGGGAGTAGCAAAGGTGTAAAGTTCTTCACCTAAGCTCCAGGCTTTCCAATCTGCATATCCAGTTCTCATCACTCCTTGGCTCCACTCCCACATCAGCATCTGCTTGCTGGACAATTCCACCTGGATGTCCCATAGGCATCCCAAAGCTAACATGTCCTAATCAGAACTCATTGTCTTTATCAGGTATTTGGTACCATAGAACACTGAAACTGGAGTCAGGAAGCCCTGAGTTCAAACCTGATGATACTTACTAGCTGTGTGACCCTAGGCAAGTCATCTAATTTCTGGTTTCCTCAATTACAATAATAACATCTACCTCCCAGAATTGTCGTGAGAATCAAATGAGAAAATAGTTGTAAAAATTACCTGGCACATAGTAGGCAAAAATTAATACATATTCCCACCCTTTTCTTCCAAATTTCCTTATTTCTATAAATGGCATCATCCTTCCAATGACCCTCATTAATCACTTATGAGTCATTCTCAATATTTTATTCTCCCCCATACCCTCACATAAAATCAGTTGCCAAGTCTTGACAGTTCTACCTCCACATCTCTTACTTTAGTCCCCTTCTCTCTGCCATCCTCCTTTAGACCCTTATCATTTCTCACCTGGATCACTAATTGGTTTCCCAACATTCAGCCTCTCTCTTCTCTAATCCATTCTTTACACAGCTTCCAAATCGATGTCACTAAATCATAGTTCTATCTATGCCACCCCCTCTCAAGAAGATTAAGTGGCTCCCTATTACCTCTGAAATAATAATAATGATAAACGTGTCTGTTTGGCAATTTGTATCCCTTACAATGTGGTTCCAACCCATCCTTTAAGGCTAAGTCCACATTACTGACCCTCATGTAATCCAACCTAATTGGACTATTCCTTGTTCCCCAAACACAGACAGTATTCTGTGTCTTGGCATAGGTTTTCCCCTTTGCTGAAATGTTTTTCCTCCTCACCTCTGCCTCTTGGAGTCCCATAGCTGGACTCCAAGGTGGAGTACCACCCCTTACAAGATAGATACCTTCCTGATTCAGTTGTTAGTGCTTCCTCTAACCCCAGGTGCCTTTGTGTTTATTTTGCATACATTTATGATTTACTTATCTGTTTCCATGTGGTTTCTCCTCAACAACATGTGAGCATTTTTAAGGCAAGGACTTTATGTTTCTGTCCTTGCATCCCAGTACAATGCCTGGTATATAAGTAGGTGCTTAATAAAGACTTATTGAAATCATATACCAGAATGGAAAGAGTGTTACAGTTGGAATAAGATGTGGATTTGAATCCTGGCTCTAACATTAATTAATAGCTATGTGATTATGGGCACTTGTCTTTCTGAATCTATTGCATCATCTGTAAAATGGGCATGGTCACCCTTACACTATCTCTTCTATCTCCCTCACAGATTGTTGTAGTAAAAGTTCTTCATAAATCTTAAAGCACTATATAAAAGTGAGTTATTACACTAGGGGGATGTGAAGACCTCACTTGAAGATACAAGCCAAGCTATTTATTTTTTTTTGCCTGGTTATAGGCCAAGATCTATTTGCTTAGACCTAGTCAGGCTGTTGAACATATCGTGGAAGCTCTGAGAATCATGAGTTTTTACTTAATGGCTATGCTTAAATATTAATGGAAAGATGTGAAATGATTTAACTCTTGAATTTCAACTTAGAATTATGCAAGAGGGGGTGGCTAGGTGGCACAGTGGATAAAGCACCGCCCCTGGATTCAGGAGTTCTTGAGTTCAAATCCGGCCTTGACACATACTGGCTTTGTGACCCTGGGCAAGTCACTTAACCCCCATTGTCCCGCAAAAAAAAAAAAAAGAATTATGCAAGAAAAGTGGTTAAATTATCCATATCCTTTGGCCCAATGATCCCACTTCTGGGCATATGAACCAAGGAAGTTAAAGAAAGAATCAAAGGTCCAATTTGTACCAAGATAATTATTATATCACTCTTTTTCTTTTTTAGTGAGGCAATTGGGGTTAAGTGACTTGCCCAGGGTCACACAGCTAGTAAGTGTTAAGTGTCTGAGGCCAGATTTGAATTCAGGTACTCCTGAATCCAGGGCCAGTGCTTTATCCACTGCGCCACCTAGTCGCCCCTATATCACTCTTTATGTTAACAAAGTATGTGTTCATCAATTGGGGAAATGACTGAAGAAAGTATGTCATATTACTGCAATTGAGCATTATTATATTCTATGAAAACATGAATATCAGGGTTCAGAGAAACAAGGAAACGTTTGCGTGAACTGATGCTGAAAAAATAAGCAAAGATATTGTTGGACTCAATGGACTTGTAAGATCCCTCTGAGCTCTAAACCTATGATCCTATGATAATCAGGAGTTAAGTCTAGAAGGGTTTCCTAATAGCAAATAGCACCTAATATGTGCTTATATTCCCTGTACTAAGTACTAGGGATAAAAAAAAAATAGTAAAAATAGTCCCGAGCAGCTAGGTGACGCAGTGGATAAAGTGCCAGTCCTAGATTCAGGAGTACCTGAGTTCAAATCCAGCCTCAGACACTTGACACTTACTAGCTGTGTGACCCTGGGCAAGTCACTTAACTCTCATTGCCCCACAAAAAAAAAAAATAGTCCCCACCCTCAAGGAACCCAGATTCTAATGGAGAGACAACATACAAACATCTACTTACTTACCTACCTATCTACCTATCTATCATCTATCTATCTATCTCTTTCTTTCTATCATCAATCTATCATCTGTTTATAACTATCATATATCGGGGCAGCTAGGTGGCGCAGTGGCTAGAGCACCAGCCCTGGATTCAGGAAGACCTGAGTTCAAATTTGACCTCAGACACTTAACACTTACTAGCTGTGTGACCCTGGGCAAGTCACTTAACCCCAATTGCCTCACTAAAAAAAAAAAAATAAGACACAATTATAACTATCATATATCTATCATTGATCTATCTATCTCACCTATTGGTGAGTTAGGGGGATGTCTACCCTAAGCAAGTGAAAGACTTATCTGGCAGAATACGTGGATGAAAACAATTTGTTCCAATGTCCATGAACTTTGAAGTGTTTAAAACTTGATCAAACATCAAAGATGCCAAGGTTATCCACTGCATCCTGGGCCATCATCAATCATTCTGACTTTTGTCTTGCCACTGGACTTTCATGACTATGGAAAAGAGAGCAAGGCTGATGACTTTCTACAACTCTGATTGACAAAGGAGAGCCAGGAACAGGAAATGCTTCTTTCAACAAGGTGGAATTTTAGAAAAATCAGTGAATTCGAGAGACTAAGATGAGGAGTGAGAGAATATCAGGCACAGAAGACAACCAGTGAAAATGGGACATGAGTGACTTGGATGAGGCCAAGTGTCACTGGATTGTAGAGTATGTGGAGAGGAATAGAGAATAAAAAGACAGGAAAGTCAAGGGGCCAGGTTATAAAGGACTTTGAAAGCCAAACAGAGTATTTTATATTTGATTCTAGACTTAACAGGAAGCCACAGGAGTTTACTGAGTAGAGGGTCAGAAATTACTTTAGGAAGATCACTTTGGCAGATGAGTAAAAGATGGACTGAAGTAAGAAGAAACTAGAAGCAGGGAGACCAACCAGAAGCCTATTGCAATAGTCTAGATACAAGGGGATAAATGTCAGTGGAAAGAAAATAATATATACAATGACTACAACAAAATAAATGAAAGAAAGGAAATTAAACAATAAGTAAATGAAAAATCAGTGAAGGTGCCAGAGAACTTATAATTTAAACAAACTGCTGACAGTGGTGGGCAACTATTGGGATAGAAAATCATAAAAATTGTAAGACATAGGCTCTGTATCACATGTTTTTGCTTTGTTTTTCTTTGTCGTTATCTGGAGGGATGAGAAATTACTGTTATGTACATACAAAGGATATATGTCAGATAGTCAGTAAACATGTCTTAAATGTCTCCCATGTGCCAATCTTTGTGGTAAGTACTGGAGATACAAAGAAAAGCAAAAAGATGGACCCTGTCTTCAAGGAGGTGATAATCTAATGGGAGTAACAATATGCAAACAAATATGCACAAATAAGCTATGTGCAGGATAAATAGTAAATAATTAACAATGGAAAGGCACTAGAATTAAGGATTAAGGGGCAGCTAGGTGGCAGTAGATAAAGCACTGGCCCTGCATTCAGGAGGAGCTAAATTCAAATCTAACCTCAGACACTTGACATTTACTAGCTGTGTGACCGTGGGCAAGCCACTTAACCCTCATTGTTCCCGCTGCCCCTCCCCCCAAAAAGAAGGATTAAGAAAGATTTCCTGGAGAAGGTGGAATTTTAGCTGAAACTTAAAAGAAGTCAAGAGGAAGAGCATTCTAGACATGGGGAACAAGTAGAGAAAATGGGACTAAGAGATGGAGTATCTTGTTTGGGGAACTGGAAAGAGTAGATGGACAAATGGACAGATGGATAGAATGATAGATCATAGAACAATAGAACTATAAATGGATAGAATGATAGATGATAGAGACAGATGCCATATATATATAATGTATTGTGTATATATATATATATATATATATATATATATATGTATGTATGTTTTTGTTTTTGTTTTTTTTAGTGAGGCAAATGGGGTCAAGTGACTTGCCCAGGGTCACACAGCTAGTAAGTGTTAAGTGTCTGAGGCCGTATTTGAACTCAGGTCCTCCTGAATCCAGGGCCGGTGCTCTATCCACTGTGCCACCTAGCTGCCCCTGTATGTATGTTTTTAAATCAATGGTAGGAAAAGGAGGAGTTGGAGACATTTGAAATTGACCAAATGGCTCTTTGAGATGTGATGTGAAGACCTCGATTTGAGAGCTTTGCTCTAATTTGCTAAAGCAAACTCCAGCCCAAGTTGGTTTCACAATAATGATGGTGACAATATGTATATGTGTTAGACTAGACTAGAAGCTACATGGGGACAGGCCAGGGGCCTTACCTAAACTTTACTTCTCCCTAAGGGAGTTCACAGTGCACATTGTTCCTCTAAGTATGTGTTTACAAAATGTTTGATTTGAATTACATTTGTCTAACTCTTTAAGTGTACAAAGTACTTATTGTATATGTTATATTATTCAATTCTCAACACTACTTTGTGAGGCAGGTAGTATAAGTACTAATATCCTCATTGGAGACATGAAGAAACTCAGACTCCCAGAGATTATATGACATGCCCTGGGTCACAAAAAAAGTAACAAAGCCAGGATCTGTAGAGGGTCATTTGATTCTAAGCTTATTCCTCTTTCCAGTGAATGAAGCAGCCTCTGTTTGATAAATGATTCCCGAATTGAGAGGAAAAAAAGAAAATGAGATGGAATTGTATTTCATTTTCAATCAGATATTAAAGGAAATGAGGTAGTTTTGAGATCTTCTGAAATGAACTGGAGAGCATCATGTTCTCATTCCACCTGCTATAGACATGGGAGATAAGAGTAATGCTGATTATGGCTACATCAATTGTGAAGGTTACTTGAAGACAAAAGTAAAAGGATCTTTTTTTAAAAGTACCTCTACTATATAGGGTGATTTTACTTAGTTTTTTTTTGTTGTTGTTGTTGTTATAAGGGAAAGTTTAACCTGCAGGGGAACAGGAAGGGGAGATGGGAATTTCCTGAAATCATTGTGATCTAAAAATAAAAGCATCAATAAAATGTAATAGAATGAATCAATAAAATGTTAAAAAAAAAAAGGCCCTAAAATATAGTTATCTCACCTTACTGGCCAATTCTAAAAACTTAATTCACTACAGGAACTTAATATGGTGACACACACCATAATAGCATTCCATAATGGGCTTAAGAAAAATACATTAAATATTGTCCAGTTAGCCCTTAAAAGATCTCTGTAAGAAGAGAAGGCCATGCATATTAGTACCTTCCAATTACAAATGAGAAAGCCAATTCAATGCAACCAAATGTAAAGAATTAATTGTTATTTGAGGTTTTTATGCCTCAGCGCGAACTGGCCTAGGGCTCCGCAAACCACACGGTGCTCCACCCACTGGTTGTAGCCATTGCCAGGGCTCCGGAACCTCATGTCATCACCACTCGCTGACGCCTACATGGGCCTGGCAAAATTATAATGATTGGAAGCCTAGTGAGGGCAGTCATGTGACTGTCAGAGCGGCCATCCCATTGGCTGGGTCTGTGTGAGGTGTTTCTAGGTTTGGGGGAGGAGAATTGGGCATTCTAGATGGAAGCTGGAAAGCGACAGGTGTTCTGCTGCGTATTTTCAGCTGATTCCTGGGCGGTGGTATTTTTCAGGTATTATAATTTCCCTTTCCCCATTTTATTTCCTTTCCCTTGATCCTACTGATCCTGTTTGTGTTTTGTTTTGTTTTTTTTAAAGTTCTTTCTTGTTAAAATAAATCTTGTTCTGTTTTGAGGGAGGCTGCCGGTTTCCTTCCTTGCCCCAATATTGTGGTGAGCCACTCCCCAATTAAAAATTGGTCCCCACACAACATTTATTATTTATAACTAGGTATAGCCTGGTGTGATGGTATACATCTGTAATCTCTGCTATTGGAGGAAGCTGAGACTCATAGATTGCTTGTGCTTGGGAATTCTGAGTTGTAGTAGGACTAAACCAATTGGATGTCCAAAATAAGTCTAGCACCACTATGGTTAACCACTTAACCCACAGCAGGCATCAGGATGCCCAAGAAAGGGCAGACAAGATAGGTCAGAAATGGAGCTGGTGAAAGCTTCCAAACTGATTGATAAGCCGTGGGAGTTTGGTCATGAGCAGCTTGGGTAATTTTTAGAGAGTCCCAAGCTCAATAACTAAGTAACTTATTCAATTGGACAGATCCCCTCCTTGATGGATGAAATATTAAGAGGAAGGGAAGAGAATAAGAATTTATATAGTGCCTATCATATGCCAGGTACTTACTATTTACAAACATCTCATTTGATCCTCACAACAACCCTAACAGGTTTTAAACTCAGGTGTTCCTGACTACAGGCCTCGTGCTCTATCCATCACATCGTCTAGCTGCCACAGTTTTGTAGTTGGATCTATACTCATTTATTCAGCTTTCATTCAACCAACATTTTACAACTGCCTATTATTTTGTGTCAGGCCCTGTGCTAACCCCTCTCAAACACACAGAAAATGGAGGTTAGGATTGCTATCATTTAAATGTCAGGCTATCTAGCCCTGATTATATTGTTCTGGGTATTTTTTATAAGAATCTAGGCTCCCCAAAACCCAGATAAAACTCTTGTGAATAAAGGAGCCTCAGACCTCTGGACTAAAAATTTGCCATAGGTCCTTTTGCTACAATTCAAGAGAAACCCAGGGCAGCTAGGTAGTAGATAGAGCAACCAGGTCTTGACTCAGGAAGACTCATCTTCCTGAGTTCAAATCTGGCCTCTGACACTTACTAACTGTATGACCCTGGACAAGTCATTTAACCCTGTTTGCCTCAGTTTCCTCATCTGTAAAATGAGCTACAGAAGGAAATGGGAAAACCACTCCAGTACACGTTCCAAGAAAGCCCCAAATAGGGTCACAAAGAGTCGGACACAACTGAAAAACTGAACAACAAAAGAGAAATCCAGGGTTTCTACTCCCATTTTTACGAATTTATTTCCCTAAGTAAAGATTTGGAGAGGCTTCCCAAGGCTCCATATCCTCAACTCTTTAAAAAAAATTTTTGTAAAAAGGGTGATAATGCCATATTATGTGTCAGAAGGCAGGCAGGCAGCTACAGTCAATGATCACTTGAGTACCTTCTAGCCAGAAGAACTATGACCCTATCAAAAAAAATAAATGAGGTCAGTCTGACATGACCTGTTCTTAAAGCCCTGTTGGCTCTAAATGATCACTATGTCCCTTCCTAAATATTCAAAGACCTCTCCCTTAATAATATGTTTTAGAATTTTGTTGGAAATCAAAGTCAAATTCACGGGCCTACAGTTTGTATATTCCACCCTTCTCTTTTTAAAAAAAAATTGGTAAAATGCCCCAATCTCCAGCCTTGTTGCACCTCTCCAATCCTCCATAATTTTTCAAAGATCATTGACAGTGGCTCACCAATAACATCTGCACTTAATTTTAGTTTGAATAGTCCAAGAAGTGATTCACTAATAATATCTGCCAATTCTTTCAGTACCCATGTATGTAGTTTATTGGGGCCTGGTGACTTGAGCTCATTGTGGGCAGCTAGGCATTCTCTTGCCATCTCACTTATTTTCAGTTTCCACTCTACTCACCATTTTTTTTTGTTCTGGTCTTCCAGATTCAAATCCAAATGACTTTTAAAACTCTGCCTTTTCTCTGTCATCTATTTTCCCAGTCCCTCTTTGCCCTACAAGGACTCTAGTGCTCACTTTTGCCCCTAATTTAGAGTTTAAAAATCCTTTTTGTTAACATCTGCATTCTTGCCAGTCTCAACTCATTCTGAATTTCTTATAGAACTATGGCCATGTTTTTATTCCTATTCATCCTCCATTGCATGATCTCGATTCTGTGGTCTATACCTGTCTTTCAAAACTCTTAAGTTTGTGTGACCCTGGGCAAGTCACTTAACCTCTGACTCAATTTTCCCATCTGTAAAATGGAGGTAATAATAGCACCTCCCAGGGTTGTTGTAAAGTGCCTAGCACTTTATTAGCATTTATAAATGCTAATATTATTATTAGTAGTAATGATGGTAGTAGTAGTAGAAGCAGAAGTAGAAGAAGTAATAGTAGTGGTTGTAGTGGTGGTGGTGGTATAGTATTTATTGATAAGTTCCCTATGCATCCATATCAGTTTCTTTAAACAGCTTCTCTTTTTCTTTCTTGTTGGAGTCATGTGTTCATGTTCTCAGAATTTCATTCTTGAGAACTTTCTTTCTGTTTCTGACCAAATGCTATAGAATTTTTGGTCACTGAGATCCAAACTAAGGCCTTGAACTCTTTGCCTTACGTTCTCTCAAAATTTGGGTACATTTTAGTCTGTGTCCAATTTTCTTCTCTGTTAAGAGAACCTTTGAGATGAAATAATCACTTCCTTCTGGTGTTCACAGGATTTCTGTTTCAGCAACCAGTTCCTCCTGATTGATCACAATCATAATTATCAATAAGAATAGTCAGGGGCAGCTAGGTGGTGCAGTGGATAGAGCACCGGCCCTGGATTCAGAGGACCTGAGTTCAAATGCGACCTCAGGCACTTGACACTTACTAGCTGTGTGACCTTGGGCAAGTCACTTAACACTCATGGCCCTGTAAAAAAAATAAGAATAGTCAAGAATTTATTGGCTAACATTACTTTGGCAGAGAGAGAGAGAGAGAGAGAGAGAGAGAGAGAGAGAGGGAGAGAGGATGCTACAACAGAATTTCTGGTTAGATGAAGTCTTCCATCATTCATCATGTCTCTGCACCAGGGGTATTCTAGAGCCCATTGTTAAATTTTCATTGAGCTTGAAAATTGGCAAAACACTACAAACTAGGCTTGATTTATTGTTTTGTTGGTTTTCTAGACTTAAGTGATAGAGAAAATGTTAAAAATGCAAATTAAGCTTAAAAATCTTTCCTGCATACTTTTTAACTCGGAGAACTGACAATTAACTATTTATCAGTACAACCTCTGTCTGTGGAAGGTTTGCAATCTAATTCCTGAATTAATCATCTATGTCCTACTTATGGCTGGCAGGTTGTGATAGGACCGGATTTGCCTGATGCAACTTCTTCCCTCCTATCCACAACACGTGGAAGCTTTACCTAAAAGAAGACAAAACTATTCCCAAGGCCTGATTGGTCTCATCTTCCCTGTGTGACCCAGCTTCCCCATCACACCCTCCAGCTCCCCTGGGTAGGCCCAGGACAAAGCTGGCCTGTGACTGAATTGTCTCTGGCTTCTATCACACATCTTCCTGGTCATCTTAAGGGGGGGAAAATGCCCCAGACATCTGGAGACTTGGACTTTCAGATTTGGTGGGTGCCTAAGACCACACAAGTTCCCATACCCTGATGATTTACTGACCAGACATATTTCCAGCTGGAAATGGGAGGACTCATGTCCAAGGGAACTGTCATTGTGCATTCTTGTTGTGTGTCCTTGCTGTGTTAGGGCAAAATAAACTCCCTTTTGTAAATGTTTAATGATTTAAGTGCCTTACTTCATCCCCAAATCAAACCTGATTTAGAGGGTGCAGGCATTAGAGACTCTCCTAACATACTCTCACCAAAGTCTGGTTCTGTTTCTCATTCTGTTGACCCTCACCCAAATGTCTTCCCTTATACTTCCTGTTCCATTTCCTGGATTTCCTCACATGAGCGTGTCTCCTTAAAATGTAGTACTCTAGGGGGCAGCTAGATGGCGCAGTGGATAGAGCACGGGCCCTGGATTCAGGAGTACCTGGGTTCAAATCCAGCCTCAGACACTTAACACTTACTAGCTGTGTGACCTTGGGCAAGTCACTTAACCCCAATTGCCTCAAAAAAAGAAAAGAAAAGAAAAAAAAAATGTAGTACTCTATTCCATTATCCATTATTATCTTCGTGAATTTATTATATCCTTCCAGAACTACAACTTGGTCACAAGTCTCATCCCACCAATGATAAGAAGCAAACTTTTGCTGCTTGAGATCAGATTTCTAATCCAAGTTGTTTATTATACATATTTTGTCATTTGGCAAATGAAATTATACCATCATCAGTAAAGAAAAAAGTTAAAATATTTTCCTTTGTTTCTTGACCTCATCACAACCTTCCTGATTCCCTAGCATTAAGGATTCTTATTCTTTATTCTTTGTTACACACTACTTTTATCTGAGGACAGATGCTTTCTTGGCATAATGTTTTTCGACTCCTGAGCAAGACATTTCTAATATGTTTTCTTGCCTTTGGTTGTCCATATGTTGAATAAATGAAAAGTTCTCATTATTTTGTTTGGTGTCAAAAGAAACAACTCCTGTTATTATATAACAATCATATGAGGACCCCAATATTATTCAATTATTCCCCTTATAAGGAGTTCTTAAATTTTTGTGCCAAACTATCTTCCACCCCAGCCTTTGGCAGTCTGGTGAAATCTATGGATCCCTTCTTAGAGGAATGTTTTGCTGCCTATATTCTTAATGGGAGGAAATGAAAAATTTTAATTGGAAATTAATGAAAAGAGAAATGCAATTTTCCCATCAGATTTCATGTGCCCTTTCCCTCCTCCAAAATCTATCACTGGATCCTAGCTTAAGAAATCCTGAGCTCAGCAGTTGTGTCAGAATAATCAGTCTTATGTAGGTTTGAAGATCTGAGCTGAAAAAAGTACCTTGTTCCACAGAGTATGATATTAAAACCCAGCACAACCTCATTAAATTAGAGAAGTGTATTTATATTCATAAAATAAAGTCCAGTTAAAACAGAATGACTCCTGTATGAAGGAATAAGTACACAAATCTAGTATCAAGGAATGGTGGTCTGGCAATGCTATCACAGAACTTGATGAATAATAAATTGAATACAAATCAACAATGGGGCCCTGTTGCAATAATGGACAATAGTGTGTTGGGCTGCACTCAGAGAGATATTACTCAAGGGTAAAACAGGGAAGTTATTATTCCATTCAACTTGGCCTTCATTAGACCCTAGTGGGAATACTAAGTATATTCAGTTTCAGGTTCCATATTTCAAGATAGATGTGGACTAATTGAAGAAATTTCAGGGGGGGAAAAGGAAAAGATTAAAATTTTGAAAAACGAGCATAATGGGAAAATAGGAATGAGATTACCAATGTTTAGTCTGGAAGAGAAGATACTGTGTGGAGACATAAGTCTTCAAATATGTAAAGAGATGCTACAAAGAGGACAGAGAGAGATTCATTAGTCATTCTCTTCAACCCAGAGGACAATTCAAGTAATAATGTCACAGTGCCAAAGTTGTTTCACATGTAAAAATAAAATCTATAAAGCAGGGAGTACACCCTAGGAAAAAGCATTGGCAATTGCCTACTCCTGCTTTCATGCAACAAATAATTATTGAGTGTAATGACTCAGGGATCCCCATAGGGCCTGCCTCTTTCAGAAACAAGGGAATGGGCTTAGTTGGCACAATCCAATGTGCTGCTCTAGGTCAGATGTGGGATGCGGGGTGGGGTCATTTCCCATCTTCCTCAAAGGTGTTACCTGTGCCAGAACAACAGAGGATATCACCACAGTCAACAGACACAGGTAGACAGCCTGAGGAACAAAGGTACTATTTATTTGGGCTTCCAGACACCTCTTTTACAGAATTGGTGATGGGTTATAGGCATGAAACTAAATTCAACAATTTCAAGAAACCAAATCCTACTATTATCAAATGCCTATTTCATAACTTGTACCATGATAGACATTGACATTAGAAAGATTTTAAATGTATCCTTAGGGAGTTTCTCATCCTAATGAAAACTTTATCCAAAGGTTCTAGATCTGGGTATTATGTGTGTATGTGTGTGTGTGTGTGTGTGTGTATACGTGTGTATATATGTGTACGTATAGATATATATGTATATAAGTCTGTGTATCATATATGTATATGTTTATATATTACATATATACATAATTATATTTCAGTACAATTATTTCCTTTCTTTTGTATTTTATTATATATGTTTAAAGGCATTATTCTGAAAAGGGATCCATAGGCTTCACCAGAATGCCACAGGGGTCCATCAATCAAAAAACATTAAGAACCCCAGAGTTAGGCAAACAAACCAAAGCCCTGCAATCAAATCACTGCATGGTTGGCAGGAGTTTTACCTGGCTCCTACTTCTTACAATCTCTCTATACAGTCATCTTTACAAGGAATGAGGCTTTGGCCAGTTTGAAACATATTTGATTCAACCAAACAATCCTCAAGCATTTATTAAATACCTGCTGGATGCCAACTGAAGTGTTAGGTGGTGAGGACGCAAAGACAGGTTTGCATTCCTTGAATGCTGTGGCTTCCAGGGTGCTACTTGTCTTTTGTGCAGGAAGCCAGAAATTTTGAAACTGGGACAATATAGGTGCCTGGAAGAATTCATCCAGGGATTAATATCATTTGGCTTAGTAGCATATCAGAGAATGCACTACCTTGAGACTTTCCCCTTTCCCTCTTTCAAGGGGTTTGGCCAGCTAGCATCTTGGTGAAATAGATAGATGATAGATAGATAGATAGATAGATAGATAGATAGATAGATAGATAGATAGATAGCAAAGTATATATATAGACAGATAGGTGATAGAAAAGTAGATAGATAGATGATAGATAGATAGTAAAGTGTGTATATATATATATATATACAGATAGGTGATAGAAAAGTAGATAGATAGATGATAGATAGATAGTAAAGTATATATATATATATAGACAGATAGGTGATAGAAAAGTAGATAGATAAATAGATAGATCGATAGATTGACAGATATTGTAGTTACATGGATCCTTACAGAGAGAACACAACTGTCCAGCTGGGATTTGAATGGCAATACAATAAGACTGTCCAGAGCAACCAAGGAGTTCAGCTAGACAAGAAATCCCAGAGGAGTCAGCCAAGGTGGGAAAATACTCTACAGTTTAGCACCTGCAGACCAGGAAAGGTTTGAGTGAACAAGGTGGTCAAGTCTAAGAAAGTTGTCTCAGGCAGGAGAGGAATATCAGACTCAGGCCAGTCTGGTGATTCAAGCTCAGGAACAAAATGAGATAATGATAGACCATCTAATGTTTAACAAAAAGAAGTTTATTTAATGTTTGATATGACTGTACATATGCAACCTATATCAGACTGATTTCTGTCTTGGGGAGGAGGGAGGGAAGGGGAGGGGGAGAAAAGAAAAATTTGGAACTAAAAATCCAATGTAAACAAATGTTGAAAACTATCCTCATATGTAATACGTAACTGGAAAATAATAAAATTAAATTTTTTTAAAAAGAAGTTTATTTAGCAATAGCATGGAAAAGGAAACAACCAAAGCAATGATTGGTCAGAATTTAGGCAAGAGATTGGGGCATCTAACACAGGGAACCAGCAATAAAGATGGAATTTATTGTTGAATTCAGGGCTTTGTGAATCAGAGCATCCTCCTGTACTCTTCCTCAGAAAGGTGGGGGGGGGGGGTTGGGGGCAGGGGCGGACTTCAACAGATGAAGTCAGGCAGGCCCACCTGGCAGAATCAGGCAGTTCCTAACATGAGACTATTGTGATAGTAGGATAAAGACAGTAACTCAGTCTGATTAGGAAGATGAGGATTTGGGTCAGCAAACAAAGGATTAAGGTTCCCATAGATGCCAGGGGTCAGAAGACAAAAAAACTGAGAACTAAGAGGCCAAAGCAGAGACTAAGACTATGGCCCAAAATTCATGTTTACAAGAAGTATAGAGTTCAGTGAGTCTAATCCACAGAAAGGGTTTATATAATAATAATAATTATTATTATAATAAACTTAATAAATTCTCCTCATGGGTTTTTTTTAATATATACTTCCCGGACAGCTAAGTGGTAGGAGTAAAAGATTTTCAGGAATATGAGTAATTCATCTCAGGCACATGGACACATAGATCCTCCTGCATAGTTTAGGGAAGGGCATCTATGAATCCCACATTAGTAGGGGTGGTGATGATTCTTACAGTCACAGTACCATTAATTTAGAGATGGAGGGACCTTAGGGTGCATGTAACCAGCTGCATCATCTTATAGATAAGGGACTAAGGCCCATAAAGATGAAGAGGCTTGGGGCAGCTAGGTGGCGCAGTGGATAAAGCGCTGGTCTTGGATTCAGGAGGACCTGAGTTCAAATCCAGCCTCAGACACTTGACACTTACTAGCTGTGTGACCCTGGGCAAGTCACTTAACCCCCATTGCTCCCGCCCCCCCCCCAAAAAAAGATGAAGAGGCTTGCCCAAAGTAACTGGTAGAGCTAGCATTCCCTAGGTCGGTTGCACAATCAAGTTGTTTCTCTGACTCTAAGTCCAATGCTCTTTCCACTAGACCACATACTTAAAGCGGGCTCCAGAAGTATGGAGACCTCATTGAATAAAACTAGCTAATATTTTACAATAGCATAGTAAATGGCTGAAAAGAAAGGGGAACCCCCACACACACTTATTAAGCATTTATTACATACCAAGTACTGTGCTTTGTAAGGATCAGAGGAATTCAAATGTGAATAATCATAACAAATAATAATATGCAAATGATTGTTTTAAAAATGTTTTATCAACAAATGAGAAGATAATGTGGTGGTTACTGGGGTTCCCTTTTTTATTGTGTGAACTCCCTGTGGTTCCCTGAGGAGTTGGATCAATTTGATCAGATACACAGTGAGGGCGTCATGTTTGTATTCCCTGTAGAAATTCACCTTCGGAGAGCCACTGTGCTTGCTTATCTGGGACCAGGGAAGTAGGAATCATGGAAACTGAGTCAATGCATTTATACTACATGGGGAAAACAACAAATGACAAGATAAACTGCCTTCAGGCTCTTCTTATACCTGCTGTGTATCGTGGAACTGTAAAGTGATCCAATCATTCTGGAAAACAATTAGTAATTACACTTTTAAAAAAGTAACCAAAATTTCCCTCCTGATGCCTAGCCAGCTCATGCTTCTGACTGAAGTATTCCCATTTCCCCAACCTGTGTTGCCTAGAACTTGTGCTTGGCATGTGATGCTTCCCAAGGAATTGCATGGACGCAACTAGGTGGCATAGTGGATAAAGTTCTAAACTTCAAATAAGGACAACCAAAATTCAAACCCTGCTTCATATACTTTCTAGGTGGGTGGCCTTGGGCAAGCAACTTAACCTCCGTCTCCCTCAGTTTCCTCATCTGTAAAATGGGGATAATAATAACATTTACCTCCCAGGATCAATTGTGAGGATCTCATGAGATAATATTTATTTGTAAAATGCTATTCAAAACTTAAAGTGAGGGGCAGCTAGGTGGCGAAGTGGATAGAGCACCAGCCCTGGATTCAGGAGGACCTGAGTTCAAATCCGGCCTCAGACACTTTACAGACTTACTAGCTGTGTGACCCTAGGCAAGTCACTTAACCCCAATTGCCTCACCAAAAAACAAAACAAAACAAAACAAAAAAACCTTAAAGTGCTATATAAAAGCCAGTTACTGTTGTTGCTGCTGCTGCTAAAATACTTTGTCTTTTAAATGTTTTCACAGCCTGGTCTCTTTCTACCCTTTTCAGTCTTCTTATACACTATTATCCTTCATGTATTCTCTGGCCCAGTAATGCTGGAGCCCTTCTTTGCTGTTCCTTGAATAAGACACTCAATCCTCCTACACTATGTCGTTTCACTAGCGGTTCCCCTCATTTGGAATACTCTTGCTCCTCACTTGGCTTGCTTCACTCCTGGCTTCCCAGGTTTTCTGTAAGACTCAGTTCCCATTACATTCGGTTCCCAACTTCTGAAAAAGGACTTTCCTCTAGTCTGCACCACAGTAGTAGTAGTAGTAGAATAGTAATACCACAGTGTAACTGCCTTTCCTCTGAGATTAACTTACATCCACTCTGTATATATCCTGTATGTACATAGTTTCATGTATACTTTAGCCCCATTCTTTCAGGAGCCATTTCCTACTTCATTTCCTTTTTGGGGTTCCCGGGTACCCTGAGAGATTGGGGGGAGAGTTCTGTTTCTTTCTTGCCATCAGCTCAAGCTCCCACAACTGTTACTCCCTTTTGTTAGGGACCAATAATTAAGTACCCAGTTCCATTTTCCATCAATTAGCTCTAACAAAAGAATATTTACTTCAAAGATATAGCATGAAAAAAACATACTAAGATTTCCCCCAACAACTCCAAGGCACTCCACTCACTCTATGAGGAAATGGGCTAAAAATTATGTAGCACTGATACCACCAAGTCCATGTTTCAATGAAGTATGACTGCCAGAAGAATGCCTCTGCTGGTCTAGAGTCTTGTCAGGATCCCCAAGACACCCCTCTCTCTTCACTCCTTTCTTTTTACTATTAGGAGACACCCTGTTTTCCAGAGCTAAAGCACAGCAAGCAAGCTGTGACCCTGAGCTTGACATAACAACAATCCTTTCTGCTCACCCTCTGGATGAACTCTGCTGTAGCAAAAACACATAATTATTTCATACCAGCTCCAGGTGGTGCCTGAGCTTTGATAAGCACCTGCAGGAGGAACCAGCATTCAGATCATGAAGCCCTGCAATGAGTTAAAGTTGCCTCATCGGGGCAGCTAGGTGGTGCAGTGGATAGAGTACCAGCCCTAGATTCAGAAGGACCTCAGTTCAAATCCGGCCTCAGACACTTAACACTTACTAGCTGTGTGACCCTGGGCAAGTCACTTAACACCAATTGCCTCACGTAAAAAATAAAATAAACTTCCCTCATTTTTGCTGTTATCCCTCATTACCTGATTCTTTGTCCAGCTACTGCTATATCAAGGCTTAGCCTCGATGCTTTGGGTCTAGTTTCCCTCCTCCAACAGAATAAAGAATGTTTCTTTTGGGGGCAGCTAGGTGGCGCAGTAGATAGAGCACTGGCCCTGGATTCAGGAGGACCTGAGTTCAAATCCGGCCTCAGACACTTGACACTAGCTGTGTGACCTTGGGCAAGTCATTTAACCCCAATTGCCTCACCAAAAAAAAGAATGTTTCTTTTTCTTATAACTGCTGTCAGCTCGTTGGTTTTATTTTATTTTATTTGTCAGTTAACAGTTGGCGTATTACTTCTGTGAGCCCTTTTGGTATTTTAAGAGTTAACACAACCTCTGTGGCTCTTTAGTCTTTATTTTCAGAGTTTGACAGTCTTGAAGGTCACTCCTAAAAAAGTGCTCTATCCTCCTTCAGGTACCAGTGCTGGGCTGCCTGCAAGCTTGTTGGCTGAAGCTACCTCAGGCCTTTTGGAAGACACTGACAGTTCCAGCTATAAAACTAATTTTTTAAAATGTTCTTTCGGGGCAGCTAGGTGGCACAGTGGATAGAGCACTGGCCCTGGAGTCAGGAGTACCTGAGTTCAAATGCGGCCTCAGACATTTAACACTTACTAGCTGTGTGACCTTTGGCAAGTCACTTAACCCCAATTGCCTCACTAAAAAAAAAAAAAAATGTTCTTTCCCACCACAAGGCCAGTCTACCAGAACCAGTTACAGAATGTCTACATGTGCTCCATACTCTCTCCAAGGCAATTCCCTTATATGTCATTGTGATTTTTCCAAAGCAGCCCCCTGTTGTCAGTCTTCCATGTGGAGAGATGCTCTTTGTTCCCTAGTGTCTGTCCTTCATTCCACATGAGGATGCCAACTGAGGCACTCTGCTTCTATGCCAGACTCCCATTACAGTTGTTTGACTCCTTCCTACCCTTTTACAAGGTAAGTTCCTTGAGGGCAGGTCTTTACCTTTCTTCGTATCCCCAGATCTCAGCATACTGACTGGCACTAATGTGCCTAAATACATAGTAAGTGCCTGATAAATGCTCATTAACTGATGATAAGGTCATCAGATGAACTAGCTCTTGGACTGTAAGTTCATATCAGAAGAGACGCATGTGCTTACTGAAGAGAGGAAAAGAAATCATCTAAGACCCATGTCTCAAGGGAAAGAAATATTTAGAGAATGAGGTTGGGATGAGAGCAGGGGGAGGGTTTCAGAAACTTTTAAAGAAGAACCTTAGAAGATAGTTGGAGGCTTCCCAACAATTATGTTCTTCCCTTTTCCAGTAGAAGAAAGAGGGGTCCTATAAGACAGGCCGCATAGGAACAGATCCATCCTTTCTCCAACATGAGAAACATCCTGGAGCTGGCACTGGACACGAGAGGGCCCCGGGCCTAATACACTCAGAGGAACTTCCTTTATTTCCAGTCTCTTTTCCCTGCCCACTATATCCGCCTTCTCCTCTGTGACTTGTGAATTGCCAGGGTTTCTTTCATCAGACTTGGGTTCCATCTGACACCAGCCTAATTGGGAACAGTTGGTAAAGTGCAGGCTGAGATGCCGTTTGGAAGCAGGCCCACTTTCAGTCCTCATCTAAAAAGAAAGGAAAGAAGTCCAGGGCATCAGACAGCTTTATCACTACCCTGGGTGGGACAGGGGGAGAGCAGGGCCACTCCTGCCACAGACTCCAACCCAAGGGCTTTTGGAACATATCCTGGCCATTCATTTGCAGTTTCCCCATCTGAAATGTGCCAATCTGGACTGACTGGGGACTCCCAGCTGAAAACCCCTAATGAATGGCAAAGTATTAGCATTATTGTTTTTTCCTATTTGATCTCATGGGGCAGGGTGAATTTATAATATAATTGTTTCCATAGCAGCAAAGTATATTGTCATAAACAGGGGACTTCATGATTTCATGGCTGGATTAAGAAAAAGGAGAAACCGGGCTGCCAAGGAGGAAGAATTTTCTTTCTCAGGCATAAATATGTTCAATGATAGCAAAGGGAATAGAGCAAATAACCAACAGGCAAAATTGTTTTCAGGGTTTGGGGGTTTTGTTGCTGTTGTTAAAATGATCTTGTTTTGTAAGTTCATCCCAGTGCAGAAGTCCCTTCTCCAGGCATGTAATTTGTGTAATGATGCCTCCGTGCTGGAACACACTGAAGGCTAATGATGAAGTTTATCTATTTCTGGAAAACTTCAACAGGGATAATACCAATGGTTTAACAGCAAGTCACAGAATTTTTGGCCTGGGCTTTGTTTGTTTTCTCTCCAGGATCCATTGCCATAAATTTGTTCATCAGAAATCAATTTCCAGGTAAGGGCAGGCTTTTGTCATCACTTAGGAACCTGTCAAATGCTCTGTTCTCAAGCTTTTCCCTTTCTTGGTTTTTATCTGATTTGTATTCGAAAGGGAACAGCAGGGCCTGTGATTGGCCTTGTCTACACTTGCTTGGGAAGAAAGCAAATTTTCTTTCCCTCTTTAATTTGCATTACAGTTGAATTAAGCCTTGGTTTAAAAAAAAAAGGAAAACCTAACAGGGGTAACCCAGGGATTTAAAAATCAGATTATATTAGATAAAGCATTTATTGTCTTACTTTGTGCCAGGCACAGTATGAAGCACCAGGCATATAAATACAAGCAAAAAGAAAGACATCTCAAGCTCTTCACTGAGTTTTCATTCTCACTGAGGAAGAACACATAAAAGAGAGCTGCAAAGTGGAGTGGGGAGAGGGGTAAGGATAGAGAGGTACCTTGGGAAGGAGATGAGAGGTGAAAAATTATCTATGAGTCAGGAATTGCTGGGCAAGGCTCATTTCCTCAAATGGAGGTTCAGGGAGAAACTTCACCAATTGGAGGGGGAGGTCTTACTGGCTTCTTGAATGCAAATCCTCCCAGGAGCCCTCTGAACCCTGTAGTTACAACCTACCAGTGTTTCTCCTCTTCATGTTCAAACCTCTAAACTATGATGGACAGATCTTCCCCATGGACTTCCTAGTAATTAATTCACTCCAGCATCTGCCTACTCCTTCCCATCTGACTACCCTTCCCTGCTTTCTTTGAGGTCACTGGAATTCTCCTGTTGTCTAAACCAGAAATTATTTCTTATTGTCATTCTTTATGATCCCTGTCACAATTGCTGATATTATGGGTAGAACTACTTAATATCTTTTAATCAATCACTTAGGATTAAGTAGTTATCAATGTCATGTCTAAAACGAGGCACCCAGAATTGAACACAAAAGTCCAGATGTAGTCTCCCAAGGTGTCAAACTCAAATAGAAATGGATCCCTATTGGTGGCATATTGACTTAGAAAACCACAAATTAACATTATTTATGTTGTTTTGCTATGGTTTTTCCAGTAGTAATGTATGGTGATGAGAGTTAGATTGTAAAGACTGTAAGGAAAGCTGAGTGTTTTCCAGATTGCTGGAGAAGACTTCTGAGAGTCCCTTGGACAGCAAGGATTTCAAATCAGTCAGTATTTAGGGGCAGCTAGATGGCGCAGTGGATAGAGCACCGGCCCTGGAGTCAGGAGTACCTGAGTTCAAATCCAGCCTCAGACACTTAACACTTACTGGCTGTGTGACCCTGGGCAAGTCACTTAACCCCAATTGCCTAACCAAAAAAAAAAAAAAAGACAGCAATAAAATCAGTCAGTATTTAAAGAAATTAATTCAGGCGATTCACTACAAGATCAAATACTGAAACTGAATACTTTGTCCACAAAATGACAAGGCAGGACTCATTGGAAAAGACCCTGCTGTTCGGAAAGATTGAAGGCAAAAGGAGGAGGAGACAGCAGAGGATGAGATGGATAGATAGTATGATGGAAACAATGAACATGAACTTGGACAGACTTTGAAAGATAGTGGAGGACAGAAGGACCCATTATACTATGGCCTATGGGATCACAAAGCATCAGACTCAGTTGAGTGACTGAACAATAACAACATGTTGTATTGCATTTTTATTATGTTAGACATTTCCCAATTACATTTTCATCTGATTCTGAACTTGGGAGTTTGATAACTCTGAAGTGCAGAATAAAGTGGAAGTATCCTCTTCTTAGTTATAGAATCTAGAGGTAGAAGGGACCTCAGAGGCCAATTAATCAGTCAATGAACATTTAATAAGCACTTACTATGTGTCGGGCACTGTATCAAGTACTGAGGATACTAAGAAAGGAAAAAAAAAATAGTTCCTGCCCACAAGGGACATTCTACTAGAGGAAACATAAAATTGCTAGGAATATGCGAGATAGAAGGCTATCTAATAGGGAAAGGCACTAGCAAACTGCTAGAGGGAACTGGGAAAGGACTCTTGCAGAAAGTGGGACTAGGTTGGGACCTTCAGAAGCAAACACAGGAGTGTGGACTTGTGGTAGAAGACAAGGAGTCTTTGAGGGTTATTGATCAGGGTGGTGACATGATAATAGGAAAGTCATGGATACCAACCAGGAGACTGTTGTATTGGTATACCAATGTGGAATGACTGACAGGAGGTTTGGGGTTTGTGAGGAATAGATATTTCAAAAGAGAAACAAGAGATTTTTTTTTAAATGTTTAGATATGAATTATGTGTTTATGTTCCAGAGGGGTGGAGCCAAGATGGCGGAGAAGAAACAGCAAGCTACCTGAGCTCTCCTTCTGTTCCCTCAAAAAGAACATTAAATCAAGCCTTTGGACAGATTCTGAAACTACAGAACCTGCAAAGAGACAGAGAGAGACACAGTCTTCCAACCAGAGATAATTTAGAAGACTTTAGCAAAAGGTCAGTCTGACTCAGGCAAAAGGGAGGCCCAGCGCAGGGCAGCAGCCCATCACCGAGGGGGTCAGGGCAAGTCAGCAGGAGCTGAGGGTCACAGCCGAACAACTGAGGCCCCTGGAACCTAGCTCAAAAATCTGGTGGCCAAGAAGGACAGTGGAAAAACCTACCTGCACCAGCCGAGAGGGCAAGTTGCCAGCGGTAGGGCCACGAACAGGATAGGCGCAACCAGGCACACTGATGTAGCGTGCTTAGACAGGAAATGCAGGGGTGTGAACTGCACACACTATAAAGGCCTCAGAGTAAAAAGCCGGTCACACAGCACCTATACCCCTGCACAAGAAGCCCAAAACAGGGACCCTGGTGCCCCCAGAGCAGACCTCAACTTAAAAAATAAATAAATAAGCTGCAATAATGAGTAAGAAGCAAAAAAGAGCCCTTTCCATTGAGAGCTTCTGTATCAATAGGGAAGAAGCCAACGCAAACTCAGATGAGGATAATACCCTCAAATTGCCTACATGTGAAGCCTCACGAGGGAAGGTGAATTGGTCCCAATTTGGTATGTTCCAAATCAGAACTCATTATCTTTACCCGTACAATGTCCCTCAACCCTTCCCTTTCTTTTTTTTTTTTTTTTAATTTTAATTTTTTTTTTCAGGGCAATGAGGGTTAGGTGACTTTCCCAGGGTCACACAGCTAGTGTCAAGTGTCTGAGGCTGGATTTGAACTCGGGTCCTCCTGAATCCAAGGCCAGTGCTTTATCCACTGCACCACCTAGCTGCCCCCCCTTCCCTTTCTTGAACTTCCCCATTACTGTCAAGGGTACCAGCATCCTTTAGTTACCCAGTTTCAAAACTTCAACTCTCTCACTCACCCTACCTATCCAATCATTTGCTAAATCTTATCATTTCTTTCTCCAAAACATCTTTTCCATTTACTCCCATTCTCCCCACTCATACAGCCAGCCACCAGCCTCATTTAAGTCATTAGCACCTCTCTTCTGGTTGGTCTCCCTAACTCAAGTCTTTTCCCATGTCAGTCCACTTTCCACTCAACTTTCAAAATGGTTTTCCTAAAGCATAAATCTAACCATGTCATTCATCCTCTGCTCAATAAATTCCTATGACTTTTTATTACCTCAAAGATAAAATACATTTACTCGACATTTAAGGCTTCACCTCTGGACTTCTCACACTGGAAGGACCCTCTGCCCCTATGGCCTCTCCCTGATTATCTGATTCCTCTGAGAACTTCCTTTTAAAAGAGGATACCAAGGTTAGCGATGCCTTCATTCCTCTTTAGGAGGTATTCCTAACTCCCCAGACTTTCTTTACAATGCCCCAGCTTGGGTATTCCCACCCCTTTTTAGCTTTTCTTGTTCCTTGTCTTCACCCATTAGAATACAAGCCCTTTGAGGGCAGGAACTATCTTTCTGCTTATATTTGTACTCCTAGCTGGAGGTAGTATGGTGCCTGGCACATAGTAAGCTCTTAATGAATGTTTATTGACTGAATCATTACAACCTGGACCTTTCTGACTTTTCTAATCTTCCTACAATCCTCACCCCTTTATGAACTTTATAATCCAGCCAATATTGGCTGACTTGCAATTTCTTGCACAAGACATTCCATCTCTCCCTTCCTTTGCATTAACTATTTCTCCTTCCTCAGAGCAGCTAGTTGATGCAGTAGATAGAGCACCAAGCCCAGAGTCAGGAAAACCTGAGTTCAAACCCAGCCTCAAGCACTTACTAGCTATGTGACCCTAGGCAAGTCACTTCACCCTGTTTGCCTCAGTTTCCTCATCTATAAAATGAGCTGGAGAAGGAAATGGCAAACTACTCCAGTATCTTTGCCGAGAAAACCCCAAATGGGTTCATGAAGGGTCAGACATGATTGAAATAGCTAAACAGAAAATTTTCCTCTGCCTGGAATTATCTACCTCCCAATTTTCAACTCTTAGAATTCCTGGGTTTCTTTAAGACTGTTCACATGCTACTTCCTCCATGAGACTTTTTCTGATCCTCATGATGCCTTGTTCCACGTTCTCCATTCCTTGCTGCTTATTCTAACCCCGCTATAGTTGGTGCAGTGGATCAAGCACTGGACTTGGAGTCAGGAAGATTTGAGTTTGAATCCTGCCTCAGCTACTCTCTATCTGAACGTCAATTGCTTTCTCTGTAAAATGGAGATAATATTATTATAACCCCTAGCTCACAGGGTTATTGTGGTAATCAAATAAAATAATATGTGTAAAGCACTTTGGACACCTTCAAGTGCCATATAAATGTTAGCTATTGGTAGTAGTATCTACTCAGCATATATCTTGTATGTTCTCATTTATATATGTTGACTCACTCAGTAGAATGTAAGATCTTTGAGGACAGGAGCTATTTTTGCCTTTTGGGGGAGCCTCTCCAGGACTTAGCACAATGCCAAGAGAATAGTTATGAATAGTTCCCGCTTGCTATGACATCCACCTAACAGTCCCATCTTGCAGGTCATCCATCTACAACCTAAACCTATGAAGAGTTAGCATTAACCCCACTAAATAGATGGGAGAAGAATATGCAATTACTGGAGTGCTGGTGGACTCCTAATCTAGGGGTTCTTCATTTTTTTTTCCATGATGGACTCATTAGGCTATTGGTTGAACCCTTTTCAGAATAATAACTTTAAATTCATAAGCAAAAATAAATAACATTTCAAAAGGAATCTAAATATCAAAATGTTTTAAAAACAAATTTGTGGTCCCTAGATCAAAAACCCCTTTCCCAGATGATCTTCACTAGGCATCACCTTTCCTTGTGCATGGGCCATTGCTTCTTCCCTCTCCTATAATCAGCCAGGGCATGATGTCCCATGTCTTTGTATGTGGCTAATATGGGTGTGTAACCTGGAGAAGAGAAGGCTTGAGATAGAGGAGGAAGGGATGATCTCTTCAAGTTTTTAGAGAGTTGTCATGTAGAAGAAGGATTATATGTGTTCTACTTAGCCCTAGGGGCTGATAGATAGAGATATAGCTAAAGAAATAGAAGGTTAGAGAGATAGCTGAAGAGATAGAAGGATATATCCATAGAGAGATAGATAAAGAGGTAGGTGGATGGATGGATGGATGGATAGATGGATAAAGAGATAGAGAGCTAGATAAAGAGTTAGAGAGAGATAAAGAGGTAAGTGATAGATAAAGAGATAGATATAGATATAGATGGTAGATAAAGAGAGAGATAGGTAGGTAGGTAGATGGCTAGATGGATAGACTGAGAGATATAGAAGTCAGTACAGACCCAATAGAAATTAAAGAGTGAGCATAAAAATGTGATGGGGGAATATATGTACATATTCATAAATGCATGTGTTGTAATTACCTAGTTTATGAGAAGGAGTCAAACCTTACAGGGTTGACTACAGGCAGCTGCTTATGTTATCTTAATCTAGTGAGGATATAGTGCTAGGAGTTCTGGGTGGGGTCAAATAAAAATCTTGCAGGCCAAATAGTTTCCCGAAAACCAACAAAAGCCATAAGAATCCTATTTTTGAGGCTGGGTTAAAGGTCAGGAGCAGCCTAAGTCCCATAAGTATAGCAACTGAGGCACTTCATCCATTAATCTTACATTGGCTGGAATCAGAATTGCTGTTGTTTCCTGGCATAAATCAGTAAAATTCTGGGCTGGGGGTTGAGATTTTACCCCTTTCCCTAATCCTAGCTACCGGCAGAAACCAGCTTTCACTACTCCCGCCCAATTCCTCAGTGGGAAATGAACTCAGTTAGCCTATGAGCTAATCTGGCATTTGCATCAATCACTCTCTGGGCCTCAGACAGCAGTGAAAGCTGTGGGACTGGTCACAGAAAAGTGGGATACTCAGTTCACCATAGGAGAGGCCTAGAGGTCAATGTGAGAGCTTGAACTTGAGTTTAATAGAAATTATAAAAAGAAAGGGACAGTAGTCCTCTACCAACCCATCAACCTCCTGGGGCAACCACATTCTCAGTTTTAATTGGATACAAGAGTTTACATTTTAACAAAAGTGCCTTAATCTAACCCTCTCATTTTGCAGATGGAGAAACTAAAGCCCAGACTTGCCAAGCATTACCAAAGTTAAATGGCTTCGTCAGTCTCTCCTCAAAAACATGGGTCTCTTGACTTCCATAACTGCAGAAGAGATATTCTGCCTCTTTCTCCTTAGAGCTCCCTTTCTCCTATAGCCAAGTCTCCCACTTTACAAAAGCCTATATCACTTACCTCTACCTACAGTTAAGTATTTGAACCTTACCCTCCCACCCAAACTCCAATTGACCCCTTTGTGAATGAAAAGAATGACTTCATTTCAGATTTCAGTCTGATCGGCTACTCAAGGTGGATCTGAAATTTGCAAATACCAGTCCTGACTTTTTCGACCTTGGATCTCAGCACCAAAAGGCTCTGACCTTGGCTCCTGGCTCCTTCATCCTTGTTTCCTTGTTTCTGTACCTGATGTTCTTCTGAGCCCACCCACCAACCCTGGAGGTTTCCCATTTTATACCAGTTTTCCGCAAATTCTGAGCTCTACACTAGGGGGAGCTGTTTATTAGAACCAAACCTGCCATGTAAGAGGCCAGGGAAGCCAGTATCATCATAAACATGTCCTTTCATCAATAACATAAGCTAGCGTAGGAATATTTTGCTTATAAGAGAAAAAAGAAAATCTGTTTGCTTAGATTCTAGCAGTGTGAAAATAGGGTGTAGCATGTCAAAACTGAGAAATGATTTCTCTTTCATTACTTAGGAGGGACGTTTAAGTAATGAAAATGATGCATTTGTACTTCATTATAAGGTTTGCAAGGCATTCTACATGCATTCTCTCATTCTCAAGTAATCAAATGGATCTGTGATCTCTTGGAGTCAGAAGCTCCTCCCCTTCTGCCCCAAGGATGTCACTCATGACCTGTCCATGGCTGCTTCTCCTCTGCAACTCTTGTCTTTGTCCTCACATAAGTTCTATACAAAGGGTCCATTCTTTATCCCATAAAGCAAATAAAATCAAAAGCACTCATGATAGTGAAATCTACACCTGATTACCTAAATTTTTTTAAAAAAATCATTGTGTAACTTCTGTCCTTTAATAGACCCAGTAGCTGATCATGAACTTTCTTTCCATTCTTGGCCTCTTTTTTTTTTTTTTTTTAAGTGAGGCAATTGGGGTTAAGTGACTTGCCCAGGGTCACACAGCTAGTAAGTGTCTGAGGCCAGATTTGAACTCAGGTACTCCTGATTCCAGAGCCAGTGCTCCATTTACTGCGCCACCTAGCTGCCCATTCTTGGCCTCTTTTCACCATCCTCCCAGCTGCTAGAGCCTTTTCTTCTAAGGTTACACTGTTCATCTATTTTGTATGTATCTTGAATGAACCTTTTTAAGGTGCATTTGTTGTTGTTGGTTAGTCATTTTCAACCATGTCCCACTCTTTGTGACCCCATTTGGGGTTTTCTTGGCAAAGACATTGGAATGGTTTGCCATTTCCTTCTCCAGCTCATTTTATGGATGAGGCAACTGAGGCAAATAGGGTTAAGTGACTTGCCCAGGGTCACACAGCTAGTAAGTGTCTGCAATTGGATTTGAACTTGAGAAGATGAGTCTTCCTGCCTCCAGGCCCTTCATCCTATGCATTGTGGCACCTATCTGTATGAAATATTATAAGATATTGAACTATGTATGAGAAGCATAGAAATGTAAAAAGAATAATCTCTCCCCTCAAGGAGTTTATAATCTTTCAGGGGAGGATGTGACATACACCCAAATAGCATGTGGTCAGTGCATAAGGACTCACACAAAATGGCATGAAACAATCAGTGAGGGATGGGTAAATTCTAGAAAGATTTTATGGAGGAGGTGGTGTGTGATCTAGGGCCTTGAAGAAAAAGATAGCTTTCAGAAGACAGAGAAATATTGTGGCACACATCCCTAGCTTATAATGTGGCCATTGGGAACCCAAGAATAGGGGTGGGAGTAAGCAGAAGGATATCTGGGAATGCTGATGAGTCTAGTTTGTCAAAGACAAAGTTTTATCATAGTCCTTACCTTTGGTCAGCCACTGCCACTGATTGAGATGGTTAAGTGGTCCTAACTATTTTTGAGGCTAGAGGGTAAGCTTTTTGAGGGCAGAGGCTATTTTTGCCCTTTTTTTGTATTGCCAGTCACTAGTACAACAGCTGGCACAAAGTAAGTGCTTAATAAGTGCTTACTGACAGATTGGTTTCTTGATTAAAGGAATAGAAGCTTTTTCATAGATAAAGAGATGAAGAGCTAGCCATTAGTACTATCTCTGACACCTACCATCTGTGTAACTCTGGGCAAATAAGTCACTTAACCCCTCACTGTCCCCAGGCAACTCTCTAAGACTATAAATTACAGACCAAATGTTGACCCATGGGGCAGCTAGGTGGCTCAGTGGATAGAGTACAGGGCCTGGAGACTCATCTTTTTTGGGGGGGGTGGGGCAATGGGGGTTAAGTGACTTGCCCAGGGTAACACAGCTAGTAAGTGTCAAATGTCTGAGGCCAGATTTGAACTCAGGTCCTTCTGAATCCAGGGCTGGTGTTTTATCCACTGCACCACCTAGCTGCCCTGAGACTCATCTTCCTGAGTTCAAATCTAGCTTCCGACACTTATTAGGTGTGTGAGCCTGGGCAAGTCACTTAACCCTGTTTGCCTCAGTTCTTTATCTGCAAATTGAGCTGGAGAAGGAAATGGTAAACCACTCTAGTTTCTTTGCCAAGAAAACCTCAAATGAGGCCATGAAGAGTCTGAAACAACTGAAAACAAGTGAACAACAACAAATCTTTTTACATATTTTAGGTGTTCATTAGAATGTAAACTCCTTTGGGACAGGAATTAATCTGTTTTTGTATTCTCTGCACTTAGAACTATCTTATATAAAGTGGGAACTTAACAAATATGTGTTGAATTTAAATCAATTGGGATCCTGTGCCCTGTCTACGGCCATATAGGTACTTCATAACAGTTTCAAAAGAGAATCTAGACTAATGTGGAAATATGTTTACCATGATTGTAATGTATAACCTATATCAGAGTACTTGCTAGCTTTGGGAGGGTGGGAGAAAAATTTGGAACTCAACATCTTACAAAAGTGAATGTTGAAAACTATCTTTATATTTAATTGGAAAAAAATACTCTAAAATAAGAGAGAGAGAGAGAGAGAGAGAGAGAGAGAGAGAGAGAGAGAATCTAGGTTTTGTGACTTCCCAGTACAATGTTCTTACTATATTAGACGCCTCTCTTCTCTATCAACTACTGTTATGACCCGAGCTTCTTTCAGCTTCCCATATTTCACATTCCATTTAGCCATCTTCACCAGCTATCTTATTGCCATCCATCCTAATACTGTATCCTCTATAGCCTTAGGTGATGACCATGCCCTGGGTGAGTTCATTGACTCAGTGCAGGAACAATTGCTGGGGCTAAACAGTCTTGATTGGTGAGTATAAGCATGAACCCACACAGTTCACCATATCTAGATGGTATAGTCCAGGCCATGCTTTATAACCATCCAGCCTGGATAGAATCTTCCATCATCTGTTCAGTCACCACAGGGGTACCCTCTCCTCCCTCCCCACTTTCCACCCCTTGCTTTGGAAACAATGATCAAATCAATACCACCAATGATTCTGGAAGAAGAGTTCCAATTGACTACCCTGTGGTGCTATTCACTATCCCTGTGACTTCCCAAGCCAAAACACTGTTCCTGGCTATTACTATCTCCCTTTATCACAAAGATTCTTAACCTGTTTTGTCTCATGGAGCCTCCCTCAGCAGTCTAATGAAGACAATAGACCCTTTTTCAGAATAATTTTTAAATACATAAAATAAGGTACATAGGATTACAGAGTAATGAATTATATTGAAGTAGAGTTATAACAATGAAATTCCATGGATCCCATATTAAGAGCCCATTATATAGGGAGATCTTAGGGAAGAAACTTTGCCAGTGAGTATGAGAAATCACTCCATAGCTTCTAGTGTCAAGAAAGTAGTTTGAGGTACTGGGAGATGAAAAAATTATTCAGTTACATAGCTTGTATATGTCAGAGGAAGGATTTGAACCCAAGTCTTCCTAACTGGCTCTCTAGTCACTATTGTACAATGTGTGTGTGTGTGTATTCATGTATGTGTGTGTGTGCACACATGCATGTGCATGCACACTCACACAAATATGGCAAAAGAAGTTCAAGGTTAAAAACCCCTACATTAGAATGTAAGCTACCTGAAGACAAGGACTCTGTCTCTCTTTCGTATTTGTATCCCCAGAGGCATAGCACCTAGCATATAGTAATCACCTAATAAATGCTTTTCTTCCATTTATTCATTTATATCCAAGGTCCTTCATGGAATAAGATCCAGATTGTTTAGAAATAGTATTAATGATCTCATCTTACCATCACTAGTTTTCCCCAACTGGAACAAAACCATTTTCTATTCTGAGGCAGAAATTGATGTGAGTAGGAGATGTTGCTTTATAATGGAGTGGCCGAATCTAGGCTGCTAAATTCTTTTTTTGTTGTTGTTTTGTTTTGGTTTTGGTGAGGCAATTGGGGTTAAGTGACTTGCCCAAGGTCACACAGCTAGTAAGTGTCAAGTGTCTGAGTCTGGATTTGAACTCAGGTCTTCCTGACTCTAGGGCTGGTGCTCTATCCACCACGCCACCTCGCTGCCCCTGCTAAATTCTTACTCTAGGAAATGGACCTCAGGCATCTCTTCAATGTCTCTAAACTTTTATGTGCTGGGTTCCCATAGACATGGTCACACTTTCCATTCTTGCTTCTAAGTGGCACGGAGATAAAGAGTCTCTGATCTTTTTGAAATGGCAATGTGGGGGGCAGCTAGGTGGCGCAGTGGATAGAGCACTGGCCCTGGAGTCAGGAGAACCTGAGTTCAAATCCAGTCTCAGACACTTAACACTTACTACCTGTGTGACCCTGGGCAAGTCACTTAACCCCAATTGCCTCACTAAAAAAAAAAAAAAAGAAAGAAAGAAATGGCAATGTGGAAAAATTAAGAAAGGAAGGTCCAACCTCCCACAGAGAAGGTTCTTAGCATTAACGGGAAGAACTCAGAAACATAGGATAGGCCTACTCTCCATGGAAGGAGCTTGCTCTGAGTAAAATGCATCCTGGCCTGGGTGAGCCTGAAGATTTCTGGTTATCTCGCATTTTTTCCAGTGGGCCTAAGTGCTGACAGTGCATGATGCCCCAGAAGTGGCAGGTGTCACACAGATGGGAGAACAAATGGGCAAGAAAGTAAGGCAGGCAGCAGCTGCTTCAGGGGGATTTCTGGCTTCCCACAGACTTAGGAATTGAATCGCTATGAGATGATGGCTCAATGAGATTTCATCTAGTCCCACCCACAGACATATGAGAAGTCACTTCCTTTGGGAATGATGACTAGTGCAAAAGCAATAGCTTCTCCTTTGGACTTGAAAAGGAAGATGGCATCTAGGTATCATTCTCCATGCCCTGATTTTTATAACTGTCCCCATTCTTAGCAGTGTTAATGAATAGAGGCCGCCATGTTGCCCAGTGGATTTAAGCGAGGCAGAGCTGCACAAAGTTGTCAGCCTCAGTCTCTCTTCCAGAGTCATTGAAGTCCGGTAGCAAGACAAAAGTCAGAACGACTGGTAATGGCTCAGGATGCAGTGTATGACCGTGGCATCTTCAACATCTGATCAAGCTCTAAGTGCTCCATAGTGCCAGCTTTGGTTGCCTTCATGGCCACAGTTGGAACAAATTGTTCTCATCTGCCCATTTACTAGGGGAAGTAGTCACATGCTTGGGGTAAACATATCCCTAACTCACTTATGGGTTTGAGGTCTGTCAGTTACCCTCAACCTGCTTTAGCCCATCTACTAAGAAGGTTTACCAGGATGTGGCCACTATACATGCGGCAGCTTCTTGGGGCCACATGTGAAAGTTGGGTGAAGGTGGACACCAAAGGTAGATGAGTAGCCCTGAGAAGCGTTCAGCAAACTCTCACATCAGAAGTGCTAGTCTTCTCTGAACACTCCATATATTGAAATATTATTTTATAATCAAAACACATGATTTTATAATCAAATTTATATATACATAATTATTTGTAATAACTTGTATATGTATGCATATGAGTATATGTGTATATATGTACATGTATACGTGTGTGTCTACGTCTATATCTATATATCTTTAATGTTTGCAATTCATGTGCAGGTCAGAACATTATCCTGTGATGTCATTGGTCTTCCTCCCAAAAGAAGTACAAACAACAACAATTATTACAAACTATCAATAGTGGGGAGGCCTTATGGATTAGTTAAAGAGAACAGGACTGGGAAGCAGGAGATGCAGATTGTCATTTCTACTCTGTGACTAACAGATATAACCTGGGGAAACTCATTTCAATTTTCTGAGCCTCTACGGCCTCATCTGTAAATGAAGAGATGAGACTGGATGTCCCTTGAGGACTTTTTGCAGTGACTTTAGAGAAGCAGAGATGCAGCCCTGATTGGTCAGAGCCTATCTTTTTCCAAACAGCAAACTTCATTCCCACTGCATCTATGTGCATCATCACATTAGAGCTAAATGTGCCTCCATCCATTCACTGCCCTCCTGTTATACCCCACCTTCAAAACAAGGCAATATTTATTTCATCTCTGACTAATAGCCCATCCATGGGCTGCTTTCTGATGATTCATGTCATGTTTCCTGTTTGGTTTCCTTTACAGCTTCATGGTTCCTGGTGTTTTTACCCATCTTCTCTTGGCACATCCTGCCCAAGAGTTCTTATCGGAGTTGTCAACATGTAACTCTCCTCCTGCACTCCTCCACTGAGTCTTGCTCCAGATGGAGGCCCAGTTTCACATTCTTAAGACAGAGGATCATGTTATTTTTATTTCCTTCAGTTTCTACCCCCAATTGCCTACTCAGTTGAAAGAAAAAAAGAAATGTTTCCCCACAAACTCAGTCATGGTAGGCTTGTGTAGCTTTGGAAATCTCTAAATATGGACTCATAGATTTCCTCCTAGCAGTTCCTCAAATGACCTGAAAAACAAACAAACAAACAGGAACATGATTGGGACTCTAGCAATGGTCAAATTCAGAAGTGCCTTAAAAGAATGTAGTTTGTGGCTAACCAGTGACTTGAGACCCAGTTTGTCTAGTATTTGCCATCTGGTGGAAGGGGAGGGGTTAACTAGATCACATGGTCAGAGGACAATTAAGGAGGAGGCAGGAGAAGGGTATTGTCCATATCTTTATCCAAGAAATAAAGGAGGAAGACCTAACTCAAACCAGAGCTTATGGGAATAACCAAATCCAAGAGCTAGGAAAGAGATAGAAAAAGGAATCAACGGAATCATTGTAAAGCTTGGGAAGTCAGCCTGGTATCAGAAAGGATCCAGTTTGAATGGTAGTGATAGGTGTTGTTACATACAACTTTTCCACCTGAGCAGAGCCCTAAGCAGGAATCATTACTTCTGAGGCAAGTTCAGTTGAGTGGTGAATAAGGGTCTGTTAAGTTTAGAGACAGGAAGAGGGGGTGAAGGTATAAAGAGCAGCAGTTCCTAGAGAGTGTAGCCCTCCCTTAAAAGTAGTTGGAGGAAAGGCAGGTCTCTGGAGAATACTAAAAAACTTGAGGGTGATAATCTGGGAGCAATCTATAGCAACATGGACTGTAAGAAGACATTGACTTAAGGTTTTTGTTTATGATAGGGAAAAAGCACTCCACACACCACCACTGTAAAGTGGGCCCCTAGGGCAAAACTCTGCTTATCCCACAGTAGTTACCACTCTGCATCTTAGAAATCTATGTTAGTCTCACCCCACCATTGCCCTACTATGTCAATATGTCTATGGCTACAGATAGAAAAATCATATTGGGGGGTATTCTCCAGTTACAAGAACTATAATAGGGAGAGTGATACTCAGATGCTATCTTCCCTGTCAAATCCAAAGGGGAAAAGTTGTCGATTTTGTAGGAACAATCATTCTAGAATAAAGTGACTTCTATGCTAGATCCAGTGATTCAAAGATATTCAAGAAATTGTGATAAGCACTTAACAGTGGGAGACCATAAGTCCTAGTTGAAAGCATGGGACAGGGAGGGAGGCAGGAGATATGGATCCTCAGTTCTAGTCTGTAACTAAACTCACTATATGACCTAAGGAAATTCATTTCAATTTTCTAAGCCTCAGCAATTTCATCTATAAAATGAAGAGGTGAGTTGAGATGACCTCTAGAGTTCTCGCCAGTTCTGTGACTCTATCTCAAGCCTAATTTGTATGCTCCTGCCAAATGCTAGTTCCTAGATGGAATCCACATTGATGATTATCATGATGAAAATTCATCCCTGGGCAAGATAAGAAATTCATTGATTCCTTCATTCCTTCACTCAACAAACACTGATTGAGTGTTTATTATATACAAGGCACCATACTAAGCTGTGAGGTGGTTACAAAGATAAATAATGTGAAATGTTTCCCAGGCCTGTACATCAACAAAGTCTTGGCTTTTTCAGACCAAATTACTTTTTTGGCCAATTCTGTTTCTGACCCCATCTGTTTCCCTTCTACACACATGATGATGAATGACTTGGCTCTCCTTGGGATCTTCTCCAAATGAAATCACACTCTAACCTTTGTTTTTATTTCTTGCTGCTTCACGGAAATATAAAACTAGGAGAAAAGATGGGTGGGCAGTTCTCCCTAAGTACCCCAAATATTCAGTGGGAATGCTCAGTTAAGCATTACTAGTATATCCTGAGGACAGAAAGCTGGTTTAAATCTCTCAACATGTGGATGAATTTTTTTAGTGTGAGGGGAAAGTACATCAACAAATGGATGACAGTCTCCACTTTGCAGAGAAGGGGACACTATTTACATAAAGCTCACTTTTTTATTTTCAATTTTTATTAATATCTTTTGGCTTCATGTCACTTGAATTTCCCAAATGTTTCCCTCCTTCCCCTTCCTACAACAAAAAAGAAAAAGAAAAGCCATTCAACACAATAAACCTATCAACTTTGCCTGACAGTATATTCAGTATTCCACACTCATAGTCCCATACTGCCTTCAAAGATGAAAGATGTATCAACTCTTCTTCAGGACCAACCTTGATCATTATGATCACATAGTATTCAGTTTTGGTTTTGTTGTTGTTGCTCTTTCTATTTAGAACATTTGCAGTTATTATGCATATTATTTTCCTGGTTCTGCCTTCCTCACTATGCATCAGGTCATCCATCTTCCCATACTTTTCTGAATTCTTCACATTCATCATTTCTTATGGCATAGTAATATTCTATTGCTTTCATGTACCACCATTTGGTTAAAAACTCACTATTTTGAAGGTTTTTTGTCCTTTTCTTAATATTTATTTTTGAAGGTTCCTTTAACATTTCTCCTGTTTACTTGGGTAAGAGTTTCATGTAATCTATTGTTATCACAAAGATGAGGAAACTTCATGGAACCTAGTAATCTCACTAGGCCAAAGACATAGTAAGTATATTGAGTACATCCATACACCAAACCATTGGCTATCTCCTATCTCTCTTTCTATTCCTACTGTTCCAAGGGGCAGAGGTGGGTTGCCGAAGCACCAAGGGCAAGGCAAGAAACCAGATATACAAGCACAAGGAGTGGTTTTCCAAGTATGTTAGAATTGTGGGACCCTGAGGTTGAAGGCAGGAAGCAGAAGCAAATAGATGGTTTAATCATCAACTAAAAAAAAAAAATTAACTAATGGCCAATGAATGCAGTCAACCTAACCAAATCAAAAAATCAGCCCAAGAATATCCTAATGCTAGTGATCAGATCTTTGCTCTGCCATTTACCTTAACAGTATCGCATGGGAAAGCTAAAGTAACATTAAAATTGATTTTGTCATTAGGAACATTGTACCCTGAGAATTTTCTATCCTAAATAGTCAGGGAATCTTCATATTATCTGGCATTAGAGTTTGTATGTACTTGGGTGCCAGATTTGGGCCTAGTAAAGTATGCCCTGCGTATATATTCTTGAGAAAACAAGAGATTTCTGGGGGCTATGGGTAGGAGAGAGGAACTAGAATGGGTCATATGACTTAAGGAGGCAGTCAAAAATGAAATGGTAGCCTGAGACTAGGTTAACAATAATAATAGCTAACATTTATCTAGCACCTACTATATATTAGCTACTATAATAAGTGCTTTACAAGTGTTATCTCTTTTTGAGCCTCATAACAACCCTAGGAGGTAGGTGCTATTACTAACTCCTTTTACAGTTGAGGAAAATGAGGCAGAGAGAGGTTAAGTGATTTTCCCAGAGTCACACAACTTGTTAAGTGTATGAGGCTGAATCTGAACCCAGGTCGTCCTGACTCCAGGCCCCAGTGGTCTATCCACTGCACCATTTAGCTGTTTAAGTTTGTGCGTGATATAAGAATTCTATGAAAGTGCTCCTTTATTTATTTCCAAGGAGCCATACTTGGGGAGGAAAAAAAATATGCTCATACTTGTTTTCTGATACTCCTTTTTGATTGATTTTTAATTTTTTCAATGAATAAAAATCTTTTTTCTTTCCCTCCCACCATCCCCCCATTGAAATATTTTTTAAAAAGAAAGAAAAAACAAAACCTTTGTAACAAATATGCATGGTCAAGCAAAACAAACCTGGAACTCAAGTCTATCACATTGCCTTCATGTTCACCATTATGGTTCCTCTTGCCACATCCTGCATTGTCTCATGCTCCAAAATGATGTCAGAATGTTGGCAGTCATGATCACAACTCATATTTACATGGAACTTAAAGATTTACAATAGTACTTTCTTCACCACAACCTTATGATATAGATTAAGCTAGTATTATTATTCCCACTGATGATGAAATAACCAGAGCTCGGACAAGGTAAACGACTGGTCCAAAGCAATACAGAAAATATGAAACATAGATAAGACTCAAACTCATGTCTCTGATTCCAAGTGCAGTGGTTTCCACCACACCCCAACCCCACGACCCCTGCCCCCAAAAATTCTGATCTCTGAGCAGAAAGGAATCTAACTAATCTTCACTAAAACCGATCATCCTCTTCATGCTCCTTTAGATATTTCCATTTTAAGGGGCCTCTGAACTAAATGAAGCTTTAGCTGGTCACTATATCAAGTAGTGTAAGAGACAGATTTGGGGACAAGAGGGTTTTCTCAGGTTTCATTTAATCACCACCTTACATTCCTCAATAGTTCTAGTCTTGGTTCTGTTAACAACCAGCTGTGTGATCTTAGGCAAAGATTTCATCTGTCTCGGCCTCAGTTTCCCCCTGTGAGGTGAGGGGGGGCTAGATTAGATGATATCTAAGGTCCCTTGCAGCTTTAAATCTGTGGTCTATTGGATCAAATGAACCTCAAAGGGCTCAGTCTTTTAACCCCCAGCCTAGAATTTCTCAACTTCAGGCTATTACAAATAAAGATAAGTCCAGGCTTTGTTCACCACTATCTTTTCAACCTATTTCCTTTCCAGAACTCTCTTTTCAAAAGCAACAAATCAAAACAAAGTGAACCTTCTCTGTTTCAGACCTCCCAGGCCTGCTGTATATTGAGGCACACTGAGGCTTGGCATGGGCTAGTGGGGTGGTGAGAGGGGGGAAGGGAGGCTCAGCTTCTTTTCCTGCCAGTTCAGAGGTTTGGGAGTAATTGCTATCCTAGGGGCCTAGTGTCCCAGGAGATTGATTAGATTCAGTGAAATATGGATGGCTTTACTTTGGAGCATAGATAGGATATATTTACGCGGCTGAGATCCTGAACTTTTTCCCTGACCCTGAAGTAGCTATTGAGCATATATCCTATTGCAGGAGGGGCCCTGCTGCCCCCACCAAGTCTTTGCTTTACAAGGACAAGGCAACTACTTCCTCACAGGCTGGTCCTTAGTGATCTCAAGTCTGCTTCTTTTCTGTGCCTTTTATTTTTTTTAAAAAAAATGTCTTCAAGCCTTATTCTCTCTTATCCTCTACCCACAGTAGCTAACAGTTTTTGTATCTGGGCAAGGACCACAAACCATGCCTGGGGCAAGTGGCATAAAATGCTTCCCCAAGTCAGCTTTTAAAGAGGAACCCGGGTGGGGGAGGGGGAATAAAAAAGGACCAAACCATACTCCCCATTGCCCTGCAAAAAAAAAAAAAAAGAAAATGAAAGAGTTGGACCAGATGGTCTTTTTTTGTTTGTTTTTGTTTCATTTTGTTTTGTTTTGTTTTTGTTTTTGTTTTTGTAAGGCAATGAGGGTTAAGTGACTTGCCCAGGGTCACACAGCTAGTAAGTGTTAAGTGTCTGAGGCCAAATTTGAACTCAGGTACTCCTGAATCCAGGGCCGGTGCTCTATCCACTGCGCCATCTAGTGGACCCCCCCCCATGGCCTTTTAAGTCCCTTCCAGTTTTAGACTCAGACCTGAACTTTTTTGGACATAATGATTTGAAAAAACAACCAAAATACAAAGGTGTCATCAGAGGTATGTAGTCCCCTTCTGCTTCCACAGTGATAATGACAGGATAAAGAATTAAGAATTAAATTAAAGCTGTTAAGAATCACAAGCAACTCAAATGGATCTATAGTCTCTGATTCAGAAGTCCCCTCCAACAATGCAGATTGCAACCACTACAACCATCATGTCCCATTTTTATCCATGTCCTCCCCAAAGTTTGCTACAGAGGATTTAGTCAACTTGCTTGTCGTCTTCCTTGATTTCTCCCACCATCTCAAAGATACCCATGAAGCACTCTGGCTATCCACTTGTCATCCCTTGCTCTTACCACAAGGCTCACTCCCAATGACTAAACCAATCATATAGTTACCAAAATTATTTTTATTTTATTTTGTTATTTTATGTTTAAATTTTTATTGATTTATTCTGTTTTTGTCACTAAAATTTTCCCCAGTATCCCTCTGAATGTCCCTCCCAGAGAGCCATTTCATATGTTACCAAAATTCTTAATACTCCTAATATATATATATATTTTTTTTTAAGTGAGGCAATTGGGGTTAAGTGACTTGCCCAGGGTCACACAGCTAGTTAGTGTTAAGTGTCTGAGGCCGGATTTGAACTCTGGTACTCCTGACTCCAGGGCCGGTGCTCTACCCACTGCGCCATCTAGCTGCCCCTAATGTATATTTTTTGCCCAAAGACCAATGAATTGAAACTCTACTAGAAGAAATGAATCATGTTCCTATTCATATTCTTTCTATGAATGAAACAAGACAACATATATGACCATTTTTAGACCTATATCTTTTTTTTCTGAGTATCCAACCAACCTTTCACTCCCTCTGGTTAGCTGAAAGCAACTGATCAGAAGTCAAGCATGGAAGGGCCAGACACCTCAATGGCTAGACTAGACTCTAGTTCAATACTCTGAGCCCAGTTTTTCATTAATTTTCTTGGGTTCCTAGTCCATTCTCTCCATCATCCCAATCCAAGGATTGGCAAATTAGACATACTGGATCTATAAGCATTTAGCTTTCTCTGGTTCATACAGGCCTGAACCATGTCCAATGGAGGTGGGCTTCCCAAGCTTCAGGCAGGCAGTTTACCCCAATAATAGGATCTTGATATCTCCTCGTATTCATTCTATTTGGCTTGGTCCTCCTTCAAGAGGCAAAACAATATGGCCTACCCAAAATGGTGGCAAGACTTGCCAAAGCTCCTCTGGCTATAAAAACTTTTGACTTTTTCTTTTTCTTTTTTTTTTTTTTTTGCAGGGCAATGGGGGTTAAGTGACTTGCCCAGGGTCACACAGCTAGTAAGTGTCAAGTGTCTGTGGCCGGATTTGAACTCAGGTACTCCTGAATCCAGGGCCGGTGCTTTATCCACGACTTTTTCTTTTTTTAAACAAGAATCAGAGATAGAAAATAAGCAACTAGTATGCTATCTACTCTTCTTCACACCTGCACCCCACTGAATTCTACTTGGGCCTCAATGATATTACTAAGAGCAGCATAATGCTGTACCATGTATAAGGAAAGAGATAGTGGTTCAGTGAAAAGAACGTTGGTTTTGGAGTAAGAAGATCTTTAGATGAATCCTGCCTCAGGCCCTTACTCTCTGTGTGACCACAGGGCTTCAATTTCCTCATTTGTAAAATGAGTTGACTGGACTCATTGACCTCCAAGGTCCTTTCCAGTGTTTAAATCTATTAGTCCATGATCATAGGCTATAAAAAAGAATTCTAGAGTTAGTGAACATTTGAAAATATCTGTGAACTCTGCCATATGCACTCCCCCTATTGATGCAGATCACATTGAAAGGACTTGATGCTACCAAAATATCCACCATCTAGTGACCACATGTCCCTCAATGCAAAAGATCTTACCCATGTAAACTTAAGGCCTTACACCAGACATTGTGGCTTTGGTACTGCCCTCAGGCCTAAACACTGAGCAATGTCCATTATAATCCTAGCTCTACCATTGGGCCTGTGTGAATGACTAGGTCATTTAGGTCCATGCTGACCTCTCACCAACACCTTCATGTAGTATAATGGAGAGAGTGCTGGGTCTGGAGTCTAAAAGACCCTTACTTACATATTTAATAGCTGTGTGACTGGCAAGCCACTTAAATTTCTCTAAGACTTGGTTTCCTCATCTCTAAAATAAAGATAATAATATCCTATAGATAGGTAGATAGGTGACACACAAATAGAAAAATAAATGGATAAATAGATGAATGAACAAATAAATGACAAATTTTATATATAAAAGTAGCTTCTACCTTACAGTTGCTCATAGGTTTAAATGAGATATTTCACCTAAAGCGCTTCTCAAACTTTAAAGCACTACATATTATTGTTATGTTATTATTATAGTTAAAGCACTACATATTAGGGAACATTATTGTTATTCAATAGAATTAATGTAGGTGGTATCTAAGTGGTTCAGTGGATAGAGCACTGAGACTGGAGTCAATAAGACCTGGGTTCAAATCTAGTCACAAACATTAGCTATAAAATCCTGGCAAGTCATTTAAAACTCCATTTGCCTCATCTGCAAAATAGGGATAATAATATATGTCACCTACTTCCAAGGGCTGTTTTGAGAATCAAGTGAGATAATTTTTGTAAAACATTTAGCACAGTGTCTGGCACATAGTAGGTGTTATATAAATGCCAGCTATTATTATTATTATTGTTATTATTAGAAGAGGAGTAATATAGCTAGCTGACCCACCTGACAAGATGATTAAGTAATTAATTGATGACTATGCTCTACATAAATGCTAATTACCATGATTATCATGGCTTTTATTCTACCAATAAGAGATTTTTTTTCAAAAATGAGCCTTCATTTTTGCTCCCTCAATAAAACTTCTGCAATATGATAGGATGGTATTTGCTCCATTCTCAAGGATGAGACTTTAATGTGGGTGTGGAAGGTAAGTGACCTGTTTCTACTCATTCACTGGCAGTATTTGAAAGCACTCTAGCAAACTTGTTTTGTGGCATTCTCCCTTGAGGAAAGCATATGACAAAACTCCAACAAATTCATGCAACTATAGATTAAAGTCACAGGCACTGACCATTTATGTGTCAGGCTTCATAAAAGGTCTGGTCTAAGGTTTTGATAGGAGTGGAGAGTGAGGCTGGCTTCAGGAACAGAGGACACTTTAATCATTTTGTATGAGAAACCTCAAATAAAAGAAAAAAAGAATAAAAGAAAAAAGTGAAAAAATAGCATGCTTGAGTCTGTGTTCAATTAATATCGGTTCTTTCTCTGGAGGTGGATAATGTGCTTCATCATTAGTCCTTTGGGATTATCTTAGATCATTGTATTGCTGAGAATAATTAAATCATTCACAGTTCTTCATCAAACAGTATTGCTGTCACTGTGCACAACATTCTCTTGGTTCTGCTCACTTCACTATATATCAGTTCATACGAGTCTTTCCAGGCCTTTCTGAAATCATCCTGCTTGTCATTTTTATAGCACAATAATGTTCCATCACAATCATATTCCACAGCTTGTTTAGCCATTCCCCAATTGATGGACATTCCTTTGATTTCCAATTTTTAGCCACTACAAAAAGAGCTGCTATAAATATTTTTGTACATGTGGGTCCTTTTCCCTTTTTTATGATCTCTTTGGGATACAGACCTAGACTAGGTTAAGGTTTGGGGAAGCCTAACCCCTTAGGAGAGTAGTTAGAGTTCTTCATATTCTTTGTCTCCTTACAACCCCTAACTGACCACCCCAGGGTAAAATTGTTTAAAGCTAAGGTGTTAACTTAAACCTAGGATCTCTCCAAAATGCATAAAAGAAAGGAATGCAAAATACAATTTAAATCAGGTATGGGATAGCCATTTATTTCCCACACACAAAAGGAAACCTAGCCACAAAACACTCACAAGTGTACATTGACAGAAAAATTTTAAATAGAATTCAATAACCTAAATTTATAACTATTGCTGCACTCTCTTGGAAGGCTGAGAGTTTAGCCTTATCCTAACATAAAGCAGTTTGGGAGATTACCAGATAGTTATTCTACATTTCACCTCTGTTCCTCACTGTCCAAACAATTTGCAATGTGTCTTCTAGCAAACTGGGCATGGGCTTGGGCTGATCCTCCTGCTGGAAACCCACTCTAAGAGAGCAGAAGTAACTTGCTGGGGATTCCTCCCCTTTGCTGCCATTCATCTCCAGCCAAAGGACCCATAACTGCTGAACTTTTATAACTCACAGGGTGGCCTCTAAGCCTGAAAGTATTTGTCTCAGTATCAATACTTGTTCACTTAAGATTAGGAAAGAACAAACACTCAAGAAACAACCCAAAATCCAGGATAAGGCTTGAATGCCTGCAGTAACTTCATGGCACCCAGTTAGTGCCAAAGTGAATTTACCTTCCTCTGCCCCTCAAGTGAAGTCTAGTGAAAAAGAGTTACCATGAGGGGAGAAGTGAAGGACAAGAGCAAAAAGGAAGCTTTCTATTCTTGTGTGTGTGTGTGTGTGTGTGTGTGTGTGGCAATTGGCATTAAATGACTTGCCCAGGGTCACACAGCTAGTAAGTGTTAAGTGTCTGAGGCCAGATTTGAACTCAGGTACTCCTGACTCCAGGGCCAGTGCTCGCTTTCTATTCTTTTTAATTGTAATAGCGTATTATGCAGCATCATATGCACTGCACTGCTATTGTCTCAGGGAAAGGAAAGTACCAAAGAATTGACAGGTCCTTCAGAAGTACAGACATGTTTCCCTAGAAGTAGCAAGGTCAACTCAGAGCAGGAGCCATGACATGATTTCTATAGGCCCAAATCCCTGCATGCTCCCTAGGGGTCTACTCCAATCCAACCCCTACTCCACAAAGACTGAAACAGTCCTTGCCCTCAGATAGCTTACATTCTATCAGAGGAGACAACATGTACACACATAAGTATACTCAAGACAGACACATAATTTCATATATATATATTATATATATACACACACACGCACATATGCATACACAATACATACACACATATGTACACATATGTATGCACAATACACATATACACATACCTATATTCATATATGTGTGTATATGTATGACAGCTAGGTGGCATAATACATAGAGTTTGGGGCCTGAAGTCAGAAAAATCTGAGTTCAAATCCAATCTCAGATACTTATTAGCTGTGTAACCCTGGGCAGGGCAAGTCACTTAACCTCCATCTCCCTCAGTTTCTTCATCTATAAAATGGGGATAATAATAGCACCTACCTCCCACGGTTGTTGTGAGGATCAAATGAGATAATAATTGTAAAGTGCTTAGCACAGTGCCTGGCACCTAGTAAGCTCTATATAAATTGTAGCTATTATTATAAAATAAATACAAGGTAGTTAAATGCAAGTTGGCATATGCAAAATGATTTTGAGAAGGAGGGCACTAGCAGCTGGAGGGACCAGGATAGATTTCTGAAGAACTGGCACCTGAAATGAGTCTTGAAGGAAACGAGAGAGTCTGCAAAATGGAGGTGAAGAGGGGAATAAGCCTTTATCAGAAGAAAGCTGCTAGCAGTCTCAGGCAGTATAGTACAGAATATTAACATAATGTTCTCTGGTGGGAAAGTGCTCAGCTAAAGATCAAGATGTTTTTGTTACAATATTAGGCTTTTGTTACAATATGTTTATGTCAGGTACCATGAGCAATGGGTATAGAGGCAGAACACCTGGGTTTGGGTTTTGGCTTCATCCCTTACTATTTTTATGACCTTTGGCATGTCGCTTAATCCCTCCAAGTTTCCTCGTTTATAAAAATAAAAATTGCACTAACTACAAATACCTCATGGGTATATTATGAGGATTTTTGTTTTGTTGAGTCATGTTCAGTCATGTCCAACTCTTTGTGACCCCGTTTGGGATTTTCTTGGCAGATATCCTGGAGTGGCTTGCCATTTTCTTCTCCAGCTCATTTTACAGATGAGAAACTGAGGCAAACAGGGTTAAGTGTCTTTTCCAGGGTCACACAGCCTGGTCACATTTGAATTCAGGTCTTCCTGACTCCAGGCTTGATGCTCTATCCACTGTGCCACCCAGCTGCCTCATATTATGAGGAAAAATGCTTTGTAAGTTTGAATGTGCTGTGTAATTGGGAGCTAAAGTTATGCTACAATAAAGTCTTCTCTCTAGAGTCAGAGGACTTTGGTTCAAATCCAGCTTCTAATTCTTACTGCCTCTCTCTAACCTTGAGAAACTCACTAAACTTCATTATGCTTCAAATTCCTCATCTGTAGAATGAAGAGTTTGGAATAAATGCCCTTTGGGGTCCCTTCCAAGTCTATATCCAAAGTTTCTAAGTTTTCTGAGTTTTATTTCCTACCCGTGATAGGTTCATTTGTTCAGTGACTTAGTAAACCAAGGACAAAGGAAATGGCTTTTGTCCTTCTACATATTTTATGATGTTCCTTCAACTCTCCCATCATGTAACTCACTTTCTCTCTCTCTCTCTCTCTCTCTCTCTCTCAACTTCCATTATCCTGACTAGACAGGGTTCAACCTGAGTTTGGAGCTGTCTTTTCTGTGTTTGTTCTTTCGTCATTTTAGGTGAATAAGTATTAATACTGAAATGGATATGTTTGGTCTTAAAGACCACATTTTGATGTGGAATTTCCAGTGCATGTATCATTTCAAACAATCTTTCAGCTAGAAGGAAACAGAGTTCATAACAGCATCTTACAAGTAGCACAGTGCTTTAACATTTAGCAAAATACAGTAGTTGGTGAAGGCAAAATTATCACCATTTTACATATGAAGAACCTAAGTGATTCAGTAAATTTTTCAGGGTTATAGAGCTAATAGGTGTTAATTCCAGGATTCGAACCCAGCTTTCTTCTGGCTCTGTATCCAGTGGTCTTTCTACTTTACCATGATACATCTAGTACCAGAACCACTGAATTTCTAAGATTTAAGAGACCTCCATAGACATCTTCTTTAATACATACCTGAAAAAAATGCAACATACCCAATAAGTGGCCAGAAGCCCAGATTCCATCTTTACCATGCAGATGAAGAAAAGGTGAAGTAATTTGCGCAAGGTCACATGATTTAAAAGAAGATCTGAACCTTAAACCCAGGATTTCTAATTCCAAGTCTGGTGTTCCTTTCACTACCCCTGCATATCTTCCTTACAGTGTAGTTGAAAGTCTTGTTTGACTTACGACTCATTTTCTTTTCCTCTTTCCATATAGGATCATATATGTTGAGCTGGAAGGAACCTTTGACTTCATCTAATCCAAACCACCCCCATTTTATAGGTGAGGAACCTGAGGCCCACGCTGGTCATTTGTCTTGACCAAGGTCATACAGTCAGAAAGTTGTAGAGCCAAAAATTGATCCCTATTCCTCTGATTCCAAATTCCACCCTTTGTGTTGCACTATGCTGACTTCTACAAGTCACAAAGTCTACAAGTCACAAAATAGAGTTGCTACCCACATGGACACTAACGACAGGTCAGAGAAAAGAGTGTTCCCACCGATGGAGTTATTCTTATTCTCACCTCAACTCTAGCAATTCAAATGTTCTAATAGATTTCTGCTCCTCAGACTGGTATAGGAAAAGGAACCAGTGCTACACACATAAGAAATGTATTAATCATTACACTAAGGTTTGGTTTCTTGTTCTAGGGAAGCAATTGGGAGTTTTTATAAAGTAACTAAAGTAACTGAGCTGGTGGCCACCCATCTTTGGCAGTATCCCTTACGGAATAGAAAATATTCTCAGTTTTATGCCTTATATAAAAGGAAGAAGAAAAGAAAACAACCCATAGTGATGGGTCCTTGTCACCCTGGCATAATCCCCTTCATGTATCCTTTAGTAGGCTGTCAAGAGAGCAAAGGCACCATATATGCAAATATATTTGAAGTAACATTTTTCTGTAGTAGCAAATAATTAGAATCAAAGTGGGTACCTATCAATTGGATTTGGCATATGAATGTAATGGAATAGTATTACCTTAACAGAAAGAGACAATATGAAGAATTCATAGAAACTTGGGAAGACATATAAATTGATGAAAATTAAAATAAGAATCATTAGAACAATAATAATAAGGATTACTATGTAAAGACATTGAAAGACTTTAGAACTCTGATGCAGTGACCAATCATACCTTTTGGAGAACTGACATTGGTAGCATAGTGACAGAATGAGCACATGCTGTCAAACTTGGCCAATGCTGTTGACCCGATTTGTTGATGTATTTTGGTTAAATGAACTTACTTCTTACAAGGGAGGGTTCAGGGAAGGGGAGAAGGGAAGGGAGGGGTGGAGTTAGAGAAGTGACAATGATGTTTTCAAAAAGAGCACCATTAAATATTTATTAAAGAAAAAAAATCTGTCAACCAGAAATGTCCTTCAGGCACCAGACAATTACCAATTAGGGCTGTAATAAAAGCAGTGGTTATGTTACTAATCATGATGAGAGTTTAGAAACCAGAAGGACTGGTATTTCATCAATGCACTCATAGTCTTCACTCTGAATTTCATGTCTCCTGCCCCTGACAGTAATGTAACCAAGCCACCTGTACATCGGGTGTGGCTTCTGATTGGTATTCTTTATGTAAACCAACATAATGAGAATGTGCAGGTGCTGATTTGGAAGGAAAACATTGCTACATCAAAGCTTACCCCAGGGGCTGTGGCATTCCACTCAAGGAATTACATATTCCTTAAATGGAATGTCCATTCTCAGACATGGACATGTGATAAACGTGTGAGCTGATCTCTAAAATGATGCCATTTTGGAGGAATTTTGAAAAATTCAGCCATTATTTTGAAAGTTACCTCATTGGACCGCAAAGAATCCATCCTGGAATGGATGGATTCAGATGACCAAATAGTGGAATCAGATGACAAAATTAACCACAATACTAGAGGTTAGACAATTCTTTTATTGCTTAATTTATTTTATGTCTTAGTTTCTTATGTCACTTCAAAAAGCTACTGTTGTTCATCCTTACATTTTCCCTGTATAGAAGGAGGCAAATTTAGGCTATTATAATAGAAGGGAAAACTGCTTGGTAATTGGAACTGTCCAAAAGTAGAATGGGATGCCTTAAGAGCTGATGAGTTTTCCCTCACTGGGGGAGCCTTCTCTTTTTTGGGGGGGGGGGCAATGAGGGTTAAGTGACTTGCCCAAGGTCACACAGCTAGTAAGTGTCAAGTATCTGAGGTCAGATTTGAAATCAGGTCCTCCTGACTCCAGGGCTGGTGCTTTATCCACTGCGCTACCTAGCTGTCTCCTGGGGGTCCTCAAATAAAGGTTAAATGACCACTTATTGGGCATGCTCTATAATAGTTTTTGTTTTGGATTGTGATTTCATAAATGAAAAGAAATCCCCATGAGGAAATTCCTTTAAACAATGAAGACTGGCATTTTATAATCTTAGAAATTTGCTTATGTCTACTGAGAGGTGCAGCTATTTGCATAGGGTCATAGAGCCAGTATGTATCAGCATGAGACTCAGACCCGGCTCTGCTCAACTCTGAGGTTAGCTTTCTGTCTACTATACCATACCGCCTCTCATTGTGGAATCACAAAATCATATGCCTAGATCTGGAAGGAGCCTTAGAGGTCACCTAGCCCAACCTTCTTGTTTTATAGGCCTATCAAAGTAAAGAAGGGATTCCTTTTCAGGCATGGATTGGATTAGATGTCAACTGAGATCCCTTACAACTCTGAAATTTTGTGACTCATCAACAAAGTCTAACTCAGAACCCAAAGGACACATATTACTGTTTCTCCTGAGTCAGAAAGCTCTCATTTTAAATAGTCAATACACTTCCTAATTAAGAGACACACAGGAAACAGAGGCTCACAGCAGGATGATGATTGAGTCAGGTTACCAGATCCACACAGAGCAGAATTCTACCCAGAAGCAGGATTCATTGAAAGTCCTTGACAATTACACTTTTAAAAATGACAGCTTGGCTCTGGACAACTTCTCTCTCCCACATCCAGCTTTGCACACGGTGACTATTCCATAAATGCCTTTGGATAACTAATTTGGGAGATGCTAAAATTTTTCAGGTGTTCTCAGTCTTAAAGCTTTGAGTTTATATATTAATTTCAAAACACGTCTTAGGAGAGCTGGCCTCAGAGTTAAGAAGACCTGGGTTCAAATTCTCTCTGAGATCCTAAATTACAGAATGATGGTTGATCTGTACTGGCACTGGGAGAATTTCCAGTACTGATGAAATTACAGGACTAAATTTAAAAATAAAAATAAAATACATGCAACAAGCATATATCTCAGACACAACCCTATTAGACTACTCTACCTCCAAAGTTGGTGCCATCACTCAAGTGATGTAAAGAAATATGGTTTCTTGAGAGATTTGGGGCTTTTGTTTGTTTTTGTACAAGGGGAAGCTTTAACATATAATATTATTTTGACTGGTAACCAGTGGTAACTCTTTAGTTTAGCCCAAGAAGTGCTGAGATCTCAGCAAACCCAAGTAATAGAGAAGACTGAACTCCTCTCAAGTCTCATTAGAATAATGACCACATCAATCAATCAATGTTTCTTGTGTCATATTTGCCTTCTAAACCCTCTAATTGCACCATAGCACCTGACCCTAAAATGAAATGTTGGTTTTTTTCTTTCATTCCAACCTACAAGGTTAGGAAATGAGCAAATTCTGTGATGTCAGGCTTGGACTCACCTCAGACACTGTTTAGCTTTGTGACCCTGGGCAAGTCAGTTGGGCAAGTCTTTAGGTACTAATTTTCCTCATCTATGAAATTAGGGAGTTGGACACAATAATCTCTAAGCCCTAAATCTATGATTCTGTGATCTATAATCCTGTGGAAGGAAAACAAGAACTGAAAAGGACAATGGCAGAGTGCCCAGGTCCCATTTATAAAAAGGAACGTACTATACTTATTTTAAATGTCTTTTTTACTTCATCCCTCTCAGAGAGACATACCATAATGAATAATATTTTTTCTAAGTAAATACTCCTTTATTTAAAGTTTTGAGTTCCAAATTTTATCCTTCCTTTCCTCCATCCCCTCTCCCCTCCTTAAGGTGGTAAGCAATCAAATATAGGTTATACATGTGCAGTTATGTAAAATATTGCCATATTAGTCATTTTATATAAGAAAAAAATGAAAGAAAGTGAAAAATAGCATGCTTCAGTCTGTGTTCCATCCCATCAATATCAGTTCTTTCTTTGGAGGTGGATAGTATGTTTCATCATTAATCCTTTGGGATTATCTTGGATCATTGTATTGCTGAGAATAGTTAAATCTTTCACAGTTCTCCATCAAACAATATTGCTGTCACTATGCACAGCGTTCTCTTGGTTCTGCTTACTTCACTATATATCAGCTCATTCAAGTCTTTCCAGGCCTTTCTGAAATCATCCTGCTTGTCATTTCTTATAGCACAATAATATTCCATCACAATCATATTCCACAGCTTGTTTAGCCATTCCCCAATTGATGGACATTCTTTTGATTTCCAATTCTTAGCCACTACAAAAAGAGCTGCTATAAATAAACAATTAATTTTTTCTGGTAGGGCAATGAGGGTTAAGTGACTTGCCCAGGGTCATACAGCTAGTAAGTGTCAAGTATCTGAGGCCGGATTGGAACTCAGGTCCTCCTGAATCCAGGGTCAGTGCTTTATCCACTGCACCACCTAGCTGCCCCCCAAATAATATCTTTAAAGAAAAAAAAGGAAGAAAAAAATCAGCATAACTTACTAATACTCAGATATGAAATAGTTACTGAGCAAAAAACACAAAAACAATAATATTTATTATAACATATGTTCAATCAATGAGAAAAGCAGGAATAAACATATCAACCTGGGCCATACTGTCAAAGTGTCCATAAAGGAGAGTGGACACACACAGAAACCTTGTAGAAGGGCACATCAGTGAGGAAACCTATGTTCCCAGGCAACACAATTCTGGATTACAGGTCTTTATGGCCTTGGTTTATTCAGAAATAATTGAGATGACATTCAGATATTTCTTTGTTAGCTGTTCTTCCAGTGCTCACTATTACCCTCTTGAGCTGATGGAGCAATGAAAAGTTCTTTTTTCTCACAGCTACCCCTAACAGGGCACTTAGAAATACACTTGCTTTTCAATAAACAAGTCCCAATCATAATAATGGCAAAGATAATTACTGTCACCTTTATATAACACTTTAAAGTTTCCAAATGTGATTCAATTAGCATTTACGAAGCCCTTGCTATGTACTTGAAACTGTGGTAGACTCTGTAGGTACAAACATAAAAATGAAGAAGTCTGCCCTCAAAGAGCTAACATTCTACAATTTTGTCCATTCATCATATACAAAAATTAGTACAAAGTAATTTCAAATGGGAAAGAGTACTAAAAACTATAGAGAAGCAGAATATTATGGCAGAAAAAGCAACAGATTTGGAAGCAAAGGTTGTTTTTGTAGTTGCTGCTCAGGTGTTTCAGGTGCATCTGAGGACCTGAGATCAAATTTAGCTTCCGTCACTGACTTATGTGACCTCTAACAAGTCACTTAATCTGACCTCTCTGAACCTCAATTTCCTCATCTGTAAAATTAAAGGGTTGGACTAGATGAAAGCTTTTTAAACTGTGGGTTGCAACCCCATATGGGGTTGTATAACTGAATGTGGGGGTCGTGAAAAATTTGGCAATCGTAAAAGGTTATGTAAACCTACTTTACATACCTGTATACCCAGGGTTGAGTAAAAATTTCTCAGACAAAAAAGGGGTCACTAGTGGAAGAATTTTACCCTGGACTAGATGACCTCTAAGGCCCTTTTCAACTCGAAATCTGTCATCTTACAATTATAGGAAATCAGGAAAGGTCTTATGTGCAGGTGGCCCTTGAGGGAAGCTATGGGTTCTAAGAAGCTATGGGGTAGGGGGCAGCTAGGTGGCGCAGTGGATAAAGCACTGGCCTTGGATTCAGGAGGACCTGAGTTCAAATCTAGCCTCAGCCACTTGACACTTACTAGCTGTGTGACCTTGGGCAAGTCACTTAACCCTCATTGCCCTACAAAACAAAAAAACAAAACAAAAGAAGCTATGGGGTAGAGGGAAAGAGGGAGAACAATCCAAGAATGGGGGACCTCTGGTACAAAGGCACGAAATTGAATAGAGTATATGGGAAACATAGCAGGCCAGTCTGACCAAAAAGGATAAAGTAGAAGTGGGGGGGGGTGGGGAGGGAGGAGGGAAGGGAATAAGCATTTAAATAGTATCTACAACATGCCAGGAATTGTGTCATGTCATCTTCACAACAACCTTGCAAGGTCAGCGTTGCTATTTATCCCCATTTTACGGTCAAGGAAACTGAGGCAAATAGAGGTTGTGACTTGCCCAAATTCACATAGCTGGGAGGTATCTGAAGCTAGATTTGAACTCAAGTCAATCCTAACTTCCAGGCTCAGTGCTCTAGCCAGTTTCACCTACTGATATGAAAAAAGACTGGAGAAATTCTTGAGAGGCTAATTGTGGAGGATTTAAGTACCCTTCTCTTTTTAAAAATAAAGTTTTTATTATATCCATCCCTCTCCCAAAGAGCTATCCCATATAACAAATAGTATTATTTGGGAGGGGGGAAAATTGCAAAGCATCAATACATTGAAAAAGTCTGAAAACGTGCAATAAGTAACATCTGCAGGCCTCCCACCTCCATGAAGGGAGTGAGTTGCAGGAGTGGGAGAGTTGGGAGGGTGGTGTCCTCTCATATCTCTTCATTTGAATCCTGTTGATCTTTATAATTTTTTAACATTTACTTTTTTTTGGTTGTCACTGTTCTTTCCATTTACATTCTTTTTTTTAAATTTTGTGGGGGGCAATGAGGGTTAAGTGACTTTCCCAGGGTCACACAGCTAGTACGTGTCAAGTGTCTGATTCCGGATTTGAACTCAGGTCCTCATGAATGCAGGGCTGGTGCTTTATCCACTGCACCACCTAGCTGCCCCTCTATTTACATTCTTATAGTTACTGAGCATATTGTTGCTCTACTTGGCTCTGCTTACTTCACTCTGCATCAGTTCATATAGATCTTTCCATGCTTCTTTGTATTAATCACATGCATTGTTTTTTATGGCACAGTAATATTCCATTATATTAATGTATCACAATTTGTTTAGCTACTCCTCAATCAATGGGCATCTGCTTTGTTTCCAGTTCTTAGACAGGACAAAAAGCAACGCTATTTTGGTGCATATAGGGACTTTACATATCCTTCACATAGATTGTTATTTGGGCCTCATATTAACCTAGAGTAGTAAGTTGGATAAGACTTATTATTTCCTGAAAATTGAGGAAACTCATCATTTCATGTTGTTGTTCAGTTGTGTACAACTCTACATGATCTCATAAGCTTTGTCCATGGGGTTTTCTTGGCAAAGATCATGGAATGGTTTGTCATTTCCTTCTCCATTGTGTCCCCACTTTACAGATGAGGAATTGAGGTATATAGGGGTTGTGACTTGCCCAGGGTCACACAGCAAGGCCTGATTTGAACTCAGATCTTCCTGACTCCAGGCCCAATGCTCTATCCACAGTACCACCTAGCTGCCCAAATAGAAATGTAACTCCTTATAAACCATTCTGAAGAGATGACAGTATGTTAGCATGCCAAGGCGAGAAACCTTCTTTCCACAGACTAGGTAAATCACATTTTCCAGAATGAATCTGATCTGTAGATTTTTACTTCAATCACATGGTAGATGGTAAACTGCGTTACTGGTAATATGACCCACTCCACTACACAATTATGCTTTGTACTTAGCCCCTTTCATCCCTGAATTGCCAAGCTCTTCATAAACATTAATTAACTCAATTCCCCCTTGTAAAATGAGTATCATTATCCCTCCTTTAAAGCTTGGGAAACCAAGTCACCCATAGGCTGCCAGCAGTGGGTCCCAGGCTGAGTCAGTGTTTGAGTGAGGTTTTGAGTTCTTTAGGGCTAATACTGAGCTCCCACCGCCTGCCTGGCCCCACTCCCACAGAGCATGCTGTCTGTCAGCATCATCTCTCATCTTTGTCCTCTGAGTCTTCCACACCCCATGGAGCTGGTCTGAGCCACAGTGTGGACTGCTGAGCAAACAAGCACTCGACACTCCCATCAACTGCAGGGAGGGCGTGAATGAACCAAAATGGAGATGCCAAAAGCCAGCTTTTATATTATCGACTGGTGGGATTTTTCCTCTTGATCTTTTCCAAATTTTGCTTCCTATGTTTAATTCTGCCATTTATCTAAATCTACAATTCACTGTCTCCCCTCCCCCCCTCCAACTCCCACCCTGGACTCTGGTCTCTCTAGCTATTCTTGGAAGTTCCCTCCTCTTCCCTGTTCATCTTAGCCAAAAACCAGTCTCGAGGCCTCTCTCACACATATGCTAAGGTTTCAAACCAGCCACACAGTACATGGGGTATAGAAGTACATACAGGTTAGACAGTGAGTGCTTGACAACTTCTTGACATGATGAACACATTAAGAACATAGAGATGAATATGAAAGAGTTCTTGACCCTCATGTTAAACTGTCTGTGAATTTTTCTTATGGGGTTTTTCAAGATCTACTTTTGGTTAAGGTCAACTAGGTGGTGCAGAAGACAGAACATGGGGCCTGGAGTCAGGAAGACCTGAGTTCAAATCCAACCTTAGATACCTACTACCTGTGTGACCATGGGCAAGTCACTTAATTCTGTTTGGCCCAGTTTTCTCCTCTGTCAAATGAGCTAGAGAAAGAAATGGCAAACCATTCCAGTATCTTTTCCAAGAAAAGCCCAAATGGGGTCACAAAGAGTTGGACACAACTGAAATGACTGAATAGCAAATTCTTGGTCAAGAAAGAGAAATCCACTGCCATATGCTTGGCTTTGTGTTGAGAGATACTGCATTCATCTGAAAGGCAAAACAGTATAATGGTTAGGGTATTGGACTCAGAGTTGAGAAAACCTGATCTCACATTGGAACATGAGTTTCTTGAAGGCGGGGACCAAGTTTTTGCTTTTCTTTGTATTCCCATCACTTAGTACAGAGCTTGGCATACAGTACATATTTAATAAATCCTTGTTGACTGAGAGCAAATCCTATATCACCCAAAGCTGGGTGACCCTGGACAAATCATTTCATCTCTCTGTTTCTAAGCTTCCTTAGCTATTAAATGACTAGACAACCACTGAGCCATTCTAGTTCTAAATCAGTGGCCCTATGATGCTGGCAAGTTATTTAAAACTCTCTGAGCATGAGCTTTCTCATCTGTAGAATGACCATAACAGTTTCTAGTTCACAGGATTGTTATTGTTTAGTCATTTCAATCATATCTGAATTGCTGTGACCCCATTTGGGGTTTTCTTGGCAAAAATGCTGGAGTGGCTTCTTGTTTCCTTCTCTAATTCATTTTACAGATGAGAAGAAGTGATTCGCCCAGGGTCACACAGCTAGTAATTGACTGAGGTCAGATTCAATCTCACAAATATAAGTCTTCCTGACTCCAGGCCCCAAACTCTATCCACTGTACCACCTGGCTGCCAGTTCACTGGGTAGATGTGACCAGATGAGACAATGACCCGGAACTAGTCACAATTTTCATAGACCTCATCTATACAACAAAGGAGGTTGGACTCAGCTTCTATAGATCCATTCAGATCTAAATCTATGATCTATCATCCTATGTAAAGTGCCTTTCACACTCTAAAACCCCATATAAATGTGAACTGCTATCATCACCACCACCACCATCTTTTTCTCCCTTCCCTCCCAAATAACTAATACGTACACATCCCAGGATTCCCCCATTTCATGAGGTGCAAACCTTGCTCAGTACTGTAGTATTGGAGGCTGAACAATGGGCCTCACTTCTTGCTATTCTCCCCTTGGATCTTATGACCTCTGATTCTGGCTCTGCTTTACCTCCAGACACTGCCATGCCACTTCTGGCCCTTTCAGATCCATACATCAAATACCTAACCCTTAATCTTGACTTTTCCTTTTAGAGTTACAGTCAAGAAATCTTGTACAACGAGGGGGGCAGATTTGTCATTCCAATGTATCCCGTCTCAGAAGCTTCCTTCTGAAACAAAGGGCCACATTTTCTGCTTCCCTTCTCCTTTTTGATGAAGTCATCTAGTATAATGTATAGAACCTTGCTCATGGGTCTTAGAGAAAGATGGAGAGGCATGGAAAGAAAGAAAACAGGAATGTTTTTCCAAACTCCAGAAGACTTGGTGAGTGAGGTTCAAATCAGTGGGAAGTGCATTATCTGGACACTGGAGAAGAAAGTAGATAAAGGGCTATGAATTCAACATGACCTGACCCAAAGTGGAAATCAGAGACTTATCTGAGTCAGCCAAGAAAGAAACATTCCTCTAGTCACCTGAAGAGACTCTTTGTGTGTGAAAAGTGGGACTGAGGGACTCAAGCAAAAAAAATGTAAAAAAGAGTTTAATAGGTCAGAAGTATTCAGTGCCCCAGAGAGGAAAGAGATGTAACACAGTCAGTTGAGGTGCCAGTGTTATCTCTCAACTAGCCAGATGCTTAGGAACATCATCTGGAAGAAAGTCAAACAGTGAAGATAAGCAGAGCAGAACAAACACCGCAGTGATACAAATGAATGAATGAATGAATAAAAAATAGCAGCACTTATTAAACTCTTACAGCTAAGGACTAAGCACTTTGCTTAGTTCTGGGGATACAAATAGAAGAGCAAGACAGTCCTTGCTCTCAAGTAGCTCACATTCTTTTTTTTTTTTTTTTCCTTCGGGGCAATGGGGATTAAGTGACTTGCCCAGGGCCACACAGCTAGTGTCAAGTGTCTGAGGCCGGATTTGAACTCAGGTCCTCCTGAATCCAGGGCCGGTGCTTTATCCACTGCACCACCTAGCTGCCCCAGTAGCTCATATTCTAATGCACTTAGAGGATGACCCATGATACCTGCCGAGGGTAGAGGTTAGTGATAGCAGAGGAATGAAGGAGAAATGGGACAAGAATTGTCTGTAAAAAAATAACTGGCATAACATGGAGGAAAAAACCCTGACCTAATGCAGAGTATCCTAAGTGTTTTTTAAGCACCATCCAAAGTAGTATTGTAGTCACAGAGACTGGAAGAAAATGGTCAACTGGGGGAAAGCTCAGAAGTAAATCCTTTCTGTGTCCTTTACTATATCAGTAAAAATCCAATGTTCTGAAGCCTTGTGAGCATGTGTACTTATACAGGGAGCTGGTGACTAGAATGCTAGATACTGTAATTCCCAGGTCCCAGCTGGGCAAGAGAAATGAGTTCTCAGAGTGTCCCTAGGCCCTTTGTATTAGAAGGAAGCTTCTGAGACAAGGGATACATTAGAACTACAAATCTGCCCCAGTCATTGTACAAGATTTCTTGACTGTAATCCTCTCTCCAAACTGAGAAGCATTCAATATGTACCATAGATCTTTCTTTGTGCCAACTTTTTATTGACCCTACAGTAGGTCCCAGGGTAACATTCCACTCATTCGTTGGTCCCAGTTTTGCTCTTTGAACACATGCAGAGTAAATCTAATTCATCTTCCACATATAATTCATCTTCCATTCTTCAAATATTTTAAGATGGCTACCATGCCCCCTCCCCAAAATACTGTCTTCTTCAGGATAAATAGGCCCAGTTCCTTCAAATAGTTCACATATGATATAGTTTTTACATACTTTAACATCTTGATCACTTTCCTCTGAGTATATGTAGTTATTCCTTCTACATTGTGAGGGCTGAGGGCATGGCACCCCTACAATCTGGAAAATCTACATAAAATTTTTTTGGCCCTCTCTTCATACCAGAGAAGAAGTTCTGAATTTTTTCTTTTATGGGGTGTTTACAGTACCTTGTTGTAAAATTTGTGTAAATATTATAAATATTATACACATATTTTATTCATTTCTGAATTTCTAAACTTTTTTCTGCATCATCTATGACCTTCACAAAATCCCCCCCCGCAATTCCCATTTAATTTCTTATGCTGATCTACAATATATTGAAATCGCAGTGGGGAAAGTCATGGTGCGGAAGGGTTAACTGTCCTAACTTGTCACTGTTCTCTATAAAATATGGTGCCCAGAATTAAATAATTCAGTTCTTCCCTAACAAGGGCAGAGTATAGCAGAACTATTAAACTAGACACTATACTTCTGTTGATATAGTTTAAGATTATATTACTTTTAAATTACTTTTTCATTTTTTTCTTGCTGTCTTTTTTACATCATTTTCTAACATATTTCACCCCCTTCCTAGAGAACCATTCTTTGTAACAAAAAATTTAAAAAGCAGTTCGGGGGGGCAGCTAGGTGGCGCAGTGGATAAGCACCGGCCCTGGATTCAGGAGTACCTAAGTTCAAATCCGGCCTCAGACACTTGACAATTACTAGCTGTGTGACCCTGGGCAAGTCACTTAACCCCCATTGCCCCGCCAAAAAACAAAAACAACAAAAAAAGCAGTTCGGCAAAACTAATGAATACATCAACTGAGTCTAATAACATATACAATATTCTGCACCCATAATCCTACACCTCTGCAACAAAGGGAGGGAGATACATTTTCTCATCTCTTTGGTGCCAAGCTCTGTCATTTCACACTGTTTAGTTTCCTTTTTCTCCCCATTGATATTATTGCCATCATTGTGAATATTGTTTTCCTGGTTCTACTTACTTCACTCTGCTTTGGTTCATATATTTTCCCGTGTTTCTCTTAATTCTTCATTCATGCTCATTATTTCGTATGATGAAATAATATTCTATTAGATTCAATGCACTATAATTAGTTTATAATCCTCAGTTGACAGATAATTAGATAATTTGTTGTGAGTTCTTAGCTACCACAAAAAAAAATGATGCTATGAATATGTTAGTGCATGTGGTACCTGTCAGGTACCTGTCTTGGTAGCAAGATCTCTGGGTCAAAACATATGGACATTTTAGTCACTTACATAACAGAATTCCAAATTGTTCTCCACAACAATTGGACGAAATCATAACCTGACAACTAGTGCATTAGTATGCCCTTCCAACAATGACTATACCCATCTTCTTCACCAGTTTGTTGAGTGAACGGTGAAACCTCAGAGTTGTTTTGATTTGCATTTCTCTTATTAATAATGATTCGGAGCAATCTTTCATATGGCTGTGAATAGTTTGCAATTCTTTTGAAAATCGTTTGTTCTTTGCCTTTGACAACTTCTCCTTTAGGAAATGGCTCTGTATCTGGGGGAGGGGGAGCACATCACAGTCTTGACCAAGCATGAGCTTAAAGTCCACTAAAATTCCTCATTCTTTTTCACATCTACTGCAGACTGGCCCTGCCTCCCCCATCTCATATCTGAACATCTGATTTTTAAACCCAAGTGCTAGATTTCATTTTTATTCCTATTATGTGATATTCTGTTAGATTTGGCCCATTGTTCCAACCTGTCAAGATCCTTTTGGATCCTCATTCTATCATCTGACATATGAGCTCTCCCTCCCTCCCAGTCTCACAGTATCTACATGTTTGATAAGGATGCGTTAGGCTCAGTCCCTTCTTTCTCCCTGCTTGCTTAAGCCAGGAGGCCAGCCCAGAGCCCTAAACCCATTCTTTCCCCTTCGACTACTCAGGTTAATCTGACTCTTTAAGTCCCTTGGCAATCTTCCCCACTTTGACCTTTTCCATAGCAAGAATCTGTATCTTTTTGTGGCTATAATGAGCACATTATTCTGCCGATCTACTCCGGGCCAGTTACTCTCTGGAGCTTTTCTTAATTGCCTGTAACTAGAGCCAGAATAGGCATTCAACAATTCACTTCAACAAGGCTTTATTTATTGAGAGCCGACTCTAGGCCAGAAACAGCACCAGGTACTAGGGATTCAAGACAAAAATGAAACATTCCCTACTCTCAAGAAGCTTAAATTCTACTGGGAGGGTGGGCAGGGACACAACATACAAAGTACATACAAAACATGTAAAAAGACATTTCAAAGAGGAGCAAGTACTAATACCTGGGGAGAATGAGGAAAGACCTTATGTAGGTGATGGCAGCTGAGCTGTGCTAGGAAGGAATCTAAGGATTGTATATGGGTTGTGGTGCTTGTTGTTTGTCTTTTGTACTCAAAGAGGACCGTGACATCAGGATGATGTCATGATTTGCATTGAATTGGATCTAAATGAGACAGGGCTGTGCAAGGTCAACAACCTCACTCTCTCCTCCAGAGTCATCTGGGTCCAGTGGCAAGATATACATCAGGATGACTGGAGACAGCCCTGGATGTTTAAGGCAATTAGGGTTAAGTGACTTGCCCAGGGTCACACAGCTAGTAAGTCTCTGAGGTGAGATTTGAACTCAGGATCTCCCAACTTCAGGGCCAGTGCTCTATCCACTGCACCACCTAGCTGCCCCTAAGGATTGTATAAGGCAAATGAGAAGAGGGTGTGCATTCCAGACATGGGATATGCCTCCTGCAAAATCGTGGGTGCAAGAAAAAGAAAGTCTTGTACAGGAACAGCTAGCAGACCATCCTGACTGGAATGGATTGTGTGTGAAGGGGAGTCATATGAAATATGACTGTATCTGTAATAAATTATGCTATTATCAAGAAATATGATGATCAGTTGAAATGTCAAGGGGGATTTCTTAGTGAACACACAGATAAAGATATATATGCATATATATATATATATATATGTATATATGTGTGCCCTAAGAGTTTTCTCATCTTATTTCTAACAATATGGTTATATTTTTGTTTAAATCTTTAAAATAATACAACTATTAAAATCCAATATGGATATACCATATCCAAATTTTTGTACCATGATATTCAATAATTTCTCTTATGATTTAATCATTTACCACTTGAAGCAAATATAATACAGATTAAATCTGTCTTTGTTTCTATCCCTTTCTTTCTCTGTCTCTCCTTTGCTCTGTCTTTCTCTCTTTGTCCCTTTGTTTCTGTCTCTGTCTCTCTGCCTCTCTCTGTCTCTGTCTGTCTGTCTGTCTGTCTGTCTCTCTCTCTCACACACACACACACACACACACACACACACTCATAAGAAGCCCTCTCAATTTTGATCCTTCAAGTCATCAATCTATACATTATTTCTTTTTTTGGTTTGTTTTTTTTAGTGAGGCAATTAGGGTTAAGTGACTTGCCCAGGGTCACACAGCTAGTAAGTGTTAAGTGTCTGAGGCCAGATTTGAACTCAGGTACTCCTGACTCCAGGGCCGGTGCTTTATCCATTGTGCCACCTAGCCGCCCTACATTTTTTCTTAATGCTAGGATAAGTCTTCGGGGGAAATGTGGAGTAGTGAAAAGGGAACTTTGATGGCAATCAACAGACCTGAGTTCCTGACTTTGTCACTATTATTACCTGACCTTGAATAAGGCTGAGTCTCAGTTTCCTCTGAAAACTGGGTGGCTTGGATGAAATGATCTTGGTGGGTCCTTGTTCCTATAATATTCTATGATTAAATCACTATTCAGAACCTTGCATCATAACCCTAGAACTAGAAGGGACTGCAGAACTTATCCCATTCCATCCTCTCATTTTACAGATGAAGAAACTGAGGCCCAGAAAATTTGTGACTTGCTAGAAGTCACATGGGTAGCAAGTTATAGACACAGCATTTGAACTCAGATATTGTATCTCCACATTCATAAATCTTTCCATAGCCACATGCTGTCTCTTAACAAAAGTTGGAAGAATAAATGAATGAATCATCAACTCCACTGAAAGACCTACAAGTAGCCTCAAACTTGTTTGATGGAATTTAAGATTCCAGGAAGTCATTTAAGTTCATTAGAACTGAAACTCCAGAAAACAAACTCAGAATTCCTGCGGGAATATAGCAGCATATGTAGTATGTAAAGGTTTGTTTAAACTCTTTCAATTTTTTTAGGAAAGAATGCCCCTTTTCTGGAGCATTGCCAACCTGTCTGTGCAAAGCATGCGGAGCTGCTGACCTTGGCTTCAGGCACAATGGCAAGACTCCAGCAGAGCCTGAGTAGGGAAGGAGAAAGTTGGTTAGTCACCCCAGTTAGTACAAAATCTGGAACTCCTCAGAGCAGATCCAGGCTAACCAAAGCTTATAGCCCTGGCTCCTGCTTTTTATCCTGCCCTCACCTATTCAGCAAACATTTCGGAAGGGAAGGGAAGGGAAGGGAAGGGAAGGGAAGGGAAGGGAAGGGAAGGGAAGGGAAGGGAAGGGAAGGGAAGGGAAGGGAAGGGAAGGGAAGGGAAGGGAAGGGAAGGGAAGGGAAGGGAAGGGAAGGGAAGGGAAGGGAAGGGAAGGGAAGGGAAGGGAAGGGAAGGGAAGGGAAGGGAAGGGAAGGGAAGGGAAGGGAAGGGAAGGGAAGGGAAGGGAAGGGAAGGGAAGGGAAGGGAAGGGAAGGGAAGGGAAGGGAAGGGAAGGGAAGGGAAGGGAAGGGAAGGGAAGGGAAGGGAAGGGAAGGGAAGGGAAGGGAAGGGAAGGGAGAAGGGAAGAGGGCTCAGGACAGAATACTATGGGACAAGGCAAGATCTGGATGATGATTCAACAGAGACTGAGAAGGAACAGTCTTATAAGTCAGGAGGAGAACCAAGAGAAACATTCTTTGCCTCAAGAAGCTTACATTCTATTGTGGAGAGTGGCTGGATGGCAAGGAATACAATACTACACAGATACAAGATAATTTGAGGAGGGAAAGAGGATTTAATAGGTGGGGAGATCTGGGGAAGGAGGCTAGAAGGAAAACAAGGACTCTGAGAGGAGGAGTTGAGGAAGGCGTACATCCAAAGCACAAAGGAGGCCTTGGGCCAGGCTATATTTGTGAAGGCAGGAGTTGGAATGCTGAGTGAAAGCCAGTAGACCAGTTTGACTGGAATGTAGGATACCTGAAGGAGAGTCATGTGCAATAAGGCTGGGAAAGGTAGGTTGGAGCTAGATTGCAGGTCTTAAGTGTCAGGCAAAAGAGTTAATATTTTATCTTTGATGTAAAAGTAAGGAGCCCTTATCCCCTCCAGCTTTTCCCTCCCTCCCCCAAACCCCAATAGCACATACACATATACATGTATATACATATACATACATATGCACAGTTTCCCCAATTCTCTCCTTCTCATTATGCAAATTACATCTTATACAAACAGATCCCTGAGATCCCCAGGAACCATGGAAAGAGTCCCGAGTCTGGAGTCAGAGGAGCTGGGTTCGAATCTCACTCCTGACAACTAACACCTGAGTAACCTTATGAACATCATTTAACCTCCCTGTGTCTCAGTTTCCTTCTTTGTAAAATGAAAAGATAAGGAAATAGCTTCTAAGGTTCCTTTTCAGATCTTTGAACCCTCCTCAAAGTCCTCAAGTAAAATTTTTGCTGGTCATGAATTCAGTTCAACTCAACTTGATAAGAATTGATAAAGTACTTCCTACATGCGAGAGGCAGTGTATTGCAGTGGACCTAGATTCAAGTGCTGGCTCTGACATCTGATTGAGTGACCCTAGGGAAGCCAGTTAATTTCCCAGTGTTCCCCAGACAACTCTCTAAGACCATTATTCACTCACAAGGTGTTGATCAGGCAAAGGACACTTCTCTAAGGGAATTTTCTCTGCAGATGAGCTCAATCTCCAGTCCCCACACCTTTGAACCTCTCTTCTCCCACCCCTGCTGCCTGATATTCCTGCTTTCTTCCAGACTTGGGCCTTTGCTGGTCCCTCTGTCCACTTGAGCCTTCTCTTCTCAGATTAACACCCTTCTACTCTGTATTTATCTTGTATGTACCATTTTATTAACATATCACCTTTTCTATTTGCATATAAACTCCTTGAAGGCAAGGATTATTTTTTGTGTTTTTACCTGTCTTTACACCCTCAGTGCTTAGCATAATAGTTGGCCCATAGAAAGAGGCAGGTGAGTAGAACAGTAAATGGAGTGCTGGACTTGAAGTCAGAAAGACCTGAGTTCGGATCTTACCTCAGACACTTACTACCTGTGTGACCTTGGTCAAAGTGACTTAACCTCTGCCTGCCTCAGTTTCATCATCTGTAAAACAGGGATAATAATGCTCCCTACCTGTCAGGGTTATTGTGAGGTTCAAATGAGATATTTCTAAAGAGCTTTGCAAACCATAAAGCACTCTATTATTAATATTAAATGTTAAAATAATAAACAAAATTTAAATATTAATTTAATAATATAACTATTAACAACTATTCATTATTTTAATGAATAATTATGAATTGATCATACTAAGTCATGATCATTATATAATAATATATTACTATAGCTATGATTAGTAGTAGGAGTTTGATCAATGAAATTATAAAATAATAAATTACATATTATATAATATAAATTTTTTAAGTAACATGTCAGGTGCTGAACAAGACTGTGAGGACAAAGAAGATAAACATGAAACAGTCTTTGTCTTCAAGCAGCAACTCCATGGGGGAGCAGCCCCATCTTCCAACAGAGGAGTGGTTATGACTAAAAGAATGGAGAAATGTTATTAGATGTAACCTGCTGGGGCAGGAAGTACACCAGAGACCCTGCTTAGAAAAGTTTCAGAGCCAGCAAAGACAGAAAAAGCTGAAGAGCAGGCAGTTCTAAAAAGAGAAACTGGATTGTGAGAGAGAGACTTCAGAAAAAGACATCTGGTTAATGGGAGGCTTGCACATTTTTCCTCTTCTATGGCTTGGACACAAACTGGGAAACCTTGAATAGTTGTGTCTTGGCGAAAGAAACCCCCTCCCTTCACCCCAGCTAGGACTACAGGTTAGAGGAGAGAGAAGATAGGGGTCATCCAGACCTAGAATCAGAGCCCAATTAAGCCTTCCTGGTGCCACCTTGCTAGAGCTATACTTTAAGGCAGGGGTTCTTACCCATTTTTGTGTCACAAACCTCTTTGGTAATTTAGTAAAGCCTATGGACCCCTTTTCAGAATAACATATGTTGCCTCCATTCTAAATTACAGAAATGTCACATTTCAGTAAGAGGTTAGTGAAAGTCAAAATAGTTAGGAATCCAGATCTGTTCATTCCCATCCTATTTCCCTTTCCACTATGCCACACTTTGCCCAAAGATGAATTCTAGCACTAAGAAATAATGTGTATGTTGATGACTTGAAGACTCCAAATAGATAAATTGTTGAGAGGCTTACTTATGAGAGAGAAAAACATAGAGAGGGACAGAGAGAAACAGAGCCAGAAATATTTAATTTGTATTATATAACTTTTATCTAATTTATATAAATTTTTACTTGACTTTTTTCCCATTAAAATTCACAGACTTCCTGAAATCTATCCACAGACCCACTGGGGGTCCATAGATCTTTGTACAGTAAACTACAAATCTGAGTGAACTTAGTTCTTAAATTACCCTAACAGGACATTGGCATTCTGGAAGTTTCTGCCATGAGTAGAATTCTCTTGGAATGGATGGATGCCTCTATTAGAGCAGCTGGAAGGAAAACCTGAGCTTTTGGATTTGGGGTGTGTCTGTCTAAAAGGGGTGGCTACCTGGCCTGGGCAAGATTCAAGAACTGAAAATAGGTCCTTGTTCTGACTACTCTGTTGTGGTTTTTTCTGGTATTCCTTTATCATATTGTTATTTAAGCCTTGTATGTAGCTATGTCTTAGTAAAAGACCTTAATTAAATGCATCAAGGACCAGACAAGGGTTGGTGTTTTCTTAAGTGAGTGAGAGCATGCTATGCTGTGGTCAGAGTGTGTAGATCTGCACGAATCCTTGGACTAATGAGTTGAGTGTTGCCACCCACTAAAGGGGCAGAGAATAAGCTAGCTCTCTGAGAGCTCAGTAGTTCTCCAGTGTCCTCTGTTAGCTGTTAGGTGGTATAAGAACAGTTGAGAATGAGCTTTTGATTGACAGCCTGATGACTGAATACTTCTAGGCATTGCTCCATACCACTCTGACTGTGACATGTAGTTTGGGTTTTTTTTTTGTTTTTTGTTTGTTTGGTTGGTTGGTTTTTGTTTTAGTGAGGCAATTGGGGTTAAGTGACTTGCCCAGGGTCACACAGCTAGTAAGTGTTAAGTGTCTGAGGCCGGATTTGAACTCAGGTACTCCTGACTCCAGGGCCAGTGCTCTATCTACTGTGCCACCTAGCTGCTCTGACATGTAGTTTTAATCAAAAAACAGTTATTAATACAAATAAGGTCTTAGAATATAGAAGACACTAACAGATGTTGCAAACAAAGAAGTCTATTTCTTAGTGATGACATATTTCTGCATAAGTACCCCCACCCCACCATCTCCCTCCCTTCCCTCTCCTTTATGCTTCTTGCTTTGGGAATAGTCAGCAAATCAGTACTACCGTTACAGGGAAGGGCATACTAATTAAGCAATTGCCCTGTGACTCTACTCACCATCCCTGTGACTTCCCAGACAAAAAACACCCCTCCTTGTCCACCACTTCCTGATATATGTTGTCTGTTTGAATGGAAGCTGTTACAAAGCAGTGACAGGTTCCCTTTTTTAATTTACCTGTATAGCACATAGCATAATGTCTAGAAAATAGTATTTCATAAGTGCTTTTTTCATTCATTTGATTCTGATGGTTCATGTATGATCAGAAAAGACAGAAGAGTCCTGCATCAAGAATAGGAGATGATTGACATCCCAAATTGTGATAGGTCCCTCAAAAACATTAAAGGGATGAGAAAACGGTCCTCTGCATTCTGGGTAAATAAAGTGTGAGCTTTATGGAAAGATGAGGACAAGAATTGCACAGGATGAGAAGGAAAACATCACAGAACCTTGTTGTTCGTCCTTCGTTTTTTGAAGACCAATGACATCACAGATGATGTCTTGATTTGCTCATGAATTAGATTTGAGCAAGGAAGACTTGCACAAAATCATCAGCCTCTCTCTTCCTGAGTCTTAGAATTTCAAAGTTAGAAGATACTTCCTTGGTCACCTAATCCAACCCACACCTGAGTAAGAAACCTCTCTACAATGTATCTAAGAAGAGCCATCCAGCATTTACCTGAAGACTAGGGATGCAAAACTGACTCTTCTTCAAGGCCATTACATTCTAATAAAGAAAATGACATGTACATATATGCCTATTTACAAAACACATATAAAACCAATAAAAGGTAAATTTGGGAGGTGGGGGTGTAAGACAAGCATTACCACTCGGGAGGGAAAGGCCCCAAGCAGAAAGTAGCACTTGAACTGAACACTGAAGGACAATAGGGTTTCTAAGAGGCAAGAGTAAAGAAGCAATGCATTCTAGGCATGGGGGACTACCAATACCAAGACAGAGATGGGAGATGGAATTTCATATATGAAAAAGAGCAAGAAGGCTGGTAGAGTACAAGGAAGAAAAGAATGTGTGATAAAGTTTTTAAAAAATAGGAAAGTGCTAGGTTGTAAAGAAACTCAGCAGTCAAACAGATTTTAGACATAATACGGAGACATTTTAAAAATCGTTTCAGTCAAGTCTAACTCATGGCCCTATCTGGGATTTTCTTGGCAAAGATACTGGAGTGGTTTGCCATTTCCTTCTCCAGCTCATTTTACAGATAAGGAACTGAGGCAGAGTTAAGTGACTATCCTAGGGTCACACAGCTAGTAAGTATCTGAGGCCAGATTTGAATTCTCAGACCCAGCACCGTAGCCACAGTACCACCTACCTGCCCCCCTTTTTTTGAGGTAATCATCTTTAATTCTACATCATGGTTGTAGAGTGAAGAGGGAAGGGAAAGAAAATAAGCAAATAAAACAAAACAAATAGGGGATATTTACATAAGGGGGAGGGGTAAAGTGGTCAGACATACACTTTAAGAAAATCACTTTGTCAGTCAATTATTAAGCACTTACTATGGTCCAGTCACTGTGCTAAGTACTGGATTACAAAAGAAGCAAAAGATAGTCCCTTACCTCAAGGAGCTTAGAATATAAAGAGGGAAACAACAAAGCAAACAGAATATACCCCCAAAAAACTATGTAAAGAATAAATAGGAATAATTAAGAGACAGAAGGAACTAGAATTAAGAGGACTCAGGAGAGGCTTCCTGTAGAAGATGGGATTTTGTTGTTGTTGTTTGTCCTTCCTTCTTGAAGGGGACTATGACATCAGAGACGTGATGTCATGACTTACAGTGAATTGGATTTGAATGAAGCAGGGATGTGCAAACTCACCAACCTCTCTCCTCCACAGCCATCTGGGTCCAGTGGCAAAATATATATTAGTACAACTGGAGATGGTCCAAAGGCAGTTTGAGACCTTGGCCTTTGTAGCTAAAGCATTTTACAGGTCTCAGTTTGCCCGAGGGGTACCCACCTAGTGATTAAGTGTAGGTAAGAAATAAGGAGGGGGCGGCTAGGTGGTGCAGTGGATAAAGCACCGGCCCTGGATTCAGGAGGACCTGAGTTCAAATCCGGCCTCAGACACTTGACACTTACTAGCTGTGTGACCCTGGGCAGGTCACTTAACCCCCATTGCCCCGCCAAAAAAAATAAATAAATAAAAAAGAAGGCAAAAAAAGGCCTCTTTTACCCAGTCAAAAAAAGAAAGTAAATAGATAGATAGATAGATAGATAGATAGATAGATAGATAGATAGATAGATAGATAGATGATGGGGGTGGGGTAGATCCTTAGGGTTTCTGACCAAAGTAGAAACAATTATTCTTTAGGCCCACTCTGGGTCATAAAGAGGCCAACCAATCACCAAATGAGACCTGAGCTGGAACCTATTGTTGGCCAATCAATTAGAGCCAGAAGATGTGATTTCAATTGGAATTTAAAAGAAGCCAGCTTTGACAACTGTGTGAAGAAAGTATAGACCTGAGACAGGTAGATTTTTAGGGGTCTTTTACAATAGTCCAACACTTAGCACAGTGCCTGTCATATGTATATGCCTAATAAAACCTTGTTGACTGTCAAGTCGACAAAAGTCGACTTGACTCCAGGTGAAAAATGATAAGGGCCTGTATTAAGATGGTAGCTTTATAGGTAGAGAGAAGAGGATGCATATGAGAGATTTTGTGAAGATAGAATCAGGATATAGCAACTGACATAGGGTGAGATGTTGCTTTTTTTCCTTCATTCTTGAAGAGGACCATGACATCATGGTGATGTAATGACTTGCAGTTAATTGGATTTAAGTGAGGGAGGGTTGTGCAAAGTCAATAGCCTCACTCTCTTTTCCAGAGCATCTGGGTCCACTGGCAAGATATACATCAGGATAACTGGAGATGGCTCTGGATGTTTGAGACAATCAGGGTTAAGTGACTTGTCCAGGGTCACACAGTTACTAAATGTCTGAAGTCATATTTGAACTCGGGATCTCAGGGTCAGTGCTCTGTACCACCTAATTGCCCCAAATGAAATGTTAGGGATGAAACCAAGGCTAAGAACCTGGGGGACTGGAGGATGGTGGTTCCCTCTATAGGAATAGGAAAATTCCAAAGAGGGTTGAGTACAGGGGGATGGATAATGAGTTCTGTTTGGGATATTTGGGGTTTCAGATGCCGACAGAATATGTTAGTCTGAAAAAAGTCATAGAATCACAGACTCATAGAATACTGAAGACAGAAGGGACTTTAAAGACCATCTTATTCAACCCCCTCATTTTGCAGACAAGAAAATTAAGTCTTAGGAAGGAAAAGAAACTTTTGCTAGGTCACATATCTAGTCCCACAGTTCTAATAATTAAAGTTGGTATTTATGACTCCTTCTGCAACCTTCAAAATTATGTTTTATCTACTCTGTTTTCTCTGATTTAAAATAAAGGTATATATTATTTCCGGCCTCCCAGAGTTTGGCTAGTAAAGTGATAAATTCAACTTAGACATCTGAGGCCAAAGTTCTAGATGAAAATTTCCATGTTACCGTGTTATATTATGCCCTGTTTTGTTTTCAGTGGAATTTCACAGCTTGCAGAATGTTAGGCAGCATGTAATGCTTTTCGCTCCCTTCACAGGAGGGCCTATTTCTTCTGTTTCTGTGCACCCCATGGAGCTGATTCAAATGAGGACCTCCCTGGAACTTCAAAGGCAGCTTCAGGGCAGGCAAAGAACAGAGCCTTCCTTTCCCTGGTCCCCACCAAAGAAGTGAAATCCCATCGGATAGAGGAACAATAAGCTGGTCTTAATGAGGGAGAGGGAGAGAGGCAGAAAGATGTTTGCTAGGTCACCATTCCCAGAGTGTACCTGCTGTTGGGGGCCACCGGTTGAGATCCCAGTGGAAAAGAGAAAAGAAAAGAAAAAACTGTTTGATGGTCACTCGTTTCAAGTCAAGATCTAAAGTAGAACATGGGCAAAATGCCTTTGGGCACTGGCACTGGGATTATATGTGTTCTGTGTGGTTCCAGAAAGCAGAACTAGTAGCAATAGGTAGCAGTTACAAAGAGACTAATTTAGTCTTGGTGCAAAGCCTAGTCAAAAATGGAATGAGTTTCCTGGCAGGTACTTAATACGTGCTTGTTAACTGATTGACTTTGGAATTATCTCACTTTAACCCTCTAGTACCTAGATTAAGAAAGGAAACAGGTATTTATTAAGCATTTGATAAGAATATATAAAGACATATAAAACCATACTATGCATACTTCTGTTTATCAGTTCTTTCTCTAGAGGTAGATAGCATCTTCCTTCATAGTTCCTTTGTACTTGATTTGAGCATTTATAATACTCAGAATAACGTGGTCATTCACAGATGTTCTTCAAACATCTACTACTATATACAACATTCTCTTGAGTCTGTTCATTTTACTATTATTTCATGCAAATCTTTCCATGTTTTTCTGAAATCAATCAGCTCATCATTGAAGCACAGTAGTATACTATCACAATCACATACCACAACTTGTTTAGCCATGTCCCAATTGATGGGCATCCCCTCAACGTCCAGTTCTTTGCCCCCACAAAGAGAGCTGCTATAAACATTTTAGAATATATAGATTCTTGTCCCTTTTCCCTGATCACCTTGGGAAACAGACCTAATAGTAGTATTGCTGGGTCAAAGGATATACAATTTTATTACTCATTGGGCATAATTCCAGATTGTTCTCCAAAATGATTGTATCAGTTCATAGTTCCACCAATAGTGGATTATTTGTCATTTTCCCCTTCTATCATTTTAGTTGATCTGATAGGTGTGAGATACCTCAAAGTTGTTTTACTTTGCATTTCTCTAATCAATAATGATTTAGAGCATGCTTTCATATGACTATATATAGTTTTGATTTTTTCATCGAAAAACTGCCTGTTCATATCCTTTGACTATATGTCGATTAGAGAATGACTCAGTCTTATAAATTAGACAAAGTTCTCTATAAATTGAGATATGAAACCTTTATTCAAATCAGATAGCAAGTCTTACAAATCCTATCCTTTAACTGTCCTGATGTGGCCATGGGAGAAAACCCTTTTAAGAGAAAGATGCCCAGTTCTTTCCTCCTTTAACTGCCTAAACCTCTTTCCAAAAATCACTTCCCAAGGCTTTGAATGTTGTAATGAGTTCATAACATCCAAGTTCCACCACAAGCACACTCATTCCTTTTTTGGTTGCTGCGAATCTTTCCCTTTGAGTTGAGTTCATCCCCTTTCTTTGGAAAAGCTTTAAAAACATTTCTGATATTTTATGGGAACTACACGTGGGTATCAGAATTTGGCCTCAATCTGTTAACATTTAGGATGGAGGTGGGGTTTACATTTCTTCCAAGTATGATATCTAATCAGCCCCATCCTCTACACCAACTTCATTGGAACAACCATTCCCTTCAGTTTAAATTTGTTTTCAATTTCTGCCAACTGAAGGACAAAATGAATAACCCAAATACTTGAAAGATACATCTCCAATGTAAGTGTTGAAAGAGTGCTAAATCAACCCCTTCTTCTTCATTACACCCAGTGGTAGCACTCAAATTATAGACCTTTCTGATTTTGTTCACATTTATATTATTTAAAATATTGTCATGAAAGAGAATGAGCATAGAAAGATTATTTTCTTCCCATGCAAAGTAATAATGGAATTTTCACTAGCACTAGTCTCCAATAAAATGTTGTTTTTCAGTCATGTCCGACTCTCCATGACCCCATTTTGGGGTTTTCATGGCAAAGATACTCAAGTGGTTTGCCATTTCCTAGTCTGGGTCAGTTTACAGATAAGGAAACTGAGGCAAACGGAGTTAAGTGACTTCCCCAGGGTCACACAGCTAGTAAGTATATGAGGCCATATTTGAACCCGGGTAGATGAATCTTCCAAATCTAGTGCTCTATCCACTGCACCACCTAGACACTTAATTCAACTGGTTAGAATGTGGTATCAAAGAGACCAATGTTGCAGGTTTGAGCAGTTTTGTTCTCCACCGAGAACAAGTGATATTGGTCACATGTGGGCCCTTTTGAGAGGCTGCATGAAATGCTGGAAAAAATGCTGAATTTGGAGTCAAAGGACCTGAGTTTGAATTCTGGCTCTGCCATTATGTAACTTCAGAATAAATCACATAATCTCTCTCGGCCTCAGTTCTTCATCTGTAAAATGAGATCTCTAAAAACTCTTCCAATTCAGGGGGCAGCTAGGTGGCACAGTGGATAAAGCACCAGCTCTGGATTCAGGAGGACCTGAGTTCAAATCTAACCTCAGACACTTGACACTTATTAGCTGTGTGACCCTGGGCAAATCACTTAATCCTCATTGCCTGGCAAAAAAATAAAACAACAACAAAAAAAACCCAACCCCTCTTCCAATTCTAAATTTATGAACCTATATGTGTGGCTCAACACAAAGGTTTTTTTTAAATCATAAATTTAAAGAAGGAAGGGATCTTGGAGGTAATCCAAGCCCCTAATTTTACAGATGAGGTAAATAAAGCCCATAAAAGTCAAGTGACTTTCCCATGGTCATACAACGTGTAAGTGAAGCCAAATACTTTGACTACAAACCCAGCACTCTTTCCATAGTATTGCAAAGCCCAGGCCTCCTACTAGACAAACAATTCAAGGTCTGTGTCCTCCTACTGGTGGGCCAAAGGATATAATATTATGTTCCCAAATCAGATTGATGGTTTATACATTCATTTACTTGAAGGAGATGGGATAAACCAGATGATTACTTGATATCCCATTCAGGATTAAGATTCTGAGAGACCTGGTGCAGTAGATAGAGCATTGGTCCTGAAGTCAGGAGGACTTAAGTTCAAATCCAACTTCAGACATTTACTCCTGAGCAGGTCACTTAACCCCAATTCTTTCAAAAAAAAAGATTCTGAGCACAAAATATAACTTGTGCCAGGTCAAAAGAAATGGTTAGGTACTTCAACACTGCGTCCTTCTGCCTGATCATCTATAAAACAGAGAAAGTTACTACAATCTTCTGAAAATTTCCAACAAAACACAAAATATGACTACAAAGAATTGTGAATGAGTGGAAAACAAAGTCTCCAAGTTGAAAAAAACTGAAAAACAATATGGTCCAATCCATTTTTATAACATACTAGGGAAGTAATTACTCAACCTTTTCTTGAAGATCCCACCTCCTCTGGACGAAGCCCATTCTGATGTTGGAGAGCTCTAATCATGTGGAAGTCCTTCCTTACATCAAGCCTAAATCTGCCTCTTTGTGATTTCTACCCATTTCTCTTATATTTACCCTTTCAAAATGTTTCACATCTCAGACCTTGGAGGATGGCTATATCATGATTCCTCCTCAGCCTTCTCTTCTCTATGTTAATCATCCTCAGTTCTTTCAACTCGTCTTCATATGGTACAATGGGTGTACTTGTGCCTCAGTTTCCTCAACTATAAAATGGGGATGATATAACATCCCCCATCCAGGGCTATCATGAGGAACAAATGAGATAATGCAAACGCCTGGTACATAATAGGAGCTTAATAAATGCTTGTTTCCTTCCTTCATCCCTTCCTCCCTTTTTTCCTCTGTTCTTTCCAAGTACATATTGTTTCAGATGAGGTTTTGGAAGAGCCCAGAAGGATCTGGTGCCCTGAATTTCTGAAAACATATAAAATAAAAAAAAAGAAGTCATATTTAAGAAGACCCTTACTGATCTCAGAAAATAAAGAGAATTGTAACAACAAATTTTCAGCGCTTTCCAAGAAATCCCCTATTTTTTCTTGGTGCCATTTATCCTATTCATTTCTTCTCTCTCTTTTCCCCCATAAGCTCCTACATACTTGTTATCCCTTGAAGTGCATTAGTTACTAAGGAAACACAGGGAAGGCACAAAGCTTAGTGACATCCACCAGCATAAGATGATGTCAAATTATAAAGGGATTGGAAATCTGTACCTGGATTTGATAAAGAGCATTTGAAATGGTTACGGTGACCCGAGAAAGCAGGGGAATTATGTACCCTAGTGCCAAAGAAGTTACCCTTAAATAGGTGTATGTGGTTCTCAAAAACAGAACTGTGAATGGAAATTAGGCTTTAATGGCAGAGTAGGGGATGTGAAATATTGCATAAATTGCTGAGCTACATCAAGCAGGCTTTATTTTCCCCTTAGAACAAAAGCCTTGTCTTGTTTATGGGGCCTCTAAGTCTTATTTTGGGATTTTTTCTTTTAAAATCCTCTCTAAGAAAGCCTTGAGAACTGGAAAGTCAACCATTTGTCTAGGATTGCTTGGTTGAGATGACATGGGGTATGAAGGCTCACCTCTTGAGCCCCTTCTTGGGCTTTTGAATCTGTGATTCTCACCACATGTGATCATAGAATCATAAATCTAGAGCTTGAAGAGACCATAGTGATCATCATATTCAAACCACTCATTTTATAGATGAGAAAACTCAGATGTGAAGTGACTTGCCCAAGATCATACAGACAGCAAATAACAAAGCCTGAATTTGAACCTAGAACTTTTGCTTCTGAAGTCAATGTTTCCATTGAACCACTTATTTAGTTCTCCTTTAGGTTTTTTCATTTGTGCCCCTGCTTTTTTGTAATAATAGAATTACAGGGGGCAGCTAGATGGCGCAGTGGTTAAAGCACCGGCCCTGAATTCAGGAGTACCTGAGTTCAAATCTGGCCTCAGACACTTGACACTTACTAGCTGTGTGACCCTGGGCAAGTCACTTAACCCTCATTGCCTGCAAAAAACCAAAAAAAAAAAATAGAATTACAGATTTAGAACCAAAAGGAACCTTTGAAGTCATCTAGTTCAACCCCTATGAAGAAATTACATAGGGTTCACAGCCTCTAGCCTAGACCAAGTTTTGTCCCCAGTATTGTACATCAATATTTGGAGATGTACCGTTATCATCTAGTTTTGAATTGGTGTATCAGCCATTTCACTGCAGTTTCTTGTATAAGTCAGTTTGCCTCAGTTTCATCATCTGTAAAATTAGCTAGAGAAGGGAATTCTCTGCCAAAAAAATCCCAAATGTGCTCACAAAGAGTTGGAAACAAGTGAAAAATGACTGAACAACAATAAAAATTGGCAGACTGGGAGGAAAGGGGACCACAACCCCAAACCATGTAAGTAATTTTATTTGAGAAAACACTATAACCCTAAGTGAGTAGTTGAACAACGCCTACACACCAAATAGCATGAAAATATCTGAGGTTCCATTTCAGGACAGTGATTTCTACTAACCCCAATGGCTCCCCCTTCCTCCCCCAGAATCACATGCTTGTGCATCATCCCAACAGTGCATATGGGAATGAACACTCATGCTTGGAAATAAGAAAGAATAATTATATACCTCCGGGTTGTTTTCTTTCCCTTCACCCCTACCCTGCCCCTATTTTCAAGACCAAAAAAAAAAAAAACCTTACAGAGAGAAAGACTGCCACTTGTAAGGGCAGATATTTCCACTTGAAAACACACACAGTGGCTTGGAGGAAAAGCTGGAGGAGGAAAGACAGTAATGCTTTAGCTCTAGGGTTTCCCAAGGGATAACTTAATCCCACTGTCACTGAGCAAACTAGTCTCAGAAACACTCATAAAAGCAAGGTTTTCTATTTTTAAAATTATATATTTCCTAATATGTAAATACTAGGAAATACATCACATGTTTATTTTTCATAAGATATATATGTGTGTGTGTCTGTGTGTGTATAGGTATGAGAATATATATTTTATACATGAATATGTATGTGTGTGTACCAGACCAGTAATATCATCAGTATAGGAAACTCCCAGATGAAGAAATTCCCTCTACCAATATGCGACGAAATCCTAGATTTGCCCAGAGCAGGGAGAGGCTGAGTGATTTGGCCAGCATTATACAGCTGGTGTGTGTCACAGAAAGGACTCAAACCCAGAACTTCCTGGTCCTAAGGTCAGCTCTCTAGCCACTATATCAAGGTGCTTCTGTGTGTGTGTGTGTGTGTGTGTGTGTGTGTGTGTGTGTGTGTGTGCTACAGAAGAAGTGTGTCCTGATGAGAAAAACATTAGACTTGAGGTCAAAAGCCCCCGACTTATTTCTGTTTTTGGTTTTGCAGTGCAATGAGGGTTAAGTGACTTGCCCAAGGTCACACAGCTAATAAGTATCAAGTGTCTGAGACTGGATTTGAACTCAGGTCCTCCTGAATTCAGGGACAGTGCTTTACCCACTGCACCATCTAGCTGCCCCATCCCTGGCTTATTTCTAACCTCTGCTGCCTACTTGCCACCTGGCCATGAGCAAATCCCTGAAGCTATTTGAGCCTCTATTCCCTTAACTATAAAATAGGGATAATAAGACTTATATTAATGTACCTCACAGTGGTATTGGGAAGAAAGGCTTTAAAAATCTTAGAGTGCTATGTAAATGTAAGTTATTATTAGTAGTAGATATGTAGTTACATACATATACAATATGTGCTTATTTGGATCAAATATATAACCCATATAGTCAGCAATAATATTTCTTTGTCCCACAACCATCACCAATGATTCTCCAGAAGAAAATGCCCCCTGTTTCTTGAATCCTCAAAGGACATGAATTCAAATCTGCCCACCATCACGAACGCCTTCTTCTGAACGAACTATAGCATGAGCATGTTGATGTCCAAAAATGGAGACAATGCTGCTAATGTAGGCTGAATGAGGCAGCACATAGTAGGACTATACCCTCATTATTTGGGGCACAATAAAGCCTAATATTCTATCAGTCCTTAAAAGCTACTACTTCACATTTCTGACACACTTGCTGTTAACTCCCTGGGGCTTTGGCACATCAAATGCTTGTCTAGACTCATCTTTCATAGTCTATACACTTATAGTTGTTTCTTGGTTCTCAGTACAGACTTTTACACCTTCAATAATTCTTCTGGCACATAGTATAGTGAGCAAGCTTTGGAGTGTGTGTATGTGTAAATATATACACATGTGGCAGATGGTAATAATAATTGCTGACATTTATATAGTACTTTAAAGTTTGCAGAGTGTTTTACAAATATTATTTCATCTGATCCTCACAACAACCCTAGAAGATAGGTGCTATTATTATCCTCATTTCATAGATGAGGAAACTGAGGCAGACAGAGGTTAAATGACTTGCCCAGGATCACACTAATAGTATCTGAGGTAGGATTTAAACTTATATCTTTCTGATTCCAAGTCCCATGCTCTGCTCATTATTCTACCTAGCAATAGATAGTTAGGTAGATGGATGGATGGATGGGTGGGTGGATGGGTAGGTGGATGGATGGATGGGTAGGTAGGTGGATGGATGGATAGATAGATGGATGGATAGATAGATAGATAGATAGATAGATAGATAGATAGATAGATAGATAGATAGATAGATAGATAGATAGATAATGATCCAGACCTATATTTTCTACATTAGTGGGGAATTTCTGATGTGGTCACTCCTTCTACCAATGAAGATAAGCAACTGATCTTTGGGAGTAACTTCATCATGCTCCTATAGCTAATGTGTCAAAGTCAGGACTTGAATCAAGACTTCTCAAATCCAATGCCAGTCCTCTATCCACTATACTGCAGCTCTCTCTATAGAGTGAAATAAGCTTTCCTAGATTTTTCTTTCCCTAAAAACAACAACAAATAAGACATTGTTTGTTAAAAAGAATAGATTAACAAAGTCTAATAAAGGGAAATTCGAATTTATGCAAATTATGGCCTGGAGTCTGGAAGACCTGAGTTTAACACTTACTAGCTGCATGACCCTGGGCAAGTCCCTTAAACTGTTTCCTCACAAATAAAATGAGCTGAAGAAGGAAATGGCAAATCACTCCAAGAATCTTTGCCAAGAAAAACCTAAATGAGGTCACGAAGAATCAAACACGACCAAAATGACTGAAAAACAACAAATTAATAACTGACCTTTTTAAAAAGAAGTGTATTTATATGTATGACTATTATATTCATTTATTTCTATTTCCACTTTCATTCACAACTAGTGCAGACATGAAAAGTGACTGTTTGAGTGGCTTCTCTCTTTGAGTTTTACAGTCAGCTTCCATGAATATGCTGAACATCTGCATGCCATAGAGAGAGGCTGTTTTCCCCTGCAATATTATACCAGTGTTCCACAAAGCCCAGTGGAAAGTCATGAAAAATCATTCTTGCTGAGATCAAGAAGAATAACATTTGGCATTTCAAAAGCATTGATCCTTTCAACCATCCTATATAACAGTGGAGGTTGTGGGAAGGGAGAATTCTTGCCCAGGTAGGTACCATTTGGATCTGATGCCTCTGAGGTCCCTTCTGACTTTGAGACTCTGTGAAGTGTCAGCATTTGTTTCCAAAGATAAGATGCTTGAGATCTGGAGAGGGCTACATAAATTGTGCCTCAGAATTCTTGCTCCAACATGAGCTCCCACGGTCCAGCCTCATCCCATGCTCTGTCTCTCTGTCTCTGTCTCTCTCTGTCTCTCTGTCTTTCTGTCTCTCTATCTCTCTCCTCTCTCCTCTTCCCCTCCCTTTTCCCTTCCCCCTTTCCCCTCCCTCTCTCACTTTCTCTTTCTCTCTCTACCCCCTCCCAATCTCCCAAAGTAGGCTGAGCTGCTGTTAAATTATCATGTAAATGTGGTTCCCTTTCAACCACAACCCTCAAAACCCTCAATTCAACATAGGAATGCTTTGGATAGAACAGCACTTTCAAATAAAAACATCATGTTGCTGCTTTCAGAAAACTGGAACTATGGGCTGTTGGGTTTGGTTTTTTTTCTTGATGATATGGAATCTGCTACATGGATACTGCAATAGAGTTAAGGATCAGAAGCTGACAGAAGATGAAGACCCAAAGGTAATATGTTGTTGTTGTTTAGTCATTTCTTGGCAAAGTTCCTGGAGTGGTTTGCCATTTCCTTCTTCAGCTCATTTTACATATGAGGAAACTGAAGCAAACAGGGTAAAGTGACTTGCCCAGGGTCACCCAGCTAGTAAGTGTCTGAGGCCAGATTTGAACTCAGGAAGATGAGTCTTCCTGACTCCAGCCTGGTACTCACTCCACTGTGCCACCCAGCCATCCAGACAGCCAAAGAGCCATGTAATGATTGGAATGACGCCACCTGCTGGAGACTTACTGTAGAAGAGTTTCACCCATGAAGCGAAGGTCTTTGAGGGCAAGACCAGGAGTCTTTTCTTTGGCGTCACTTCCTGACGCGGGCTAGTGGGAGGAGGAAGGAAGAGACTGGCGCTGAGTCTCGGGCTCTTTCCTGAGGACGCTGGCGGAGAAGGGAGCTAGAAATGTGCTCTCCCTTTAATAGATAGGAATCTAGGCCTTTCTCTCTCTCTTTACCAAATTCTTATTCTCCTTAATAAATGCTTAAAAGTCTAACTCTTGCTAAAGCTTGTAATTGATTGGCGACCACTCATTAGATATTTTAGGCAGTTTAGCTAGAATTTTAACCCTTAACAGATGGCGACCACGACGTGCAACAAAAGGAGAGACAGGTATACGTAAGTCCATGGTTTGCTTATGATGGTGACTATGTAGAGCACAATTACTAGGCACAGTCCAGTATTCATCCTCTCTCCCTCCTAATTTAACCTAATTTAACTGAACTTAATTATCTTTTTATCTCACTCAGTTGAACTCACCTGTGGCCTAGCACAATCACTGGCTATCTCGGAACCATGAGATATGGTATGATAACCTTTCTATAACATTTTCAGGTGTCATGAACACATACTAAATTTGGCTTTGATCCAGACACATGGTGGTAAAAAGTGTTACACATTGCATAACTACCTCAACCCTCTATTACAAGTCTAACCATATAAAGGAAGGAATGTAATGGAATTTATTAATTTGATCATTGACAATGCTATGCTAAGGTTTAGTAAAAATACAGCAATTCAAACAGTTAAAGAAGAGAATCCAGCTTTCCAGACCAGAGTCCAGAATCCAGTTTTCCAGACCAGAATCCAGTTTCCTCCTGATGACATCTTACCACTTCAAGAAGACAAGAGAACTCAGAGACTTTATATGAACTGTTTTGCTTTGTTAGTTTTTACTATCTCCTTTCTGTTATAATATACATCATCTGTAACATGTACCCTCTGCAGAGGCCCTCCCTTTGCAAGACTAATGTCAAAGCGTCGGTTCATGAGGACAAAAAAAAAAAATCGCCCCTCTGGACAAAACTTTCCTCTCTTCCTTTTCTATATCATTGTTCACATATTATTAGTTAGCAATAGTTATTATATTCTTTTTACTGTTCCGTCAAGGAAACATTTTGTTTCTTGAGGAACAACAGGGGGGACTGTAATGATTGGAATGACGCCACCTACTGGAGACTTGCTGTGGAGACCTCCACCATGAGGAAAATGCCTCAGAGGCATTGTGGCTTTTCCTTGGCGTCAGGAAATGACGCTTGCTCATGGGTGCTGTCTATCAAGTCTACCAGCCAATCAACTGGAGGAGCCTCCTATGGTCTGGGAGGAGACAGGAAGGAGGAAAGGGAGCCTGCGCAGAGAGCGCTGGCCTTTTTGGCTTCCGGACTTGATGGTGGTGGCGGCAGAGGACTTCACAGGAGATTTGAGGAAAGATAGGAATGCCAGGCTGTTAGAATTCTGTTCTCAATCTTTTTCTTTCTATTTTCCAATAAACCCTTAAAAACCTAAACTCGTTTTATCAGTGATTTTTAGTCAGTTTCCCCCAAACTGGGGGAACACATTAGAATCCACATTTAGAATCTTAAATTACACAGCCAACGGGTTACATTTCTGACTTGGCCACTACATCACTCTCTAATCTTAGTCACATAATCAAAGAATGGCCAAGTTAGAAGGGACCTCTTTAGAAGAGGTCTATTTAGTCTCCATCTCTTCATTTACAAAGGACCAATATACAGAGAAGATCCGGAAACACAGAAAAGTGAAGTAATTTGACTAATCCCACACAGCTAGTTAGTGGCAAAACCAGGAGTCAAGTCTTCTGGATGCCAGGTTTGATGCTCTTCCCTCTGCATAGTCACGTCATCCCAACAGGCCTGTGTTTCCTCGTTTATAGATTAATGGTTGGGCTGGGGATTTTGTTCCAGTTAGGGAACCACATTTTAGGAAGCACATTGACAAACTAGAAAACCTCTGGGGGAGGGTGATGAGGACAGAAAAGGTCCTGGAGACTGTACCATATAAAGAGTAGCTCAAGAAACTAGGAATATTTAATTTGGAGAATTGGAAGACTTGATGAAACATAGCAGTTGAAGGGTTGTCAAATAGAAGCAAGACTTCTTCTGAAAGGTCCAGAGCACTGGGTCTGGAGTCAGGAAGACCTAAGTTCAAATCTAGCCTCACTAAACTGTACGCTCTCTCTCTCTCTCTCTCTCTCTCTCTCTCTCTCTCTCTCTCTCTCTCTCTCTCTCTCTCTTTAGAGCAATGAGGGTTAAAAGACTTGCCCAGGGTCACACAACTAGTAAGTGTCAAGTGTCTATCATGGATTTGAACTCAGGTCCCCCTGACTCCAGGGCTGATGCTCTATCCACTACACCACCTAGCTGCCCACCCTGTGCTGTCTTTAACTCAGAAATACCACCACCAGGCCTATAGTCCAAAGAGAGAGGAAAAGAACCAATATAAATGAAAATACTGAATAGTTGTGTAACCCTGGTCGAGTCACTTAATCAGTGTTTGCCTCAACTTCCTCGTCTGTAAAATGGGGATATTATTAGCACCTCTGTCCAGGGTTGTTATGAGGATCAAATGAGACAATATTTGTAAAGTGCTTCCTACAGTACCTGGAACATAGTAAGTGCTATATAAATTCTAGCTATTATTATTGACTCCAGAGAATAGGACTAGGAATAATAGCTGGAAATTGGAAGAGACCAGGTTTAGACTTGAAGTAGGGAAAATGAATGGCTTTAATGAAGTATGGAGGAATATTACAAAGACTTTTTGAAAACTTTTCAGAAAAGTTTTGTGTATTTGAGAGAGACCAGCCCCATTCTCCCAATACTATCCTAACAATGATTGAAGAAGAGCGCCAAGCTAAGTGGTGAAATCTTCGGAGAAGCCCAGGGCTTTTTTTTTTTTTCTAGCCCAAATTAGCACAAAGAGGAGATACTTTTGGGTACTTACTTCTCACCTGGTTGCACTACTTTGGGACTCCTCTCTGGCTGACTCCTCTACCATACCCTGAGACTTTCTCCTCCCTATTCCTCCTACCCTCTCACCCCCACTCCCATTCTAACCACTTTTCAGCTTCCTTTTGTGTTTTGTCTTCCCTTATTATATTGTAAGCTCCTTGAAGGAAGCAATTGTCTCTTATTTTCGTATTTATATCTCCAGCACTTAGCACAGTACCTGGTATATAGTAGGTGCTTAAAAAAAATTGTTGGGGACAGCTAGGTGGCACAGTGGATAAAGCACCAGCCCTAGATTCAGAAGGACCTGAGTTCAAATCCGGACTCAGACACTTGACACCTACTAGCTGTGTGACCTTGGGCAAGTCCTTAACCCTCATTGCCCCACAAAATAAACCAACAAATAAATAAATAGGTAAACAAGTAAAATAAAATAATTAATTAAATTGTTACTACTCAAAGGAATCCTGACAGAAAGGCTAATAAAGAGCCTTCTAGAACAGCCATGGGGCTAAAACCTAAAGCTCTGTTTAAAGGAAGGGAACAAAGAACAGAGGTGAGTTGATAACTGTTTTCAACTTGACCCCCAGCTCGGGTCTCAGATCCACTACAGGGGTCTTGGGTCTATGGCTGCTTACCATGACAGAGTGTGGGCTGAGGGAAAATCTATAGCTCAGTCAGAAAGACTGGAACTTGAAGTCGAATAACCATGGAAGGGAGCCCAGGCCAGGAGAAATCATGCAATTCTATTTCTCTGAGTCTATAGAATTGTCCAGCTGGTTGACAGAGGCTGGGGCCAGCCACTATCTACTGGGGTTCTTAATAGGGGAAAGCCTACAGCAGAGTCACCCAGATTCTGATCCAGGACCAGAAGCTAACAAAGATCAGACCAGCAGGGCAATGATTACATGGTACCCTAGGGTCAGACTGTTTAGCTCACTGAAAGTGCGAAGCTCACTGGCCTAATCTGCCCCTGATACCCTTGAGGAACACAGTGCTCAAAGCCTAGAAAAGATAACAACAGAACGTCAGATTATACAAATCAAGACCAAACAAGGCTCTCAACATTTCCTCCAGAAGTTCACAGGGCCTAGCCTTAACATGAAGTCCCAATTCAGAAAGTAAGGGTGGAAAAATAAATAAACAAAAAAAGACACAGAAAACCTAATATACACCTCAGAAGAAGAGATTAACACCTCAGTATTTACAAGCAGCTCTTCAAAGATAGAACTCAGTCACAAGGCCATCTAAAATTCTTGGGAGAAATAAAGTAAGAGTTTAAAAAAAAGATAATATAAATGAAATGAGAAATCCAGAGGAAAGAACTATTTTTAAAAATTGAGTTCTAGAGGAAAGATTTAGAAGGAGAATTAGTTGCTTGATGTAAGAGAGAGAAAAACCTTACCTTTAACAGAGTCCTTGAAAATTAGGATGAACCAAACAGATGTTAATAACCTCATGAAAGTAAGAAATAGCAAAATAAAATCAAATAACTAAAAGAATATAAGAATGCACATGGTTATCGATTTCTTTTTTAATCTAACCTGTGAAATAGGTTGGGGAGGGGGAGACGGGAATCTAAGAAGCAGAAATCTCTCTGAAAGCCATGACCACAAAAAATCCTGGGTTCAATATTGGGTTTTTGTGGGGCAATGAGGGTTAAGTGACTTGCCCAGGGTCACACAGCTAGTAAGTGTCAAGTGTTTGAGACTGGATTTGAACTCAGGTCCTCCTGAATCCAGGGCCAGTGCTTTATCCACTGAGCCACCTAGCTGCCCCACCTGGGTTCAGGAACTCATGAATGAAAACTGTTCAGATTTCTAAAAACCAGTAAATAAAGTAAAGATTGAAAGAATCCACGAGTCACCTCCGGGGGGGGGGGGGACTCTGAAATAAAAAGTTCCAGAAATATAACAGCCAAAATCTAGAACTCCCAGGCCAAAGGAAAAATATATCAAGTAGCCAAAAATAAAGAATTAGAGTACTGAGAAATCACAGTTAGAATCACACAAGATTTGGCAGTATCATATAAATCTTTGCATCAAGCTTCTTTAATAAAACTCTGATAATTCAAGATGTATAAAAAGTTGGCCCTAATATAAAAAAAAATTGATAGCTATTTTCCAATATAAATGACCAATGGATATCAATAGGCAGTTCTCAGAGGAAGAAATCCAAGCCATCAACAGCCAAATCACTAATAACTAGAGAAATACAAATTAAAACAACTCCAAGACTGTTGTAGGTACTTCACGCCTATCAGATTGGCAAGGATGACAAAACAGGAAAAATGAAAATTAGTAGCAGAGGTGTGGGAAGCCAGGCACACTGATGCACAGTGTAGGTGGACCTGTGAATTGGCCCAACCATTCTGGAAAACAATTGGAAACCAATAAAAAGGCATTAAACTGTGCAAAGTCTTTAATCCAGAAATACTATCACTAGGCCTATACTCCAAAGAGAGAGGAAAAGAACTGATATGAACACAAATATTTATAACAGCTCTGGTTGTTGTAGCAAGGAACTGGAAATAAAGATGACACCAATCAACTGGAAAATGTCTGAACAAATTATGGTGAGTTAATAATAATAATAATAATAATAATAATAATAATAATAATAATAGCTAACCTTTATAAGATGCCTACAATGTGCTAGGCACTGTACTAATTGCTTTACAATTATTATTTCACTTGATCTTCATAACAGCCAAGAAAGATAGGTACTACAGTTATCCCTTCCACATTGCAACTTTTCCTATCAAGGTTTTGATACATCATAGGTCAGCATAACAAATTAAATGGGAATTTGGGGGAATTTTGCCAAAGCCACAGACAACACATGAAGGCCAGCAGACTACAGGAAAAATTTAGAAACTCAGAAATGCATAAAATCCAAATATAGTATTGTATAATATCAACATATTTTAATACCATAATAATTCAGATGTTTTCCTCTTGTACAAAGGGAGAGCCTAAAAATTTTATACACATTTTCCAGATCACTAGGGCACTATGTCTCTAACCCCCATACTGTGGAAAAGGTAACTATATTATTAAAATTCATTTTACAGATAAGGAAACTGAAGCAGAGGTTTGGTGACTTGCATAGTGTCATAGCTAGTAAGTGTCTGGAGCAAAATTTGAAATCAGGTCTTCCTAACTCTAGGGCCAGTGGTCTATCTGGTGAGTCACCTACCTGCTCCTAAATCAATGTAATGGAATATTACTGTGCTCTAAAACATAATGAAAGGAATGGTTTCAGAGAAATCTGGGAAGACTTTTATGAACTGAAGCAGAGGGAAATGAAGAAAAACAAGATCACTTTTCATATAATAAAACAATAACATGGTGAAGAAAAATAACTTTGAAAAACTCTTATCAATGTAATGACTACCCACAGCTCCAGAGAACTGATGAGGAAACATGCTACCCCTTCCTCTGACAAAGGGTTAATGGACTCATGAAGAGCCAGGGTCAGACTCTACACTTTTGTTCATTGCAAATGCATGCATTTGTTTTGCTTGACTATGCTTATTTGTTACACACGCACAAAAAATGTTCTGCTCTTTTTTTTACTAGGCCTAGGATTTGGCAAGGAGAAAGGAGCTATCAGTATGATTGCCAAAGAAAAGAAGAAAAGAGGGTCAGTGAAGCATTTTTTTAATTGCACAGAAGAGAAGCTGAAGGAAGTTCAGAAGGAAACAGACAAAGCAGGACAACTTTGAAAGTAACATGCAGAATTTATTATATGCTTTTTTTAAAAAAAGCGAACTGTAAATAATTGAGATGTGTTTTCTCAAGTAATCCTCTTTTCCTGTTCTACTTTGTATATGGACATTTTCTTTTCTTACTGTTCATTAAACTGTGCAATTAATTTTTTTAATTTTATGTTCTTTTAAGATGTAAGATTAGGATAGAAAAATTACATTTCAGGGGGAACATAATTTGCACAAATTGATTTTTTATCTTATTATATGTCTGTTATGTTATGTCTTATGCTTTATGCCTCGTCTTATTTAAGTGACCTTAGGTAAATCACTTGACAATAGCAACAACAACAATAACCAGCATTTAGATAACATTTTAAGGTTTGCAAGGCACTTTATAGAGCAGCTAGGTGGCACAGTGGATAGAGTGGTGGGCCTGGAGTCAGGAACACTCATGTACTTGAGTTCAAATCTGGCCTCAGACACTTACTAGCTGTGTGACCCTGGACAAGTCACTTAACCCTCTTTGCCTCAGTTTCTTCAAGAAGGAAATGGCAAACTATTCCAGCATTTCTGCTAAGAAAACCCCAAATTGAGGCATGGAGAGTCAGACATGACTGAAACAACTGAACAACAGCAACAGCAAACAAGGCACTTTACATGTGTTATCTCAATGATCCTCACAACTCTGAGAGGTAGATGCTACTATTATTCCCATTTTACAAATGAGGAACCTAAGGCACAAAGAGGTTAACTGAGTTGCCCAGGGCCACATAGCTAGTATGTATCTAAGGCAGGATTTGAACTCAGGTCTTCCCACGTCCAACACCCTATCTAGCAGGCTAAATGACTTCCATTTATCCTCATGTGTAAAACGGGAAGGTTGGTCTAGATAACTTTTAAGATCCTTTCCAGCTCTAAATCTATGGTCCTATGAGGCAGTGCATGTTCCCATGGATAAAATGGTTCCTAACTGTGAAAGTCATTCAGGGATAACAATCTGATTAATCCAGAGAAGGGTTGGTCTAAAAAGTTTCCTTGTTGGAGCTTCCTAACACTTTAAATAAGTGTGAGGTTTGGGCGTTATTAAGTGTGACCTTGGGCAAGTCACTTCTTCTCTGGGTTTCAACAACCTTATCTGTAAAATGAAGTGACTGAATGAAATGAGGTCTAAAGTTCCTTCCAACTCTAGTTCTATCAACCTTTCGTATTTAGGTGAGGAAAAACTTCCTGATAATTACAACATATCAAAAGTAGAATGGGCTCTTCCTCATTAAAGGCCCTAGAGTGAAGGCTAGCTACATGGTCACTCATCGGAGATGTCCTAGAAGAGAGCCATTTCTTTCTATTTTCAAAAAATATATATATTTTATTTTCAATTCACAGAACAAAACAAGCATTTCCATAACAGTACAATAAAATGGATTGTAATAAAAATGCATGAAACTGAAAATCAACCGTATAAAACTTGCTATTCTCTCCAAATATACAGCAGCCATCATGTAAATTTCTTTTTTTTTTCCCTTTTTCCTTCCCTCCCCCATCCTACTCTAGAGATGGTCACCATTAGTCACTGTATGTATGTATGTATTATGTATACATATATGTAAAATTATTCTATACATACTTCTATTTATCAGTTCTTTCTCTAGATGCAGATAGTGTCTTTCTTCACATATCCTTTCTTTTTTAATTTGTGTATTTATAATTGTCCTAAACCATGCCTCTTGTACTCTGGCCCTGGTCCTTCTCTCACTTCTGAAACTCTGACTCTGAGTCTGGTCCCTAATAGTTGAGTTTTTTCTTTATCTTTCGCAGAGCCAGGTCTCCATGACACTACCCAGTCATTTCCCAGCCAATCCTTCACATGTGATAGGTATCTATCTTCACAGCTCATTCCTTCCCAATTCTTATTCCTCTTTATGTGCTGTCTTCTTTTAGAATATAAAGTCAGAGGTCAGCTAGGTGGTACAATGGATAAAGCACCGGCCCTGGATTCAGGAGGACCTGAGTTCAAATCTGACCTCAGACACTTGACACTAGCTGTGTGACCCTGGGTAAGTCACTTAACCCTCATTGCCCTACAAAAAAAAAAAAGGAGCATAAAGTCAAAAAGTATCCTGCTTGCTTGATTTTTTTGTAGTCCTAGTCCTTGGCACATAATAAGCACTTAATAAATGCTTTTATACTCATCCATTTATTCACTCACTCATTCACTTTGTTTTAGATATGGGTTAGATAAGATCATTTTTGCGTCTCTTTCCCACTCTGAAATTCTGAGGTTTCTGAGAATCCTTCCCCCCTAACACTCTATAATTCCATCCCTCAAGAGAAATAAGCCCCCACTAATCAATAATGCTACTGTTTTTTCCCCAGAAAGCAGAAACCAGAATTGCTAAGGAATAGGGACAGAGATAGAATAATACTATATTTTTTAAGTGCAGTAGAAAGAATTCTGAACTCATGAGTCATAGGATTTGAAATCAAATTTCTACTTGGTTCTTTAGTACCTACATAACCTTGGTTAAGTCACTCTTAAGCCTCGATCTCCTCATTGTTGTTTAATAACAGGGGTTGGACTGATCGACTTCTGGCTCTAAATCTATGATCCTTAAGTTATAGACTTTTTTTTTTTAGTGAGGCAATTGGGGTTAAGTGACTTGCCCAGGGTCACACAGCTAGTAAGTGTTAAGTGTCTGAGGCCGGATTTGAACTCAGGTACTCCTGACTCCAGGGCCAGTGCTCTATCCACTGTGCCACCTAGCTGCCCCAGTTATAGACTTTTAAAGATTCTATGAAGAGATATTGGGATTTTTTTTTTTTTGGTAGGGGGAGGAAGATGGTGATGATTTGGTAATTATTGGTTTTCCCCAAAAACTTGACTGATTTTTGGCAGCAAATTTTACACTCAGGGGGTTGAGTCATTTACCTCATAGTCCACTGTACTATGATTCACTTCTAAAATTAATTTGGAAATTCTGGAAAATCCAGGATTTTTCTGTCTTGCATGCTAGAAAGAATGGTAGGTACAGGAGGAATAAAAAATGCATTTTTGTCCCAGAGTCTTATAATTTCCAGTAGGAAGTTCATTTTCTTTATCTTTGGGCCTACAGATTGTCAGTTTCTTGGCACAAGTGGCTTGTTACACACAGTTACTGGACAAGTGTTAAAAAAAAATATATAAATCTCAGCCATGTGCAGAAAACGACTCGGCAGATGGAAGGCAAATCTTCCAGGCCCCAGGTTCTTTCTTTGCTGTAAGCAGCTTCTCCTATTTGTGTTGGGAGAATTCACCACTAGGGAAACAAATGCTGAGAGTTTCCCAAAAGCAATGCTCAAGATTTCTGAACTCAAATTTTAGAGAAAAAAAAATTGGCCTCTTATAGTCAATTACAAAACAAAGCCATCTGGCTTGCTTCCGATTAAGATTCAAATTGGATTCTTTACCTGGATAAATAACAGCTAAAAGGGAATGGCTGGTAGGCCATTTCCTTTCTCTTCCTTTTGTCTTTTCTTTGTACCTGGGGAAGCAAAAAGAGTTAGAATTTGCTGACTATTAATACTAATATTAAGCCCTTCATTTATCAGGTCATGGTATCACAAGACCATAGATTTAAAGCTAGAAAGAACACTTTGAATCCATTGACCATTGAATCCAACTCCTGCATTTTGCAGAGAAGGAAACTGAAGCACAGAAAGGTTCAGCTGTGAAAGGTAATTAATTGGGTATTTATTTGTCTTTTGACCTAGAAAATAACTTATACTTTCCAGGGAGATTGAGGGAGGAGGAGAATACTCACAAGTGACTATTAGCCTGAAATCTGGGAAAACTACCATGACTGGGTTATTCAGGTGAACCAGTTTTCCCCACCAAAATCTGGAATCACAGGTTCTTCAATCAACAATCAACCAAGCATTTATTTATTTTGGGGGGAAGCTAGGTGACACAGTGGAGAGAGCAATGGCCCTGAAGTTGGGAGCACCTGAGTTCAAATCTCACCTCAGACACTTAATAGCTGCGTGACCCTGGGCAAATCACTTAACCTCAATTCCTTTAATCATCCAGGGCCATCTCCAATCATCCTGATGTATGACTTGCCACTGGACCCAGATGGCTCTGGAGGAGGGAGTGAAGTTGGTGACTTTGCACAAGCCTTCTCTCACTTAAATCCAATTCAGGGAAAGTCATGATATCACCCCATTGTCATGGTCCTCTTTCAAGAATAAAGGACCAAGGGGGCAGCTAGGTGGTGCAGTGTTTAGAGCACCACCCTGAATTCAGGAGGACCTAAGTTCAAATCCAGCCTCAGACACTTTACACTTACTAGCTATGTGACCTCAGGCAAGTCACTTAACCCCAATTGCCTCACCACACACACACAAAAAAAAGAATAAAGGACCAACCACAACAGGCATTTATTAAGTCCTTTGTATGTTCCATAGTTAAGTACTAACAACTATTATATCCCTGTCCTCAAGGAGCTTCCATTCTAATGGAAGTGGGAGTGATCAAAAAAATAGTCTAATCTAGCAGTTCTCAAACTAAAGATCCTTGGGCATCCTAGAGATTCTTTCAAGGGATCTATGAGGTCAAAACTATTTTCATAATAAAACCAAGATCTAACATACCAATTAAATTACTCTTCCTTTTCCCATCCACATATCTGTTAGTCTATATTTTCTTCATATCCTTCACCCAAAGCAACAGATTGTAACAGATTGATTGAATGCAGAAGCAGATATAAGAATCCACCTGTCTTCTATTAAACAAAACATTAAAGAGATCTGCCTGCAAAAATATATATAAAATAATACCATTTGTTTTAAATTTTTTTTGTCTTGGAAAACAGTTTTCACTAAAATTATATTAAGATGTAATTAATGTATTATTGTTATTTTAATGAATTAATAATTTTTAATTTATTTTTTTAAATTTTAATATGGTAAATATTGATAGTATAACCCACATTTTTAAAGTTCTTTGGAGTCTTTGATAATTTTTTAAATATAAAAGTGTCCTGAGACCAAAAAGTTTGAGAAATATTATGTTATACCACAGGCCCCTGGAGAAAGACCTCTAGAAATTGAACTACCATGAAAAGTAATTGGGCGTTTACCTTATGCCCTTCAAGGCAATGTACCTTTCAGGGAGAATAGGAGAAAGGGTTATTCCATATAATTGATTTCTAGCCTGACATTTGGGCAATGGTCCAGGCCTCCTCACCAAAAGGTAGAGAATCCTGGGCTCTTGAATCAAGTGAACTGACTGGCAACAATGAAGGTTAGCTATGTATATTGAATAAATAAATAAATGTTGTTCAGTTGGGGGACTTATACTATCAAGTCCCTGTCTTCAAGGAGCCTACATTCTAATAGAATTGGAAGGGACCAGAGAAATCCTCTAGTCTGACTCCCCATCCAGTGCATAGTCCATGACTATGTCAGCAATTCCAAACTATAAATTTCTATTGAAAGCCTAGAGACTTTTGGAATATCTTAAATAAGGCCCCAGTCCCTAAGTTCACTAGATTCACCTTACTCTAGTTTTATGGCCTTGTAGTTTGGAGGCATTGAGGTGGCAAAGTTGATAGAGCCCTAGGCCTGGAGTCAGGAAGATTTGGGTTCAAATCTGACCTCAGATATTTCCTAGCTATGTGACTCTGGGCAAGTCACTTAACTGCTCTCTGCCTCAGTTTCCTCAACTCTCAAATGGGGATAATATTGACATCTACCTCTCAAGGTTGATATGAAGATCAAATGAGATAATATTTGCAAAACAGTACAGTGCCTTTCCTGGGACATAAGAGGCACTTAATAAATGCAGGTTTTCTTCTTTCTGAACAATTTGTCTAAGTGTACATGCTGTGAACACTTAAATGTCCTTCACCACTGCTTTCATTAATAAAGTTTTAGTTCTAAAAATCTGTCGGGTGGGGGGGAAGAGGGAGGGCCAGCTACCTCTAAGTTTCTAGATGAAGAGTTTTGGGGGAGGGGTGGGGCAGGTTGCAGCCAGGTGGTTCTGTAAAAAGCATGGAAGAGGTTCAAGAGATGACCATGGCAAGTAGCAGTGATATATTGCTTTATGATTTACAAAGTATTTCCCTTCCAAACAATCCTAAAGTTTTCCTGAGTGTATCTTGTATTGAGTACACAGGCATGTTTCCTGACTTCAAAGACCTGGGTTCAAATCCTCCCTCTAACAAAAACTGGCTGTGTCAAGTCAGTCAACAAACATTAATTAATGTCTAATGAATGTCAGTAACTGTGTTAAGCACTGGGTATACAAAGAAAGGTAAAAGACAGACCTCCAGGAGCTGTCAGTAAAATGGGAGAGACAACATGCAAAATCCTATGCATGAAAAAGCCATAGACAGAATAAAATGGAGATGATAGAGAGAAGGCACCAGCATTAAGGGTTAACTAATGTAGAAGGTGGGCTTTTGGGGGGGCAGGGCAATGAAGGTTAAGTGACTTGCCCAGGGTCACAAAGCTAGTAAATGTCAAGTGTCTGAAGTCAGATTTGAACTCAGGTCCTCCTGAATCCAGGGCCAGTGCTTTATCCACTGCACCACCTAGCTGCCTCCTAAAGGTGGGATTTTTAGGAGGGATTTAAAGGAAACCAGGAGACAGAGAATCTCAGACGTGGCAGATAGCTGGTGTCTTGTTCAAGAGAATGCAAAGAGGCCAGTGTCAGCAGATTGCAGAGTAGGTGTACAGGGGAGATGTAAAATATAAGACTGGAAAGGTGGGAGGTAGGGGTGAGGTGCAAGGTTATAAAGGGCTCTGAATGACAGAGGACTTTATATTTTGATTGGAAGCTACTATTGTGTGCCAAGCACTGTGCTAAGCACAGGGAATACTGAAAAAGCACTCCCCGTCAAAAAAATCCCTTCTCTCAAGGAGGAACTCACAGTCTAATAGCTATGTGACTCTGGACAAGTCTCTCAACCTCTCAGTGCCCCAGCCAACCCCCTAAGACTAAGAAGATGCAGAACAGGGGGCAGCTAGGTGGCACAGTGGATAGAGCACCAGCCCTGGAGTGAGAAGGACCTGAGTTCAAATCCAGCCTCAGACACTTAACACCTACTAGCTGTGTGACCCTGGGCAAGTCACTTACCCCAATTGCCTCACCAAAAAAAAAAGAAGAAGAAGAAGATGCAGAACAGTTCCCAATAGGCATTGGTTCGGAGATGAAATCACAGGTTTACATCCCCACCCCCTAAAAGAAAACTGCAATAAGTGCCAATGAGATGATAAAGATCCCAAGTGTCACAAAAATTTAGACAACAATAAGAACACTTAGGATTCCAGGTGGGAAGACAAGGTATCACTGTAGAGGTGAGATGAGCTGGCCTTTGAAGAGATGTTAGCCTGTTGACCCAGATCAAGCTGTCTCAAAATTAGCTACCAGCATGACTTTGATTTTCTGAAAACAGTAATGTCCACCTTCCCTTTTATTAAGAACCTACTAACAACAACAACAAAAAAAAAACCCATGGTGATATAGAAAATGAAGGATGTAGGAAATAGGAAAAGAGGGGGAAATAATAAAGATAGGCTGGCAGGAAGAGCAAAGAGTAAAGCCAGAAAGATAATGTGGGAAGCTGATGAGACAGAAGGAAGAGAGTGAAAGATGGGAGGACAGAAGGAAAGAATTTTTTGCAGAGAATTGAAGACTTGACTGAAGGCCAGGGAAGAAACAAAAGAGATCTTGGCAGATGGCCTCAGATGGGAAATGGGCACACTGAAAGCTGAAATCAGGACAAGGTGTCTAGGAAAAGATGAAGACTTTAAGCTGACAGATGATTGGACGAAGGCTAAAGAAATCAAGAGAAAAGACCTTTCTTCTTGGTTCAAGATCAAACAATACTAATTAGGCACCACCTGGTACAATATATACATACTGTGCTGAGTATTATACAGAACAAGTTCAGCAGACCCAGTCCTTTTCCCCCAGAGTTTATTTCTCTAACCAAAATCGATTCTAAAAAAGACAAAACTGAAGTCTGTTGCTTCAATTTCATAAGAGGGGTGCTTTTTTTAATAGCAGAGAATTTCTAAAACGTCTTAATCTCCTGGTGGCTCTAGACATCCTTCAAAAGCAAAGCAGAAAGTTTTCTTTAAAATGCAAATATCTGGGGCAGGGAGGTGGCACAGTGGATAGAGCACCGGCCCTGGAGTCAGGAGGACCTGAGTTCAAATCCAACCTCAGACACTTTACACTTACTAGCTGTGTGACCCTGGGCAAGTCACTTAACCCCAATTGCCTCATCAAAATAAATAAATAGATAGATAGATAAAATTAAATAAATAAAATGCAAATATCTGCAGGAAACTTATACATGTGAAGATTAACTTATTAGCGCTTTTCCTCTGTAAGTCTGTTCTATGAAAAGTGGAACAGATTTCTAGGAAGCAATGTCCCAGCTCAGTAAACACTTTACTCTCATATTAGACAGGAAGTGGGGGTTCTACAAACAAGATGCTCCATCTCTCCACGCTGAGCATTCTCTCTAGCTGTTCCCCAGGCTCCTCCCCTCTGCCTGCTGACCTCCCTTGCTTCCTTTAAGTTCTAACTAAAATCCCACTTTCTCTAGGAAGCCTTTCCCAACCCCTCTAAGTTCTAGTGCCTTTACTATGTTAATCATTTCCTACTTATTCTGCTTGATACCTTGCTCTGTATATATTTGTTTGCCTATTGCCTACCCCAGTAGATTGTAAGCTCTTTGAGGGCAGGGCCTGTCTTTTGCCTCTTTGTATTCCTAGTGCCTAGCAGAGTGCCTGGTACATAGTAGGAATTGATAAGAGTTTTATTGATTAATTGGGGAGACTACTTGATTAATTAATAATTATTCCTCATTGATCTAAAATAGATCTTCCTATCAAGACAGCCTTTCTGACATGAATACTTTAATAAATCACAGGGTGCATCATTTGAGGAATGGCTAAGCAAATTGCGGCACAAAACTGTAATGGAATATTACTATGCAATAAGAAATGACAAAGCAAGATTTAGAGACTCATGAAAAGGCATATGAACTGATGCAAAGGAAGTCAACAGAACCAGAAAAATGACATATACAATTACACCAGCAATGTAAACAAACAAAAAAACAAGCAAGCAAAAAAAAAAAAAAAAAGGGAACCTAAAGGCTATGTAGTTTAAATGATCAAACTTGGCCCAAAAGAAAAATCATCATCTTCTTCATTTTCTTCATCATCAGTAACATTTATATAGTACTTTAAACTTTCCAAAGCACTTACACGTATTATCTCCTTTGATCCTTGCAACAATCCTATGAAATAGATGCAATTACTTTCATCCAAATTTTGTAGATGAGAAAACTGAGGCTGAGAGAGAGGTTAAGGCACTTGCCCAGGGTCACACAACTACTAAGTATCTGAGGCAGAATTGAAACTGACACCAAAGGCAGGGGTGTGGAATAGTGCATACACTGTCAGACAGAGGTGATATACCGGCTAGTTTTGCTGAACTGCTTCCCACACACCCCCCCCCCTTATTCTTTGTCAATCTTTGTTACAAGAGATGATTTTCTGGAAGTGGGGCATGGAAGAGGGACATGTTTTGAAACAAATGTAATGAAAACCAAAATAAATCAATGAAAATAAGATAGAAATCTTCAAATAAGTCATGGGCCTGCTCTCTATGTCATGCCTCCTGGATTATCCTAGTCACATCACAACGGGTAATGGACTTCAAAGGTTCAGTTCCTCTGGAAGAATGCAAGCTTCTTGAGGACAGGAACTAATTGCTTGTCTCCGGGACCTAGCACAGTGTCTAGCACACAGTAAGCACTTAATAAATTCTCGTCAATTGATTGGTACAAGGAATTTTTGCCAAAGCCCAAACTGAATAATACCTTCCAAATTAAGCTAAAAACACATGTCAGATTACACATACACATGACACCAGTGCAGGACATTTCCCTGATAGCATACCTTCCCTGGGTTTATCGGATTTGAACACACCAATCTTGGCAAACTATTACAAAAACAATCAAAAAGCCAGGTTAGTTCCTGACCCCCAGCTGAGAATTCTCTTTCTTGAATTTATGCTCCATTCCAACTTCGATCGCCATTTAGAAATCATACTTCATTATCATTTCTATTTGACAAAAAATTATCTATATTCCTTGTTTCTACTTCATTATCTACTCTCTTTAACCCTTTAACCAGCTTCTATCTCTACTGAAACCACTTTCTCCATCATCACCTCTCAGTCACCAAATTCATCTTCCCTGAATTTCCTGTAGCACTTAACACTATAGATCACTTCCTTTATAGACCTCCTTCCTTGTATTCAGAAAAACCAAATATCCCCAGCTCTTCTACCCAATTAACCCTTAGGTTTCCAGCTTTGTCCTCTTCCAGACCCCTTGAGGTAAGTAATCTTCATGGTTTTATCCTGTCTTTTCTTTTTGCTCCCTTTTCTCCCTTAACAATCTCATTCATTCTTAGAGCTTCATCTACTTCCTCTATGCAAATGACTCTTTTGGGGGGGGGGGCAATGAGGGTTAAGTGACTTGCCCAGGGTCACACAGCTAGTGTCAAGTGTCTGAGGTCAAATTTGAACTCAGGTCCTTCTGAATCTAGGGCCAGTGCTTTATTCACTGTGCCACTTACTGCCCCTCTGCAGATGACTCTTAAGCACTATCTACAACTATTAGCATTCCTCTTCAGCAGTAAACCAACTGCCTATAAGACATCTCCACCCAGATATCCAACCTCAACCTGTTCAAAAGCAAGGTCACTATCGTTCCCTAAAAACACAGTCCATACTTTGTTATTTCCTTCCAAAGAATCACTTCTGATTCTATATCTGTGTTCCTATAATCTTTTCTATTCCCACTGACACCACCCTAACCTAAGGGGTGTCCTGCACTATTCCAATAGCCCTTTAAAAGATTTTCTAAGTTTATTTTCTTCCTTCCCAAGCTAGATCATAGGCATCTATTTGGTCCAACATTACATGTATAGAATATTATGTATTCAGAACCCTTCAGTAGCTCCCCTATTATCTGTTGAATAAAGTTAAAGTCTTTAAACTGTCATTCAAGGTCCTGTACAGTCTGGTACAACCTTAATTTCCTGTCTTATTTTACAACAATCATCTCAACATTCTCTACACTCCACCCAAATCAGATTACTTGACATCTGCTATAGATACAGTATTTTCTGCTGCTGTATCTTTGCTCACACTGCTTCTTATCCCTGAAATGCCCTTTCCTATGCCCTTCCAACTGTTGAACTCCTGAATCCACCTTTTAAATCCCATCTCAAATGCTTCTCTAGGGAGCCTCCTTTGATACTCAATGTCAATAATGACCTCCACTCCATCTCCCCCATGATTACACTTTGTATATCTCTATTGCTCTCATTTATTATCTTGTATTAGAGTTATTTAGGGGTAATCTGTAGCTCAGTGGATAGGGCTCCAGACTGGGAGTCAGGAAGATCCAGGTTTGAACCTGGCCTCAGACAGTTACTAGCTGTGTGACCCGGGCAAGTCACTTAACTGTGTCTGCTTCAGTTTCCTCATCTGTAAAATAAGCTGGAGAAAGAGAGAGAGAGAGAGAGAGAGAGAGAGAGAGAGAGAGAGAGAGAGAGAGAGAGAGAGAGAGAGAGAGGAAGGAAGGAAGGAAGGAAGGAAGGAAGGAAGGAAGGAAAATAAAATAAATAAAATAAGCTGGAGAGGGAAATGGCAAACCATTCAATTATCTTTGCCAAAAAAACCCAAATGGGGTCATGAAGAATCAGACTCACTGAATGAACACCACCCTTCCTACAAGTTGCAGTTGTTTACTCCATCTAATATATTGGCACCTTCTTGACCTATATTACCCCAAAGAGGCTTCAGAATCCACTCCCCACCCACATTCTTTCAATCAAGGAAACAAAAACAGAACAAAACAAAACAGAAGGCAATCAATCACCTTTAGCCTAAAAGGTTGCTGCCATTTTGTAGGCTTCCTCAAGTACAGAATTTCCCTGTTCCATTTTCTGTCAATCCTCACTGTCTTTTTCAGCATTGCTGCTTTCCAGGTTTCTCCCTCCTCTTAGATGACTGTGTGTTCCAAGTGATTTTCCCCCAGATGTAGTACTTGGGTTTTTTCCAAAGTAAATCTCTGTTATTTCCTAGCTCCATTTTTTATTTAGGTCCATGTGTATTATTTCTCTCTCCCCCCTGGTGTTTGCATCACCTTCTGACTTAGCTGCATCTGCCAATATCATTTAAATGATGTTTCTTTCCTATCTACACTTTTTTTTGAAAAGCACATTAAATGGAAGAAAAAGTTATGCCATTTCCTCCCCACTCCTTACCAATACGTCTCCAAACTCATAGAGATATCCTGAATATTTTATTTACAGACTGTGACTGATGGAGAAAGCATCGTGAAGCAAAGCAGAGTTAGAAGAGCTGGCTTCAAGTCGAGATCTAACACTTACAAGTTTTGTGACCCAGGGCTAATCATTTCACTTGACTGACCTACAATTTCCTAATCTATAAAATGGGGGAATCAAGACACAATGCGGGGGGCAGCTAGGTGGTGCAGTGGATAAAGCACTGGCCTTGGATTCAGGAGAACCTGAGTTCAAATCCAGCCTCAAACACTTGACACTTACTAGCTGTGTGACTCTGGGCAAGTCACTTAACCCTCATTGCCCTGCCAAAAAACAAAACAAAACAAAACAAACAAACAAAAAAGACACAATGGGGAGAGCAGCGCTTGGGGGGGGGGCAGCCAGCTGATGCTTGTGGTTGAAGTGTAGTGAAGTAGCTGAGCCCCCTGCTTCACCCACTTCCGATCCTGCCCTGCCCTTCCCCATCCTGGCTCCCCTCCCTCATGACCGCCTGGGTCATTCCCCCTGTCAGCCTCTCAGCTTTCTCCATCACAGGCATATGGATTGTGTATGCCATGGCAGTGATGAACCACCCACGATGTGTGTCCTGTGGAGAACTGGTATGGAAAACTTTCCCAGAATCCTCCTTCTAAAGGCTTCCTCCATCTCTGCTCCTTTTTTGGGCTCAGGGGCTGACAGGAGTCAGATGGTGACCCTGGGCCTCACTACTGGCCTCTGATATTGGCATCACCTAGCCTTTCCCTAGGCATGGCATCTTGCCTACCTACCTGCCTACCCTCCCTCCCACCAAATCCCTCTTCCTTTCAAGGCCCTTTATCCCTGCTGGTTTCTACTCTCAAGGATAGTGGAAAGGGACTCTTTTCTGCTTTTGGTGAGGGAGGGATCATTGGAGGAGGGCCTGGAGAAGGCATACCCTGCCGAGGCCCCAGGTGAAGGAGGCGGGCTGCAGAGAACCCCCTTTGCCCCAGTCTGCTCCCTGCCCCACCTCCCTACCAGGTCCTACAATGAGTCCTGTTCCACTGACCCTGACATAGAGGGTGGTCCCAAGAGCTGCTGCCTGCTGGAGGGCATTCCCCTCATCAGGTGAGGCTGGGCAGGGGGCAGGCCAGGAAGACCAGGCATGGCCCACCCACCAACCCCTCCCTGGACCTCTGCAGCAGCCCACCCAAACCCAAGGCGCTTACTTCCTGACTGTATGCACCGGTACTGCCTTACGGGTCTCTTCAGGTGTTAAGAGAAGCCAGGCCTTCTGGAATCTTTGAGAACACTGCCCGCTGGAATTCTCTAACACAAACTCTTGCCCTTTGTCCCAGGCTTCACAGAGGCTTAAACTAACTAAGCACCAGCCTTTTTAGGGGAGTTACCTGCAATTAGGGAGCTCTAGGCCTTTGTACTAGAAGGGAGGAGTGGGAAGGAGTGGGGTAGGGAAGGGCACCCACCCATGCTGACAGCCTTTTCCTCTTCCCTTGCCTTACTCCCCTTTTCCAGTAAATGTGGAGCTGCCTCTTCAGCCTCATAGGCAACCTGGGTGCTTTCTTGGGTAAGTGCCCCATTGGCATTCCCTTCCCATCCATCTGTGGCCCCTCTTTTCCCCTCTGGGTTTTCTTCCATCCCCTCGCCCATAAAGGAGAGCATGCTAGGAAGGGCCCCGACCCCAGACTCCCTGTGGGGAAGCCACATTTGCTGCTACTTTTGTCACAATCAGGTGACTGAACTGCAGCCTGGGCCAATGAAGAAATACAGTCTTGGAGAGCCATGGTTCCTTTTGCTCCACAAAGGCTAATGGCTGACACTGTTTATTTACCTGATTCCCTCCAACCAGCTGGACTTAAGTCCAAGAAAGGGTGGTTTATCATCAACTACTCAAGAAAGGGTTTATGATCAACTACCCACCCCACAAAAAATAAAAAAGTAAAAAGTAAAAAAGACACAATGAATAAATGGCCAAATGTGTGAACAGATAATTTTCAAGAGGGAATCCTGCCTCTGATACTTCCTAGCTGTGTGGTCTTGGGCAAGTCATTTAACCTCTGTCTGACTTAGTTTCCTCAGTTGTAAAATGGAAATAAACATAGCACCTATCTCCCAGGGTTCTTGTGAGGATCAACTGAAATTATACTTGTAGAGTGTAAATACTTTGCTGAAGTAGAGTGCTAGGTGAAACAGTGGATAAAATTCTAGGTCTGAAATCAGGAATACTCATTTTTCTGAGTTCAAATCTGGCCTCAGACATTTTCTAGCTGCGTGACCCTGGGCAAGTCATTTAACTCTGTTTGCCCCTGTTTCCTCTCTGAAAAGGAAATGGCAAACCACTCCAGTATCTTTGCCAAGAAAAACCCAAATGTTGTCACAAAGAATTGGATGTGATTAAAATAACTGAAAAACAAAATACCTGGTATTATTTCTTTTCTTTCCTTCCTCCTATGTGTTAAGTAGACATTATGCTAGTGCAAAATTAAAATCGTTCCTGCCCTTGAGAAGCCTCCAATCCAGATATGAAGATAACATGTACAAATTAGGTATAACACAAATAAGGCATTCTTGGACTTTGTCAAATACCCTCAAATAATAATGTTCCATGCTATAGGGGCAGCTAGATGGGGCAGTATATAGAATGCTAGACCTAGTGTCAGGAAGACTTGAGTTCAAACCCAGCCTCCGACACTTATCAGCTATGTGACCCTGAGCAAGTCATTTAACCCCGTTTGACTCGGTTTCTTCATCTATAAAATGAGCTAGAGAAGGAAATGGCAAACCACTCCAGCATCTTTGCCAAGAAAACCCCAAAAGGAGTCACAAAATGTCAGACTGGAAAACTAAACAACAACAAAAATACGTGCTATAAGTGGAGTCTAAAGAAAATTTGAAGATATAAAAACCTATACAATGTAGTGGTTTAATAGTTCTTACCTAGGCATGTCAATAATACCCCACCTTTGTCTAGGTTTTTCTGGCTCATTCCAGCCTGTTCTCAGACAGAAATCCTCACCACATTGTTACATTGAAAACCTTTTAGTGTCCCTTAGGGTAAACCTTTTGAAGGGAAATCCCCTACTAACTACTACTTCACCTCTTGAGCCCCCACCCAAGATGTTTGCTATCTATATAACAAACCAGTCAAAAAGCAAACACACCTATACAATGGCTGATATTTATACAACCAGCCATTCACAATAATGATATTTTGGGATCTTACACACAGCTATTTACTTAACAAAAAACCAAAAGAATATTATAAAGAATAATATATTCAAGCAAATACTTAAATAATAAAATATATTGCAAAGTACACATTAAACCTGGATCACACTCACCCAATAATGCTCTCAGTAACTATGGCAAAGAGTGAGAACCTGGCAGGGACTCACATAAGGGAGGAAAACTCATGTGCTTAGAGTAACTCACAACTCCAGACCACTGGCACTGTTGTTCTTAGTACATTCAGGAACATCTGCACCCCACAAAATTACTTCTCTGCTCACAGCTTGGCCATTGGTCCTTACCACTCTTCATCATCTAGGAAAATCCTCTTCTCTTTTCTACTCTAATATAGCCTTCACATATCCTTCATTTATTTATCACCCTTAAAAGGATACCAACTTAAAAGAAAATGCTAACTCTTTTTTTAATAATAAACATTTTAAATTATTGTTTTAAATTCCAAAGTTTATCCCTTCTTCCCTCCTCTCCCCTCCCCCCTCCCTGAGGTGGTAAGCAGATATAGGTTATACATGTGCAATTATATAAAACATTACCATATTAGTCATTTTGTACAAGAAAACTTGAATAAAATTTTTTAAATGAAAGTGAAAATAGCATGGTTTGGTCTGTGTTCAGTCAATATCAGTTCCTTCTTTGGAGGTGGATACTATGCTTCATCATTAGTCCTTTGCCATTGTCTTGGATCATTGTATTGCTGAGAATAGTTAAGTCATTCACAGTTCTTCATCAAACAATATTGCTATCTCTATGCACAATGTTCTCTTGGTTCTGCTCACTTCACTATACATCAGTTCATACAAGTCTTTCCAGGCCTTTCTGAAATCATCCTGCTTGTCATTTCTTATAAATAGCTAACTCTTAATGTGAAGAGCAATCTCTTTAAGTAAAAAAAAAATTAAATGTAAAACTTATCAAAATGGCTATTTCTGAGTTATACAGACCAGAACAGCCAGTTATTCACTGACCCAGATGCTACTCTATCCAATCAGAATGGAGCTCGAAACTTCTTGAAACCAAAAAGAATGGAAAAGCCATCTCTGCTCTTCCTTATCAAGCCAGAGGTAGCAGTAGAGAGCAACAAGCCTTTATGAAAAGGTTCCCTTTTCTTCATCTCTAAGTGATGCCTCAGGGCAATAGCTATCTATCACTGGTGTTCTTGACATGCCCACCCGCCCCCTCCCCCCAAAAAAGTTAATTCTTTTCACATCCAATGAAGACTCATTCAGCTGAAAACTTCTATCAGTTGATTGCTTCTAACTGCCAAACCTATGACACAGGAAAGGGAAGGGGAGGAAAAGGGAGTATTTACTAAGTACTTAATGTCAACCAGACCTAACCGATCTCTAACCTGTGGATGACCAGAGCCCAAAAGAGAAGGCTAGAGACAGTAGTGTCAGGAATCAAACAGAAGTTTAATTTCAAAGTGAGGGAAATGGCTTGCAAGCAAGGAAGCAAACTAAACACATGTGCCACTCCTCACCATCCCCACCCCCTACAGTGGGGGAACCGGCTTTAGTATAGGCAGATCAATACGTATACCAATGGCTACACAATGAGCAGTAGCCCTGACAATTAGGGGTAACAGCAACAATGAGACAAGTTTGATTCATAGCAGGGCTTCATGACCAGAACATGGACATAGCAGGTGTTTGTCTGAGCTCAGAGAACACCTGGTTCTGGTCAAAGCAATGAAATAATTATATGAAACAATTCTGTGATTTTGCTGTGGCTAAGATCATTCAGAGGGTGAGCACAAAGGATTGTTGTCATGCCAAGCTCAAGGCACAGCTTGCTTGCTGGGCCTTAACTCTGGAAAACATGGGGTCTCCTAATAATCTCTTGACACTAGTATGTATCAGTCATTGTACTAAGTTCTCTACGAATGTATCATTTGGTCTTCACAAAAACCCTGGGAAGGAGGTGATATTATGATATCCATTTTACAGTTGAGGAAACTTAGGCAAACAGAGGTTAAGTGACTTACCCAGAGCCATAGAGTTAATTAATTTCTCAGGCTACAACTCTCCAAATTTGCCCTATTAAACTGACAATCCTTAAATATAGTTCAATCTTTGATATTTATATGATTTCTCATTTTTTAATTTTACCTTCTTAGTCATAAAACATGCATATGTCTGATTTTCAACTCTCAAGTCTTCACAGTCTATTTGGTGTTCTTAAAACTATGTTTCTTTACAGTCACATTTCTCTGTTTTTCATAAATGAAATAACTTTTTCTGTTTCTTTATAGCATGAAACTGTTCCCACACAAGTAAGGCTTTACTCTGCCTTGTTGACAAAAATATTCAGGACTTCACATCTACAGTACAGATCATTTTCTCTCTTAAATTGTCCAAATCCCATCTGAAAGCTGTATTTCTTCATACTCAATATTAGCAGTATATATTAAAACAAAGTTCTTTTTCTAATCATATGAGGCATCACTGTTTCATCCATAATAGACAAAAGAGCTTATATCATTTGACAATCAATCTAAATCTCTTCATTTATACAAAAATACTTTTTCTGTCCTTTCATCACTAAATTGCTCAGTTTATCTTAAGAGTAGTATACTTTATATATCCATATAAAAAATATCAATGAAATTGACACAAGATGTAGACCAAATACTCTCTAAGGATCTTTATTTCAACAGCCAATCTCACTCACAAGTTGATTCCCCAGAGCTTGGCTACATATTCCCCTCAGTTTTCTATAGGTCTTATCTTAGGGATCTAAGGTGTGGGGACCAATTTTTAATTGGGGAGTGCTAGCTAAGCGGCTCGCCCGCAATATTGGGGAAAGGAAGGAGACCGGCAGCCTCCCTCAAAACAGAACAAGATTTATTTTAACAAGAACGAACTTAAAAAAAAAACAACACACAAACAGAATCAGTAGAATCAAGGGAAAGGAAATAAAATGGGGAAAGGGAAATTATAATACCTGAAGAAATACCACCGCCCAGGAATCAGCTGAGAATACACAGCAGAGCTCCTGTTGCTTTCCAGCTTCCACCTAGAATGCCCAATTCTCCTCCCCCAAACCTAGAAACTCCCCACACAGCCCCTGCCAATGGGATGGCCGCTCTGACAGTCACATGACTGTCCTCACTAGGCTTCCAATCATTATAATTTTGCAGGCCCATGTAAGTGTAGGCAAGTGGTGATGACGTGAGGTGCCAGAGCCCTGGCAATGGCTACAACCAGTGGGTGGAGCACCTTGCAGTTTGAGGTACCCCAAGCCAGTGCCCCAGGCCAGTGTGCACAGAGACATTAAAAACCTCAAATAACAATTTTTTTTTTTTTTTTAGTGAGGCAATTGGGGTTAAGTGACTTGCCCAGGGTCACACAGCTAGTAAGTATTAAGTGTCTGAGGCCGGATTTGAACTCAGGTACTCCTGAATCCAGGGCCAGTGCTCTATCCACTGTGCCATCTAGCTACCCCAACAATTAATTTTTTACAAAGAGTCGAGGATGATTCTCAAATACCATTGGCTCAGACTGGTATGTTTTCCCCAAGTATATTAGTTGAGAATCCTCTAGTCAACCAGTTTTAAGAAGCTTTTAGAAAAATATACTTGCTAAGCTAGAACATTAAAAACAATTGGTTCAAAAGATGTCCCCAGTTCATACAAAGTCTTGGGGTAACTTAGAAAACACATGCCACAAGGGGGGAACAGAGACTGGTTGCTGGAATTCCTTTTTTCCCCGTTTGTGAGGTCCTCTAGAATTTCCCCCTAAGCATAGTGAATTTGTGCACATCCATCCCTGGCTCCCAGTGTAGACCCTGTCACAAGCTGATCTGAGCATGCTACTCAGACATCAGTGGGAAGATGGGAAATCCAAAACTTTCAGATCATTTGAAGATGTTCTCTGGTCAAAGAGATAAAGGGTAGAGAGAACTGACCAAGATCAAAGTCAAAACTTCTCCTTTCTTCCCAAGTGGCTTCTCTTCAGAGGTATGACGTTAGTGATTGTCAAATGATATGAGCTATCACCGCTCTTATGGATGAAATGGTGATGCCTCATATGATTACGGGGGAAAAAAACTTTATACTACTATATTATTTCTATATCATACTATATATTATATGATGTATATACACACATATACACTGCTAATATTGAGCATTAAGAAACACAACTTTCAGATGGGATCTGGACAATTTTGGAGAGAAAATGATCAATCAGTAGCATAGATGTTAGGACCTGAATGTCTTTGTCAACAAGGGGAAGAGAGGCCTTGCTTGTGTGGGAACAATTTTATGTTATAAAGAAGCAGAAAAGGGGATTTTCTTTATGAAAACCTAGAGAAATATGAGTGTAAAGAAACAGTTTCAAGAGCATTCAAGAGCATGTTGAAGTCTTGAGAATGGAAAATCATGATGATTACCTCAGATAGTTTTGGTATATGTCTGTGTATATGTGTGTGTGCTTGTGTGTGTGTGTGTGTATATATATATATATATATATATATATATATATACATACACATGTATATGATTTATGACTTACTCCAATTTCTGGAAACTCATCTGTTCTTAGTTTGCTTTATAATTTAAAGATGGTCCCTGAGGCCTAAGCAAATTTCCTCAACATGATTCTTGTGTAATTACTCTAATTTGTGGATTCTTGTGTCACTCCAATTTGAAGGCCTTTTAACAAATTTAAGGCCATTCAGTTATTGATTGGGACATTGATTGAGACATGCTCTCACTTAGTTAAAATATAAAGACTAAAATGGATTGGGTGGTTTCCATCCATCCCTACAAAGATAATTTTGGACATTAGCATCAAGGAGAAGCAGAAAGAGTTTCATGAAGAAATTAGCATTTGAGCTGAGACCTGAAGGAAATTAGGGGTTCTAAGAGGCAGAGATGAGGACAAAGTACTTTCTAATTATCAGGAACAGCCCATGCAAAGGCATGGAGACAAAAGATAGAGTCCTCATAGAAGAAACACTATCATGCTAGTTTGGTTGCATTACGGTGTGCATTTTGTGGTTCAGTTGTTTTTTCACTCATGTCTGACTCTTCATGGCCCCATTTGGGGTTTTCTTGGCAAAGACACTGGAGTAGTTTGCCATTTTCCAGCTTATTTTACAGATGAGGAAACTGAAGGAAATAGGGTTAAATGACTCACCCAGGGTCACACAAATAGTAAATATCTGAGGTCATCCTGATTCCAGGCCTGGCACTCTGTCTACTACATTTCCTAGCTGCATTATGGTGAATAGAGGGTTTGCTTTAGAGTAAAAAAAACCTTGGATTCAGTTCCTATGTCTAGTACATACTGATGGTGAGGAAGCCACTTAATCTGGACAGCTGATGATCTCCCTTGGAAGAGGAAGCTTCTTATGTGGTACCTCCTAGATTGAATGAAATCATAGGGAGGAAGGAAGGAAGGAAGGAAGGAAGGAAGGAAGGAAGGAAGGAAGGAAGGAAGGAAGGAAGGAAGGAAGGAAGGAAGGAAGGAAGGAAGGAAGGAAGGAAGGAAGGAAGGGAGGGAGGGAGGGAGGGAGGAAGGGAGGAAGGGAGGGAGGAAGGGAAGGAGAGAAGGAGAGGGAGGAATAAAAGGAAGAAAAGAAGGAAGGAAGGAAAGAAAGAAAGAAAGAAAAAAGAAAGAGAAAATAATATTATATCCATCAGCATATGGTGTCATTGTTCACAATTAAATGAGCTAGATGTGTGGAAGTGAAGAAGTATTCCTTGACAGAGCCTGGGAGGATATAAAAGCACTGACTCCAAGGGTCAGAATGACAATTTTCCAGTGAGACCATGTAAGAATTCTCAGAGAAAGAGGAAGGAGGCAAGTCAGGTGTCAGAACACACACACACACACACACACACGCAGGGACTTTTAAACAGCTAAAGAAAGTCTGTGATCTGAGCAAGGCCAAGAGCTGCTGAGAGATCAAAGGCAAACTCCAACCCAAGTCAACTGCAAATAATAAAGTGATTCTACCTTGATAAGGAGCAGAAAAAGCCTGAAGACACTGAAGTACAGGGCTGGTGAATCTTACCCTGGCATTCTGCAGTGCCATAGCAAACTCCAGAGAGCATTGTTTGATTATGTCACACCCCTGGGTCAGGGGCACACTAGGTAATTCAGAGATTTCTAACCACCGTGAAAGCAAGGACTGGGATGGTGGTCCCTGTTTTAAAGAGCAAGGAACATGTATCCAGAGAGACTTTCTAACTCAGAAACAAATAAAAGAACAATGGTCAAGAAAAATAAATGAGCCCAGAGCTTTTATTCCACTATTTTAGCAGGCAACAGGTTCTTTATCCTAGGAGGTAGTTCACTGTCTGGCTGCTTTTGGAGACAAAGATATGAAAAATAGGAAAGCATTTAATGGACTGTCTCTCTTAGTGGAAAGGTAGGGGAAGGGAAGAGGCTCCCATGTAAGGATACCAAGGCTGATTTCATAGGAACTTAGATTCACTGAGTTTGAACTGCAAGGAACTTTGGAAATCATCTAGTCTACATCCTCATTTTAGAGATGAGGAAGCTGGAATACCAGAGAAAAGTGACAAGTCCAGAGTCACAAAGGGGATCAAGGGCTGAGCCCAAATCTGAACCTCAGCCCCTCAACATTCGATCTGCTACTTACTCTGGATTGGTACCCTAGTCTGCACAATGCCTTAACAATAAGAAATCCTTCCAATTTATTACTTATTTCCCTATTTTATGTCAAAACCCCTTTCACTAGGCCTCCTAAACACAAAAGAAACTAGATAGAAAAGAATGGAGATGAGGGGGATGGGTAATAGAATCCAAGAGCAGAGGGATAGACAAATGGAATCAATTGGCTGGTTTCTATCCAAATGTACCTAATTATAAGAGAGATTTGGCTGGCAGGATGATGGGTGGAAAGCAGCCTGTTGGCTAATGATCTTTTCTTAGCAACTTCCCCAAATTTCCTTCTTGTACATGCCCACTTCCCCCCCTCTACACATACACACACACACACACACACACACACACACACACACACACAAATTCCTTTTGTGCTTTCTAGGGTAACCGTGACCCCTCTCTTACTTGGTAAGTTTATCTCTTGGATATGAAAGTATCTTATTTTCATCCTTCTTTTCCCACTTCCATACTCCAGTTGTAACCAAGGTTAAAGATTTCTTCCTGGTTCCTGTGTCACAGAAGGAAACACAAATCTGAGTGGTCTAGCAGGGGCCATCCAAGTCTAGAACCTAACATGAGCCTGGAGATACAGAAAAGTTGACAGTCAAGCTTCAGCTGTTTACCCAAGTACCACCTTGTTCTGGAATTAGAATACTGTAGTATGATAAAAAGTTGGCCCCCAAACCAAAGTCTGGGTTCAAATCCTAACTTTGACACATACTGGCTATGTGACCCTAGGCAAGTCCCTTTCAACATCCCAGGCAACTCTTTTTGACTATAAATCAGAGAAAATTCCAACCTGTAATGATAGGGAACAAGGGAACAAACTAAACACTATTTCATTTGATTCTCACAGCACTGAGAGGTGTGTGCTATTATTATCCCCGTTATAGATGAGGAGACCGAGTCAGACTAAGGTTAAGTGAAATGCCCAGGGTCACACAGCTAGTAAGTATCTGAGGTTGGATTTGAACCCATGTCTTCCTGACTTCAGGTGTAGTGAGAGCTCCATTTCCTGCTTGATCTGGGTGGGAGCTTCCTTATCTGGGCGTTCCCTCCCTACGTACCACTCTTGCTGTGCCTAAAGGAAACAAACTACTTCTCTCTCTGTAAAAGATACCATCAGGCAGAAATCTTCTCTCTGGGACCTTTTCATAGCCCGCCTACATGCAGACATATCAGTGGTCCCTCTTCCTTCCTCCTCAGACCTGTTATTTCCTTCCTGGTTGACCCTGTGGGAAAGAGACTTTATTATGTCTTCTGTAGTCAACTGTGTTTTGTTGTCTGCTCTGAGGAGAATTATTTCAGAGAAAAATAAATCTTCCAAATATGTTGTATTTGACACTGACACGATAGAAAGGGCTTCTTGGCTGATTTTGATTATCTCTGATCCTTCTCTTCTTTCCAAGTAAATGCAGACAGGTTGGGTTCTTTAAGCTTGTCTTTTTCATTTATAATGGTGGTCCTCCACCTCCAATTCTCCTCCCCTCCCCTCCATCCTCCCCCCCCCCAACTTCTTAGTAAGAGCCGATGTTTACAAATCACTGTTAAGGTTGGCAAAGTACTTTACATTTGTGATTGTGTTTGAGCTTCAAGCCCACCCAGTGAGGTAGTGGCTAACACTATCCCCATTTTTACAGATGAGAAAACTGAGGTTAAGATGTGCCCAGTGTTGTGTCTGTGGGTCACGCAAACGCTCACACAGAGAGTCAGATCCGGGAGCCCTTCCTTTGTGTCTGTTCCGCTTTGTCCAGGCCTCTCTGCAGTGCTGTGAGCTGAGCCAAGTCCCTGCACCTGAGGTTTTCCATTCTGCTCCGTCCCTCTCCTCTGGCAAGGAGCCAAACTGGCAGCTTCAGGAAGGGGGCTGGGCTTTACTGTGGGCAGCCAGCTGGAGGCTTGTGGGCATCCAACCGTGTCCTGGCTACGACTGATTGGAGAGTTCTACTTGAGTTTTTGTTGCTGTTGTTTAAAGGTACCTGTGGAAGATTTTCTCTTTAGGGTTCCTAGAAAGTGTTAATGCCACGAATCCAAAAATAAGATACAAGCTACAGGTATGGAGAAACAAATTATGTGTCTAACATCCTCATATGAGTGTTGTGAATTAAAGACTTGTATGAATGAAAATATTTTGTAAACTCTAAAGTGCCATGCAGATATGGGCTGTTTTATACACCTATTACAAAATCAACAAAAGCTAGATATATTGCAACAATTTCTAAACTGAAGTTTTTACTAACTCAACTAAGTAGTTTTGGTTTTTTAATTCTGCTGGACTTGGGATACCAATCAAACTAACAAAAAATATTTCATAGAGCTAGAAAACAATTATAACAAAATTCATCTGGAAGAACAAAAGGCCAAAAATATCCAGGGAATTAATGAAAAAAAAAATTCAAAGGAAGGTGACCCAGCTGTACCAGATCTAAAACTATATTATAAAGCAGCAACCATCAAAACTATTTGGTGCTGGCTAAGAAATACAGTGGTGGATCAGTGGAATAGGTTAGGCACACAAAACACAGCAGTAAATGAATATAGCAATCTCCTGTTTGATAAAGCCAAAGACTGGAGCCTCCATGATAAGAACTCACTATTTGACAAAAACTGCTGGGAAAGCTGGAAAAGAGTATGGCAGAAACTAGGCATAGACCAACATCTTATATCATACCCCAAAATAAAGTCAAAATGGGTACATGATCTAGCCATTAAAAAAGGAAGGAATAGTTTACTTTTCAGATCTATGGAGAGAGGAAGAATTTATGACCAAGATGAGAACATTATGAAATGCAAAATGGATTATTTTGATTACATTAAATTAAAAAGTTTTTTGCACAAACAAAACCAATACAGCCATGATTAGAAGGAAAAAAGAAAGCTGGGAAATAATTTTCACAGCCAATGTTTCTGATAATGGCCTCATTTCTAAAATATATATATATATATATATATATATAGAGAGAGAGAGAGAGAGAGAGAGAATTGAATTAAATATATAAGATCCAAGTCATTTCCCAATTGAGAAATGGTCAAAGGATATGAACAGGCAATTTTCAGATGAAGAAATTAAAACTATAGCCATATGAAAAAAATGTTTGCCCTCACTACTGACTAGAAAAATTCAAATTAAAACTACTCTGAGGTACCACGTCATACCTATCCAACTGGTTAATATGACAAAAAAGGAAAATGATAAATGTTGAAGATGTGAGAAAATTGGAACTCTAACGCACTGTTGGTGGAGCTGTGAACTGATCCAACCATTCTAGAGAGCAATTTAGAACCACGACCCCAAAAGCTATAAAACTGTACATACCCTTTGACCCAGCAATAGTAGGTCTATATCCCAATGAGATCATAAAAAAGGGAAAAGGATTCACATGTACAAAGATATTTATAGCTGCTCTTTTTGTGGTGGCAAAGAATTGGAAATTGAGGGGATGCTCATCAACTGGAAAATGGCTTAACAAGTTGTGGTATATGAATGTAATAGAATATTATTGTTCTGTAAGAAACAATAAGCAGGCAGATTTCAGGAAAACCTGGAAAGACTTACATGAATGAATGCTGAGTGAAATGAGCAGAACCAAGAGAACAGTGTACACAGGATCAACAACATTGTGTGATAATCAACTGTGATAGACTGAGCTCCTCTCAGCAATACAATGATCCAAGACAATGTCAAAAGACTCATGAAGGAAAATGCTCTCCACATACAGAAAAAAGAACTATGGGGTCTGAATGCAGATTGAAGCACACTATTTTCACTTTTGTTTTTGCTTTTTTGTTGCTGTTTCTTCTTTACTGTGGTTTCTTTTTTTTTCCTTTTATTCTGACTCTTCTCTTACAACATGACTAATGTGGAAATATGTTTAACATGATTATAATGTATAACCTATCAGATTGCTAGCTGGCCTGGGGGAGAGGGGAGGGAAGGGAGAGTGGGGGAAAAATTTGGAACTCAAAATCTTACAAAAGTGAATGTTGAAAACTATCTTTACATGTAATTTGAAAAAATAAAGGTCTGGTCAAATGAAAAACAAATTTAAAAAATACATGGGGGGCATCTAGGTGGCGTAGTAGATAAAGCACTGGCCCTGGATTCAGGAGGAACCGGCATCAGACACTTGACACTTACTAGCTGTGTGACCCTGGGCAAGTCACTTAACCCTCATTGCCCTGCAAAAAACAAAAAAACCAAAACAAAACAAAAAAAAACCACGGGACTTGTTCAGTAGTTTCTGACTCTTTGTGACTACATTTTGGGTTTTCTTGGCAAAGATACCGGTAACAGTCTGTCATTTCCTTCTCTAGCTCATTTGACAGATGCAGAAACTGAGACAAACAAGGTTAAGTGTCCGAGGCTGGATTTGAACTCAGGAAAAGGAGTCTTCCTAACTACAGGTCTGTACCACTATCCACTGCACCTAGCTGCCCAGCATTGGACTTAGAAGCCAGACACCCTGGGTTCTAGTCCCAGAATTTCAAATAACTGCGCAACCTTGGACATGTCATTTAATCTCTATGGGGCTAAGGTTGATTTTTTTACACAATTAATGGTTGTACTAAATTAACCAAACAAGTATTTATTAATACACTATGTATCAGGCACCATTACACGCTAGAGATATCAGCCCAAAGAATGAAACAATCTACCCTCTATGAGCTTACATTCTTTTTTTCTTTCTTTCTTTTTTTTTTTTTTTTTAGTGAGGCAATTGGGGTTAAGTGACTTGCCCAGGGTCACACAGCTAGTAAGTGTTAAGTGAGGCCAGATTTGAACTCAGGTACTCCTGACTCCATGGCTGGTGCTGCGCCACCTAGCTGCCCCAGCTTACATTCTAACAAGGAGACCACACGTTTATAGAAAAAATACACAGCAAAAGCATAGAGTTATTAAAGATGAGCTTGTTTGGGAACAGGGCACTACCCTAAGCAGTTGGGAGGTTCCAGAAAGGCTTCATGCAGAAAGGGGAAGAGGGAAGGGGGTGGCACTAAGGAGAGAGTTCATTCCAGTCATGGAACATGGTAGGTGACATGGGATGGAGTGTTGTGAGTAAATAAGGGAGAAAGCCAGTTTAGCTGGATGGAAGAGGGAGGAAAAGGAAGTGATGTTCAATGAGGCTAGAAAGAGATTGGCTCGGGTTCTCAAAGCCAAACATAGTTTATAGTTTATCCTCAGGGCAATAGAAAGCCACTGGAGTTGTTTGAATAGGAGAGTGCCACCTGCCAGATCTGAACCTTAAGAAAATGGTTTTGGCAGCAGTATGTAGGATGGAAAGAGTAGTAAGAGACCTGGGCAGGAAGACCAATTAGAACAGGTGATGAGGGCAGGATTCAAGGTGGTATCTGTGTGAGTAAAGAGAAGGGGTTGGGTAGAAGAGATGTTATAAAGATAGAAACATCAAGGTTTGATCATTGATTGGATATGAATGTTAGAGTAAGGGAGAGCAGGAGGTGGGGATAATATCAAAAGTACTAGATGATTCCTAAGGCCCCTGCCAGCATCTCTGATTTATTGATAAAACTACAACAAGAGTCCTCAGTCTTCCCCTGTCTCTACATTAGGTCAGTCATTCTCAATTGCTGGATTCTTCATGACCCCATTTGGGGTTTTCTTGGCAAAGATACTGGAGTGGTTTGCCATTTCCTTCTCCAGCTCATTTTACAGATAAGGAAACTGAGGCCAATACGGTTAAGTGATTTGCCCCGGTCACACTCACCCAGACACAACTAGTATCTGAAGCCAGATTTGAACTCAAGAAGACGAGACTTCAGGGTCAGCTAGAGGATCCAGTGGATAAAACACCAGCCCTGGATTCAGGAGGACCTGAGTTCAAGTCCGGCCTCAGACATTTGACACGTACTAACTGTGTGACCCTGGGCAAGTCATTTAAACCTCATTGCCTCGCAAAAAATAAAAATATATATATTTTTTTTAAAGATGAGGGTTCCTGACTCCAGGCTCAGCACTCTATCCACTATGCCACTTAGCTGCCCCTTAATCAATACCCCTAACTAAAAGCTAATTAAGCGTGGCTGACTAACTGATATCAACTGATAATCATTGAGGGAAGTACACTGGTAAGGGCTTGTAGGCAATACTATTAGAAATACCTCCTCCCCTCCCAGACCTTCCCCAAGAACTCTAAGGGGATCCCACTTGCAAGTTTGATTAGCAATAGGTATAGTATCCTCAAGTATGTGCTGTATGAAATTACTTTTATAATTTTTTTCATATATTTTTATATCACACATTTCCCAATGTATGTTCCTTCTCTGTTCCTCCCAAAAAACCATCTATCATGACAAAGAATAAAAAATAGGAGGAAAAACAGTTCAGTAAAACTAAAATATTAAAAAGGGCTGACAGTGTTGCTGTGTTCTTAATTTTCTCCTTTTATCACATTGAAATTAGTATATATCTAAGAATAAGTTTCAGAAATAAACCAATGATTAACAATATTGGTTCGGTGATATCTCAGGGCATGAACAAAATTGTTAAGGGTTTTCATAAATTTCTTGAATAAGATGAATTTAGATTTATTCATTTAAAAAAATCCATTTACTATATGCAAATCTCGTTTTCAGGGCACGGGAGTGGAAGAATCAAATAAATAACTCCAGAAAAGAGATGCCACAAAATCCAGGATTGGAAATCGTTGGTCTAAATATTGATAGTTAACCAGAAGGTTGTAAATGAGCACAGATGAACCCTTGGGAATTTAAAAAATTTTTAATTGAAAATGAAAACATTTTTCAGAACCAGAGGATTTAGAGGGCTTTTAGGTAACTCAGTGAATTACAGCACTGGGCCTGGAATAAGGAAGACCTAAGTTTAAATCCAACCTCAGATATTTAAGACACTTCACCTGTTTACCTCAGTTTCCTCATCTATAAAATAGGAAAGTAATAGCACCTATCTTCCAGGGTTGCTGTGAGGATCAAATGAGATAATATGCATAATTTGCTTTGCAAACCTTAAAGCATAATATAAGTGCTAGTTACTAGCACTTTGTTCATAATTTACTTATGACTAAAGAAACAAATTTGAGCTTGATATCAAGGGAAATGTCCTAACAATTAGAATTATCCACAAGTTGAATGAGCTGCCTGGAAGGTTCTTCCTCAATGAATATCTTCAAGCAAAATTGATGAACATTTATAGAGTATATGATAATCAATCATTAATAAGCATTTATTGAGTGCCTACTACTGGTGGAGGTGGGGTGGGGGAGGAGTAAATTTTAAAAGGATTCCCAAAGAATGTGATGCTTGAGCTACATTTTGAAGGGAACCAGGGATTCCAAAGAGGCAGAGGTGAGGAGGGAGAGAATTCCAGGCATGGAGGACAGCCAGTGCAAAGGTGCTAAGACACAGGAGGTAGAGCAGGGGAAGAACAACAAGTTGGATAAGGAATTCTTGTAGTATTCATTGGACCAGATGAGCTTGGCATTCACTTTCAGCTCTGAGTCTGTGATTCTCTTTTGAATTATGGTTAATTTTGTGCATTTCTGGGGGCAGCTAGGTGGCGCAGTGGATAGAGCACCAGCCCTGGATTCAGGAGGACCTGAGTTCAAATCTGAACTCAGACACTTTAAACTTACTAGCTGTGTGACCTTGGGCAAGTCACTTAACCCTCATTGCCGTGCAAAACAAAAAAAATGTATATATAACTATACTTATATGCATTTGGATATAAGATTCTGATATTAGTTGTATGTATATACATGCACACATAAAAATACATACATATCTCTAGGTCTAGTTTTGCCTAAAGCTATTAAATTGTTCTTCAAAAATTAGGCAAAAGTATATTACAAGTGGCAATTAATTCCATAGGAGCAATGCTGTAAATGGAAGGTATGTTTTTGTACAGTCTAAATCCTGACTACTAAAGTTTATCAGGTCTTTCCAGAAACTATATAATCGTCATGATAGTGATATCAACTCCTCCCTCTCAAACCCCTACCCACAGCTTCCCTCTACCCCCTGGATTGCTCAATAGGTAGGCCCAGGGAGAGAGAGAAAGATTAACTAGCATATATGCCTCTCCACGTTTTAAAAGTGTCCTGGCAGCAATATTGTTTGATGAATACAAATGATCCAAGACAAAACCAAAGGACTAATGATGAAGCATACTATCTACCTCCAAAGAAAGAACTGATATTGATTGAACACAGACTGAAGCATGCTATTTTTTACTTTCTTTCATTTTTTTCTTTTACTCAAGTTTTCTTATACAAAATGATTAATATGGCAATGTTTTACGTAATTGCACACATATAACCTATATCTGATTGCTCGCTGCCTTAGGGGGCAGGGAGGGAAGGGAGAGAAGGAAGGATAAAATTTGGAACTCAAAACTTTAAATAAAGGAGTATTTACTGGAAAAAAAGTGTCCTGGGTATATCTGGAAACAGAGGGATTGGTCAACACTGTGACATCATTTGATGGACAGATAGATGATAGATAGATGATAGATAGATTGATAGATATAGACAGACAGACAGACATAGATGAATAGAGTACTTACTGTATCCCAGGCACTGTAGTAAGTGCACTAGAAATTAAAACATAAGCCTATGAGACTTCCACCTTACATAGGAATGAGTTTACACTCTAATGGAGAAATATAATGCATGAAAGGATGCTGGGAAAGGAAGGGAGATATATAAACTGTTAGGCTAAATTACATTACTGATAGATTTTATTACAATTCATTGACAATATTGATGGAAAAAATGTTACTCGAAGCAACATTATTTCAGTCAATCACCAAAATTTTTTTAAGCACCTACTATGTGCCAGACACTATGCTAAGCACTGGGCATACAAAAAAAGGTAAAGAATAACTCCTATTCTCAAAAAGCTCCTCTTGTCTTGTTCTGGGTTATGTTTTGGTAGCCATTCCTATTCCTTCCAATATGACATCTCGGCTTCATTTCCCATCATTGTCATCCTAGCTACTGTGGGGACCAATTTTTAATTGGGGAGTGCTAGCTAAGCGGCTCACCGCAATATTGGGGAAAGGAAGGAGACCGGCAGCCTCCCTCAAAACAGAACAAGATTTATTTTAACAAGAACGAACTTAAAAACAAAACACAAACAGGATCAGTAGTATCAAGGGAAAGGAAATTAAATGAGGAAAGGGAAATTAAAATACCTGAAAAAATACCACCGCCCAGGAATCAGCTGAAAATACACAGCAGAACACCTGTCACTTTCCAGCTTCCACCTAGAATGCCCAATTCTCCTCCCCCAAACCTAAAAACTCCCCACACAGTCCCAGCCAATGGGATGGCCGCTCTGACAGTCACATGACTGTCCTCACTAGGCTTCCAATCATTATAATTTTGCCAGGCGCATGTAAGCGTCGGCAAGTGGTGATGACGTGAGGTGCCAGAGCCCTGGCAATGGCTACAACCAGTGGGTAGAGCACCATGTGGTTTGCGGAGCCCTAGGCCTGTGCTCGTGGAGGCATAAAAACCTCAAATAACAATTAATTCTTTACACTACTAATCAAACCAGTATGGACCTCAATGCCACCCTACAAGAAATTAAGGCCATAGATTATGCAAATGAGCAGTTAACTAGTACTGGAGCCCCATAGATAAGCTCTCAGATATGGTTTTCTATCTGAAATACTCATTTTGATGGATCTTGTGGGAACTAAGGGACCACCATATAACTTCCAAATAACCCAAGTAGGGACAGCTAGGTGGCACAGTGGATAAAGCACCGGCCCTGGATTCAGGAGGACCTGAGTTCAAATCCGGCCTCAGACACTTGACACTTACTAGCTGTGTGACCCTGGGCAAGTCACTTAACCCTCATTACCCCACAAAAAAAACAAAAAAACCCAAATAACCCAAGTAGCAACTCTTGCAGAATCCTTTCTCTTTGGTTCTTCATGTATTTTGCCTTGTATTAGTCTTGTTCCACTAGAACAACTGGATTCTAAACTTTATACCCCGTTCCTTGAACAAGTTAAGTTCTGACCTGGGGGTGTGGGGGGGGAAGTATTCAAGGTCAAGAGAAGGGCAATCTTGAGCTCCCAACACTTATGGGGGCATCTCTAGTACCTAGTTGCCTAGATGGGCTATGACTCGGAAAACCAAATCTGGAAAACTGAAAGTGAACATCAACATGGCATTACTAATCTTCTACCAAACCAAAGCCCTTATCACATCCTAGGAAGGGAATGGCTTCTGTTTCCATGAACCAAGTCAGCCATTTCTTTTTTTTTTTCTTTTTTCTTTTTTTTTAGTGAGGCAATTGGGATTAAGTGACTTGCCCAGAGTCACACAGCTAGTAAGTGTTAAGTGTCTGAGGCCGGATTTGAATTCAGGTACTCCTGACTCCAGGGCCAGTGCTCTATCCACTGGGCCACCTAGTTGCCCCTAGCCATTTCTTTTAAGACATAAGACTGTGTGTGTGGTTGGAATTTTTCAGCTAATCATCAGAAGGAAACCATGAAGAGTTACATGATGTCACTTGGCAATTGGTCTTTTTCTGTATTATTGTACAGAGCTATATTCACTCATTCACTCTTGGCTACTCCTGGATTGGGGGCAACTAGGTGGAGCAGTGGATAGAGCCCTGGACTGGGAAATCAGGAAGATTCATCTTCGTGAGTTCAAATCTGGCTTCAGACACTTACTAGCTGTGTGCCCTGGGAAAGGTCACTTAACCCTGTTTGCCTCAGTTCGTCAACTGTAAATTGAGCTGGAGAAGGAAATGACAAATCATTACAGTATCTTTGCCAAGAAAACCCAAAGTCAGATGTGACTGAAACTACTAAACAGAGGCAGACGGAGATGAAGTGACTTGCCCAGGGTCACACAGCCAATAAGTGTCTGAGGTTAGATTTGAACTCAAGACCTTCCTGACTTCAGGCCTAGTCCAATGTACTACCTAACTGCTGGTAGTGAATGGGGATGCTCTACCAAATGCTGAAGAAAAGAAGTTTGTTCTCCAGAGAGTTAAAGATCTTTTTAAAAGCCAACTAAGATAGGGCATTAGTATACCCCAAACAGAATGAGATCTCCTAGGACAGAGAAATTTCATATCTCTCTACCTTTTGCCTCCCTTCAGATAATATCATTATCATTTTGCTTTTAAACCTAAGGTGTCTGCTTATTGTGATTTTTTTATTTGTAATAATAATAATAATAATACAGCCTGGGTTAGGGAGAACCTTGGATTTGGGTTTGAGTCTTGGTTCTGACCCTAGCTATGAGACATTGGGCAAATCACCCCCCTCAACTTTAGTTACCTCATCTGTAAAATGTGGATAATAATACCCCCCAGTACATACCTCATAAGGTTGCTATAAGGCCCAAATGAAATAATGCATTTAAGATACAAATTTTAAAGTGCTATATACTTAAGTAATTTTTAGAATAATTTCAAATTGCCTTGTAGAGAGGTTGGACCAGTTCACAATTCCACCAATGGCATATTGATATTCCAGTCTTCTCATAGCCCCTCCACCACTGTTTTCTTGTCTTGTCATCTTTACAAATTTTCTGAGTGTGGATGAAAAATTAAGTGCTGTTTGGATTTTTCTGTCATTATTGATTTGGAGTAATTTTTCATATGGTTGTTTATGCTTTTTCTAAGAACTATCTGTCCATATCCTTCAACCAGTTACTCAATGGAATTTGGCTCTTGGTCATATATATTCACATTAGTTCTCTATGTATATTAGATATTAGATCCTTATTGAAGAAATCTGATGCAAAGGTGGTTTTCCTCCATTTGACAATGTCCTTTCTTATTTTAGCTGTATTGGTTTTGTTTGGGCAAAAGCCTTTCAATTTCATGTAACTGAAAACATTTGTCATATTTTTTATAGCTATAGGATCCCAGCAAATGTCTTAATCTTCCTGGGCCTCAGTTCCCACATCTCTAAAATGAAAAGGTTGATCTTTTAGGTACCATCAAACTTGAAATCTATGGTCCTATGAATCTTTTGAGATAGTCCCTATCCCTTGTTTGGTTAAGAACTTTTCCCTGAAGTAGCACTGTGAAAGGTAGCTGATCTCATTCTCTTCTAATTGTTTATAATATTTTATTTAATATTCAGGTGGCATGTCCATTTTAAACTTATTGTGGTATGTATGTGGTGTGTGATGTTGGTCTAAGCTTCATTTCTATCAGACTGTTTCCAGTTTTCCCATCAGTTCTTATCAAGAAACTTTGCTTTCATTTGACTCATGCTCACTATTATCTCATTACTATGGAATGAGCTAAGCAGCAACAGATTTGTGTTGTGTTTATCTTGGGTATGTGCATTGTGAGAATAGATTAAGATGGGGGAAGAAAATGAAACATTAAAAATACAAAGAAGAAAACAAAAAGAAATTGAGGAGACATAGGGAAATTGTGTTATTACCTTGTTAAATTTAATGTACACTTAAAAGAATAAAATATGTGGAATAGATGTTCACACTTTCACATATAATTCTTTTTTGATCTTTGATATTGAAATGTTTGCCAATGATTTTTAAGTTCATAAAAAACCGACATTTTAAAAAAGAACAATTAGTGGGGGGTCTTTCTCCTACAACCCAGTGAATGGGTTGTTTCTTGTGCAATCAAGTGTAAATGTTAATTTTCAGATGCTAATGATATTAGAGAGGAGTGAAGCAAATAAGAATCTATTAAATGTAGACTATGTGCCAGGGACTGTGTTAAGCCCTTTAAAAATATTATCTCATCAGAGCAGGTTTCCTTCTCACATCTCCAGGAAGACATTCCTTCCTTCCAAAAAAAAGAGAGGAGAGAAGTGTTAACATGCAAATGTAAACTTGTTTGACTAGAACTATCTTATCGGTGAAAGGAAGAGCTCATAACTGATAACTAGGAAACAAAATCTGTCAAGAAGGCAAACTGCATAATAATATCACGATAATAGTATTGTGGGGTGAATGAGTCCCTCTTTTTTCTCTATCCACTGTGCCACCTAGCTGACCCCGTCTCCCCCTTTTAATGTAAAAGTCATTAAAAATTCAGTTTGGTGATGGTGGGAAAGAAAGATGGTTATTCTGTGGCCAGCAAAAGTAATATCCAGGCCATGATTTGTTAGGAATGGTTTCCAGATATTAGAGCAAGAATAAGAAACTGGCTATAGTTTTATTTAACTGGCCTTTAGATAGGAAAGTCCAACAGCAGAAGGGAGTTTAGGAAAGTTATCCTGCATCTCTCTCCTGTGTTCTGAGTTAATGCATAATTAAAATTTTTGGTTTTGTTTTTTTGTTTGTTTTGGTAGGGCAATGGGGGTTAAGTGACTTGCCCAGGGTCACACAGCTAGTAAATGTCAAGTGTCTGAGGCCGGATTTGAACTCAGGTCCTCCTGAATCCAGAGCCGGTGCTTTATCCACTGCGCCACCTAGCTGCCCCGCATAATTAAAATTTAAATCAATATATATGTGAAAGAAAAAAATCTATGAGGAACATCATAGGCTTCCATAGTCTTTTATCTCTTTCATTGCCTAATATAAACTACAACATGATTGTTTGGTGACAGTTAAGGAGAAAAAAGATAGCTAATTTTCTTATGACAGGGAACAGGAACTTTGGTCATTTGTAGTATCCAGTGATAATGAAGGGGCAGTTAAATGGTATAGTGGATAGAGTGCTAGGCCCTGAGTCAGGAAGACTCATTTTCTTGAGTTTAAATCCATCCTCAGACACTTACTAGCTGTATGTCCTTGGTCAAGTCACTTAACTCTGCCTCAGTTTTCTCATCTGTAAAATGAACTGAAGGAGGAAATGGCAAACCACACCACAATCTTTGCCAAGATAATCCCAAATGGGGTCACAAAGAGTCAGACACAACTGAAAAAAGACTGAACAACAATGACAATCAAATAGGAATAGTATTTCTCTTCTGGGTACATTCCACTCAAGAGCTTTGATGCCTCATGTAGATTCTGGCTTATTTTCAAGATCAAACAACGGGTTAGTGACCAGACTGAGAAACCAAGTATACTCATCCATATATTTGTTTAACCCTTTAAAAATTGAGACCTATTTGGGGCCTGCTTTCCAACAGGAAAGGAGGAGACAAGAAGACCTAAGTCCTTTCATTGGGATTGACATCTGCACTGGTGGAGGGAGTACTTCCACTAATAAAACCATGTGAAACAGTGAGGCGGTATATAAATAGACACATAGGCATCCACATGAGCCAGATTGTCCAGAAGCCGAAGGTACACCCTTGGGAACATCAGGCACTCTTGGAATCAGCATGAAGCGGGTACATCTTTACTCCTGAGGCAATAACTTGTGCAATGGAAGGATAGCTCATTTCTCCCATTGCATTCAAGTGTGAGAAAACAGTCTGCTCTAATCATTACAGGAATAAATACAAAGACCTATTATAGAAGAGCCTCGAAGAACATAGGAAAAGACATGGGAGAATCTGACACGCAAAAGAAACACAGCACATCTATCTGATACTAGAGGCACCCCCTCCCCCAGAATTAATCCACTGCACTATAGTCTTTCACCTCAGTCCAAAGGGCTCAAATCTTGCATGAATCAGCTGGGATGCCTATAAAGCAGAATTATCTGGGTAGCCTAATGTGGATAGCCCACCCTTCAGCTGGACAAGCCATAGGGAAACAAGTTCAGTGCAGCTGCTGGACAGCCAATAAGAGCAGCCACTGCTAATTGCTAACTCTCCACGGTTACTCATTAGGAGCAGGGCTATTTAAGGCAGTGAGACACACACGGGATACTAGTGATCTCTATTTCAGCCCACTCAGAAGCAGCAGTTATTATATTGGGGCATGGTAGTGGATTTGTGGGTAAGGATATAGGGCCAAGACCAGGGATCCAAGGGAATTTCTATACTGTCGATGGCTTGGGGAAATGCATTCTTTTCCACTCCTGTGTATGTTCTAATTCCTTCTGCTTTCTTTCCATAGAAAGGAAATCTCCTGGAATCTTGAAGACTTCTGTGTGTTGGTGAGGAGGGGACACTATGGGAGAACATAGACAAGGACCCCAGTCTTGGAGATATATTTCACCCCATTTGTGTATAGGTTGTGGAAACCAGTGGAGGTATGACCTGACCTTCTCTGTTCCTGGAGGATACCAGCTTGTGATCTGAAATGGGCCCAGATTCTGCTTATTAGAATATGCTTGAAAGTTTCAAGGCAAGGCTTTCCTTGCTATTACTTGAAGAAGTTGGTTTGAGCTAGGAAGGTAGTTTCTAACATAGAAAATGACTGACCTCCAAAAGGACACAAGGAATTAAGAGTAGGGATTATTTGTGTTACCTGTCCTGAAAAGAGTCCCAGGTTTGGAGGCTGAAGTCACTGGGTCTTTCACTTAAGGCCTTTCACTTAGGTCTTTTCACTTACGACTTTCACTTTCTTTTCTGCTTCTGTTAAATACAGACAGTAATAGATCACCATTATAGTTCATATATTTAAGGCTGTAAGATCATGCAATCAGTCAGTCAATCAATAAACATTTATTATTGTTCAATCATGTCTAACTCCATTTGGGGTTTTCTTGGCAGATACTGGAGTGGTTTGCCATTTCCTTCTCCAAGTCATTTTACAGATGAGGAAACTGAGGCAAACAGGGTGAAGTGACTTACCCAGGGTCACACAGCTAGTAAGTATCTGAGACCAGATTTGAACTCAGGAAAATGAGTCTTCCTAACTCCAGGCCTGGCACTCTATCCATTGTGTCACCTAGCTGCCCAAAGCAGTTATTAAGCACCTACTATATGCCGGGAACTGTGCTAAGTGCTGAGGATACAAATATAAAAAAGATAGTCCCTGCCACAAAGAAGCTTAAAATCTCTTTCTAAAGAGTCAAGACAACACACAGAAGGAATCTCAAAGGAGTTGGGGGCAGGGGCAGAGGGAAGAGGTGTCATGATGGGGATGTCCAAAGCTGGATGGGAAGTGAAGAGATGGCAGGTCCAGGTACCCTCCTTAGATGGAGTTTTTAGAAAGAGTTCTTCATTCCTCCCTTCAAACAGAGGGTACTAATGAAATGTGAGTACCAAGGCTGATGATGACATTCCTGGGGACATGATGAGGAAATCCAAAGGGGTGAAGCCAGGTATGGTCCAAAGGTAAATGTATTGGCTTTGGAATCAGAAGACCAGGGCTCAGTCTTTTCTCCAATACATAGGAATTGTATCACCTTGAACAAGTCATTTATACTCTCTGGGGTTCGGTTTCCTTATCTGTAAAATAAGGAAGAAGGATTAGATAGCTTCTAAGGTCTCTCTCAACTTTAGATCTATGATCTTAACTCCTCATTTTACAGAACTGTGGAATGACTTGTCTCATACCAGGAACGGAAGGGTATCTAATTCCTGGATCCTTGTCAGCCATTTCCTTTAAGACACAATGATATGGGTGGTTGGCATGTTCCAACTCGCCATCGGAAGGAAGCCGTGAAGTGACATGCTGTCGCATGGCAACTTATTCTCTTCTGGATGACTGTCTCAAGCTTTATGAACTCCCAATGAGTACTGATTCTCTGAGTCCTGGCTTCCTTTCAAATTCTCTGTTGTCTTTCTCCTCTCTGCATTCTGGCTGACCTACATAGGTCTCCACCCAGCTAGTATCTCATTCTTTCTTCGTGTCTGCTTCCTTGGTTTTGACATCCCATCTCCGTCTCTTGGCACTGTATTCCCTGCTTACTGACTCAGCTTGTACTTACCTTAACAACCCAGATAGAGCTGCTGAGTGACTTGCCTCCCACAGGACAATAAATAGCAGAAGGGAGATTCAAACCCAGCTTCTCAGACTCCAGAACCTATGGTTTTTCCATGACAAATACTTGCTCTGCTTATCAGGTCAATTGACCCATCAACAAATGCATTGAATTCTACTATGTTAGAGGCACTGTGTATAAGCACAGAGGATATATGGGGGGGGGGATGAAAACAACCCTTTCTCTCAAAGAGCCTACCTTCTAATGGAGGAAACAACATGAAAATAATGGACATACAAGCGACATATAGGGTAGACACATATTATTAACCTTAGAGGGGTAATCACTAGCAGCTGAAACCAGGGAGTCTAAGAGGTGGAGATAGACTTCCAGATAAGAGAGGCAAACAGTTCAAAGATATAGAGAAAGAAGATGAAACGGGATGTTTGAGAAACAGAAAATAGGCTGTAGAGGTAATGAAGGAAGGTTATGAATAAGACTAGAAAATTAAGAAGGGGTCTGGTAAGCAGGATTTAAAGGAAGCTATGCCTGAGGGGAAAAGGGCAGGGCCCAAGTTGTCATTGGAAAGGTTAACCAGTATTCCAAGGCAAGGCCAAAGAGTCCACCAGAATCACTAAATCCAGGGAGTTATGTAATGGAGAAAGGGACCGCAGTAGAAGCTACTCTATAGAAGCATGATTGCTGGGTTGTTCTCTAAGCACTGTAGTTGGAAACCAAGAAATGTACCAGCTGTTGGCAAATGAATCTGTCTCCCAAGAAGACTCCACCCAGGACCCATTGTTTTATGGTGGCATTGTCCTGACCACACCCCCTCCTCCTTCAGCTGCAAATGTTGCTGTGGGCCCAGGCATGCCTACCTCACAGGAATATTGTGTCAATGAAGTCCCACCCCACCCCCATCTCCAACCTGTGTGATATTTCCTTTTTGGGGGAGAGATGAAGGAAAATGACAAATTGCAGCAGTCTATTTCAGGCCCCTTCCCACCCCCCTTGTAGTAAAGGTGTTATATTTTCCCTTTTTTGAAATCTTGGCCCTATAGTCAACCTAATGGATGTTTTCTTCTTTTATCCTTGAGTCCCTTTCTTCTTGGCCTATAAACTGCTCAGAGCTGCATTACTCCCATCATCCTTCTTCCCTGATCCTACAACCATGCTAACCATACACTCCAAATTTGTTTTATGTAGCTACAAACGGGTCCTCACCATGGGACACCAATGTGTTTGTTCTTCCCTGATCAAATCTCCATCCCACTCTCCCCAAAGTGTCTTTTCAAAAACTTCTCTCCTAAAGCCCTTTCTGATCTCTCATGTGATAGTTCCGTCATCCCAATTTCTCTCAGCCAACATACTTCACCAAAAAATATTGAGAGCAGCAAGCTCCCTCTTCTTGCCACATCAAATTCCCTCAGCATTACCCTTCAGTCCCTCTCTCCTCCTCTGCTCTAGTCTTAGAGAAAGAAGTGGCACTTCTTGCCAATGCTAACCCCTCAACTTGTGCCTGTTAACTCTCCCCTTCCTGTTAGAAACCACGCCTATTGGATTATAGTTTCTCATTTCCTAATTTTCAATCTCATTTTATCTACTGTTCCCTTCACTACTATTTACAAACCTATTCAGATCACTTTCATCTTTAAGAATAAACAAAACCGGGCAGCTAGGTGGTGCAGTGGATAGAGCACCGGAGTCAGGAAGACCTGAGTTCCAATCCGGCCTCAGACACTTGACACTTACTAGCTGTGTGACCTTGGGCAAGTCACTTAACCCTCATTGCCTACAAAAAAAAAAAAAAAAGAATGAACAAAACAACAACAGCAAAACAGCAAATCTACTTTTATGTGATCCTATCATTCTTACAAAGTATTGTCTTATTTTTCATCTCTCATGCAGCCAAAGTCCTAGAAAAGCTGTTTATACTTGTTTCCTATACTTTTTCACCTCACTTCCTTCTCAACTCCTTTCAATATGGCTCCTGACCTCATCATGCAGATGAAACTGTTCTCTTCAGGATTATCAGTAATTTATTACTGGCCAACTCTGACAGCCTTTTTCTAAGCTCTCATCCTTCTTGACCTCTCAGTATTTGACAAGCCCTCTTCCTAGACACACTCCCCTTACTGGGCTTTGTGATATTACCCTCTCTCCTGATTTTCTGGCCACTCCTCAGTAATTTATTCTGGATTATCATCCATATCCTTTCCCCAATCCCATATATGGATGTACCTCCAGGCTCTGTCCTGGGTCTCCTGCTTTTCTTCCTCTATACCGTCTCAATGATCTCATCAGCTCCCACAGGTTCACAGCTGTGATCTCTTTGCAGATGACTTCCAGATCTAGACATCCCACCCTAGTCTGGCTCCAAAACTCCAGGCCTGAATCATCAACTGCCTATTGGAGATCTCTAGATAGATATTGTATAGGCACTTCAAACTCAATATGTCTGAAGCAGAATTCATTTTCTGTAATCTCAAATCCTATCCCCTTCTCAACCTCCTTTTTCTCTTCCTTCCAATCATCCTTTCAATCATCCAGCTTCACAACCTTGGAGTCATCCTTCAGCGGAACAAGTTCGTTGAAAGCAGAGACTTTATCACTCTTTTCTTATCTATAGAATCTAAAGTAGTACTTCCCATAGTAGGCACTTAATAAATATGTGCCAATTGACAGATCCTTTTCTCTCATCCCCCATATCCAATGAGTTGCCAAGTCCTGGTGGTTCAACTCTACAATATCTTTCACACAAGTCACCTTCTCTCCACCAACATAGCCCACACACATCCTAATTCCGTTTCTCATCCCCTTTCACCTGCACTATTGCAATAGCCTCTTTTTTTTTTTTTGGTGAGGCAATTGGGGTTAAGTGACTTGCCCAGGGACGCACAGCTAGTGAGTGTTAGGTGTCTGAGGCCGGATTTGAACTCAGGTCCTCCTGACTCCAGGGCCGGTGCTCTATCCACTGTGCCACCTAGCTGCCCCGCAACAGCCTCTTAACTGGTTTCCCTGTCTCAAGTCTCTTTCCTCTTCAATCTTCTACCTAGCTGAAGTAGAGATGAAAGATATCACTCCTCTCCTCACGATGCTTTAGCAGCTTCTTTTTGCCTATAGGATAAAATATAAACTTACTTGCTTAGCATTTAAAACCTTTCACAATCTGAATCCTGCCTACCTTTCTAGGCTTATTGTATATTTCTCTCCTTCACACATTTTACTATCCAGTCACATTGGCCATTATATTTCCCATTCATGACATTCTATCTCAAGTCTCCATGCCTTAGCACAGAATATCTCCCATGGCTTCCTCCTGCCCTCTGCCTCTTAGAATCATTTACTTCTTTCAAAGTTTAGTTCAAATGCTACCTCCTGCATAGACCTATCCTGATTTTCCCAGTTGCTAGTGTCGTCCTTCTCTTGCTGGATATTACCTTGTACTACTTTTTTTGTGTGTTTCCTTTCTCAACAATAAAATGGTAGGAAGTGGCTGTGGAAAGGAACTATTTTACTTCTGCCTTTGTATCCCTAAAGTCTAACACGGTTTCTAACCCACAGTAAGTACTTAATAAATGTTTATTGAATGAATAAATGATTGTATTAGAAAGTGGACAGACTGAAGGAAGAGAGATCAGTTAAGAGTCTATATTAAATTAGATCAGAAGAGTAGTAATAGGGTTCTAAACTAAGGAAGTGTGAGCAAAGGTAGAAGCAAGCAATATTATGGAGGCAATAAGACGAGATCTTAAAGACTGCATGGATTAGATGAGGATATGGGTCAGAGAGAGGAAATAATCAAATCAAATCAAAAGTGATGTCAATTTAGTTAGGACTGATAAGAATATGGTATCAAAAACAGAAAGAGAAACTAGGAGAAGATACAGGCCTTGGGTGAAAAATGATAAATTCAATTTTGTACACATTGAATTTGAGTTGTCAACTGGATAGTTCTAGATACATCCTGCTGGAGATGTGTCCCTTTCAAGAGAGAAAATAAGACTGAATATATATTATATACACATATGCAAATATGTATATATTTAAAGGTAAGGTTCTTCTTTCACCATAATTAATCAAGAGATTGACAGAGTGTGAATCTCTTTAAGTCAAAAAACAAATTGATGTGATTGGTCAAAACAATCAGTCATACCCATTGAGCCAACTTATAAAATATCAGCCAGTTTATCCCTGAGTTCAGTTGAGATAGTCATCCAAGTGAGGGAAAATTTCAGTTCTGAAGTTGAGGATTCCTGTTAGAGCCAGATTCAAATAGAGGGGAAAAAAGAGGTTTTTATGCTCTCAGGATTCCAGGGACCATAAAGGCATGTCAGTGATAAGACCTGGTAGTCCTCTGTAGAAGGATAGTAATTGTTGACGCCAAGATCATCCAACTGACATAAGCAATTATATTAATCTACCCACCAGACCATTAGATGCGGTCAGGATGGCCTAGGGTTCACGGAGGAATGTTGGCAAGGAAAAAGGGGAAGAAACATAAGTTACCCAACCTTTCTAAGATTGCACTCTCCTCATCTATAAAATGGAATAATAATATCTAGCATGAATTTAGTACTTTAAAGTTTGCAAATATGATCTCATTTTATCCTTATATCAAGTCTGGGAGGTATTGCTATTATTATTCCTACTTTACAGATGAGGAAATTGAAGCATAAAGAGGTTTAGTGACTTGCCCAGGGTCACACAGGTAGGAAATATCTGAGGCTGGATTTGAACTGAGGTCTTCCTGACTCGAGGCCCAGCACTCTAGTTGACTCAGCTAGGGAGGCTTCTCTCATTTATCCCACTTCAGGAAACTGGTCTGCTAAAAGCAGAGGCATAGTCTTAACCATTAGGCCAAATCCTATGAATGCAAAAACTCAGAATAAGAAGAGAAAGAGTTAATAGACAGTACTTCCTTAACAAAGGAAGCTAAAGACAACAACCAAAAAAGGGGTTGTTTTTTAAAAATTGTTTGTTAGTTATATTGGATAAAAAGGAGGATTAAAAAACGGTCTAGGACATCTTCCTAGGGTGTATGGGATAACTGAAAAGAAAAAAAGTCAAAGCTGATTATGTCTTGTTCCTGTTTTTACTGCAAAATTTGGCTGGAAATGACAGAACATAAAAGAATAATAGGAAGTCAATACCCAAGATAAGTAAGGAGATGCTAAGAGAAGACGTAGCTTGATGAATTCAAGTCATACGGCCCAGAAGAAGTGTGTCCTCAGGTCTGAGAGAGTGGGCAGATATGATGATTAAGCCACTGTCAGTCATATCTGAAAGATCATGAAAAACAGAAGAGGTACTAACAGTCAGAAAAGGGCAAATGTTACTTCAACTTTCCAAAAAGATAAGAGAGCAGAGTATAAAAACTGGAAGCCTGTGAGCTTGACTTCTTATTTTAGGAAAGTTCTAGAAGAGATATTAAAGCGATGTTTGCTGAACATCTAGAAAGTAGTGAAAAGCCAACATGGCTTCCTCAAGAACAAATCATAAGAGACTAACCTCATTTTCTTAAAAGTTAAAAGATAACACTAATATATCTGAGATGGTGTGCCCAGCCAGTATAAAGGACAATATTTTATTGATACCAACGTAGAACATCAGAACAAAATGCTTGTTACCGTTCTTCTATTTTACTTACATGTACATGAATATATACACTCACATATACACCATGATGTAGTGGAGACAGGACAGCCTCAGAGTCAGAATGATCTGCGTTCAAATACTTCCTCTGAGATCTTCTAACTATGATTTGGCTTGCAAATCATTTAACCTTTCAGTGCCTTGATCAACTCTCAAGACTTGAAGTTTCAGAACAGTTGCCTGAGTATTAGTAGAGAGAGAGAGATTCTTCTCACAATGTTATCCATGGGCTTGTTTTTTAATATGTGGATAACTGAAATTAATATCACTGGTTTCCATTGCAATTTATATGTATTTTATTTTATGCATTGTTGTATTTTGCACGACTACACATGTATAGCCTACATCAAATTGCTTTTCTTCTCAATGAGGGGAGAAGAGAAGGAAGGGAGGGAGAGAATTTGGATCTCAAAATTTGAAAAAATAATGTTAAAACTGTTTTTACATGTAATTGGGGGGAAATAAAATATTAAATTGTTTTATGCATTGAAAATCATTATTGCAAAAAGGGATCCATAGGCTTTACCAGACTGCCAAAGGAGTCCATGACACATATACACAAAAGGAAAAACCCCATGTGATCATAGGTCCCAATTTTTTTTTAAATCATACAATCATACACAGAGCACATTTGTGACCTTACCTCAAAACAATTCTGAAAATCTTCCACCTCCTCCTTAAATTAGCAATCACTGACACATGGTTTGGGTGTTTGCTGTTAACAAATGTTCCTAGCCTGAAATTCTATTAGCAAAAACATTGGATGAGCTTTGAAACATCCTCCATTTTGCTCATTTTACAAATGTATTGTTCCCTACCAAAGATGAAATTGGTTCCAAAATTGATGGCCTCCCTAATGAGGTCTATGCCAGACTTTGACCTGAGCAGTACAGCTTATGGTGTATTCATTCAGGCCTTGAGGTAGAGGGTAAGGAAAGGACATATACGTGGAGGGGGTAGGCAATGAGGGTTAAGTGACTTGCCCAAGGTCACATAGCTAGTAAGTATCAAGTGTCTGAGGCTGCTTTTGAACTCAGGTCCTCCTGACTCCAGGGCTGGTGCTCTATCCACTGCACTACCTAGGTACCCCTGGATGACTTATTTATAAAAATCCTTTGTTACCTTCTTGATAGTATTATTTGCCTTCCATCCAGGAATCTGCTTCTGCTGAATTTACCTGAGCAAAATCTCTCACTAACTCCCACAAAAATTTCAACCAAGAGACCTTCTGAACAAAAATTCCTTTGAAGAGCAGCAACCATCAAAAGCAAACAAAATATTTTGTTTTTAAAGGGTAGATTTTTTTCCTTACTATTCTGGTTGTGAAGGAGGACATCTTGGATGAGGAACCACAGTGGGGAATATGAGAATTGCTGAAAAAGATAAAATAGAATAAAGCAAGAAAGGAGCAGGTACATTTTAAAATATGATGGAACAGTATGATAAAAAGTCTGGATAAGAAATGGTTTCTCCTTTCCATACTAGGCATTCTCTTTCCTTGTTGGAAAGAGCCTCTTTTTCTTGTCTTTGTTGAATCCATTGGGTAAAATGGTGATGATTCAGAGTCCAACAAAGAGGAGAGGGAATGGGGGAGGTTGGGAAGGCAGAGAGGACCAGGGAACATTTTCTTTTAATATTCATAAGGAAAAATTACTAGTATTTTCCCTACATCAAGCATAGTGACTTGGATTAAAGTTATGTTAAAGAAGGAAGTCAGAGTGGGATGTTCTTGCATTTGCAGCCTGCAGAAACTTTCAAAAAATGTTCTTCCTCAGGAGACATAATGAGCCTGGTGTTACTGGCTATCCACAGCAGGGTACTTTCTAGTGCTTCTCTGGCACCTCCCTTGCCATCCTTTGCCCGTTGGCCATACGGGGCTCTGCTGGAGACTGAGGCACAATAACTTGCCTTTCAGCCAATAAATGTGACTTCACTAATTGGTGAAGTCTGTTCAAGTGTCTAGCCACCAGCTGGCAGACACAACAAGTTTGGGAGGGGCAAAGAGGGAGATTAGAGGAGGGGGCTTGGGGAGGATAAGGGTGGGTGTCCACGTTTATGAAGGCTAAAATGCTGTCGTCTGAGAAGCTGAGCACAAAGATTTGGATACAATTCAGGCTTCTCCCAGTCTCTAACCTACCTCCTGCTCCCCACTCCCATCTCCCTTAATACAAAAGGACATCGGCGCTGTAATTGGCTGTTTGTGTCAAAGACGATACAGTAGAGAGAAGTAGGGTGCTCACTAAGGGATATCTGCTCTACAAAGCTTCTACAAAAATAACCGTGCGACAGTGTGAGTGAAATGCTGCTGCAGAGTGAGGCAGGTTGGGAGGGAGGAGGAGGAGGAGGAGGACAAAGAGGAGGTAAGGAGTAGCGGAGACCTAGATAAAGTGCCCCACTGAGCCCTGCTACACCTGCCATCCATTCAGCGTCTGAAGCCCAGTGCTAGGGGAGAACAATGACTGGTGACAGAATGAAATGCGCTTCTGTCTTATCTCCGTGTGGTAGAATCCCTAGTTTCATTCAAAATACAGCTCAGGTGCTACTTTCTCTACCAAGGCCTTTCCTAATCATCATCCCCACACCCGTTACCAGCACTCTCGCTCTCTTGGCATTACTTTGTATTTCTTTATACATGCATGCCTGTACGTGTGTACTTATGTATGTGTGTGCATACCTACATACACATGTACATATGTGTATGCACACAGCACCTAAGCTGTGTGTATACATGTATACATTACTTTTTCTTTCTTTACACATATATATGTACATATACACACGGCACCTGAGCTGTGCTTTGAATGAAACTAGGGATTCAATAAGGCTGAGATAAGGAAGAAATATATGAAACAAAAACAAAACAGGGCAGCTAGGTGGCACGGTGGATAAAGCACTGGCCCTGGATTCAGGAGGACCTGAATTCAAATCTGGACTCAGACACTTGACACTAGCTGGGCAAGTCACTTAACCCTCATTGCCCCCCCCAAAAAAAAAACAAAAAAGAAAACAAAGAAATATATGTGTGTATACATACACACATATACATATCTACATATATATGTGTGTATACATAAACATACATATACATACATATATGTGTGTGTACACATATATATGCGTGTGTATATATATGTATATATGTGTGTGTGTGTGTATATATATATACACAAACACAAATGGGGGGGTGCTCCAGTGAAACCTGTATAAGCTAGACATCTATAGAGGTTTAAAGGCAGAGACATTGAAAGGTAATGGGGGGAAAACCCTCAGACACAAAATAGACAATCCCCATCCTAGACAGAGTGCTGATTGCAAATACTTTGACTGCATATAAAGAGGCCACAGCCTTCATTCCAAATTTTATCCCTAGACATTTATCTACATAAGATTCCCAAAAGAGTGTGGGAGGTACAAATGACCGAACTGGAATTAATCACTCTAAGGCAACATGAAGTGGCTTAAGGAAGGTATGACCTTTTAAACAAGGAAGAATTGGTTGAAAGGCAAGCTTCCTCTCATCTTCTGCATGGATGTAACAAACAACCTCAGAACTGAGGATCAGAAGGAGTCAAAGGGAAGAAGCTTCTGTTGATCCTAAGCCAGGGGTCATCACCCTTGCTAAAAGAACTCTATAGCACACCAGCTGAAAAGAGTATGGTCACACACACTAGCTTAGGAGAGTTCAGTACCATCTTGCCCAGTCAGTACCTAAAGATGGGGAAAAAAAATTCACCTGCTCATTGAAGATTAAGCACAGGAGACCAGTAGATAGACTTGCCCAGCAGGGCTCTCAGTACAGTGAAGTCATTGTGCCATGTAAAGAGTCAGCCATGAAAAGAATCAGCCCAAATGGACAGTGGAGCAACTTGGTCAGGACCCTCCGGAAAGACAAAGAACATTGAGGCCCTATAGTACTGGAGTTGTCAACTGTCTTGATTATATGTATCCCCTAAATTTATGCTTCACTATCATTTTTCGTTAAGTGCATACCTGTTCTTTCATCTTCATGGGCGTTGCGTATGTTTGTGGAAGTCTTTTCCTGATATTTGGGGGAAATGTTTTGTGACTGCTTTCCTTACTATGCCAGAGTATGTGATTTTACAAAAATTGAGTCGGGGGCAGCTAGGTGGCACAGTGGATCAAGCACTGCTCTGGATTTAGGAGGACCTGAGTTCAAATCTGGCCTCAGATACTTGACACTTACCAGCTGTGTGACCCTGGGCAAGTCACTTAACCTTCATTGCCCCACAAAAAAACAAACAAAAAAAGAATTAAGTTTATTAGCTAATTAAATAGAAGCACACAGATTGGGGCTCAAAGGTTGGCCTTTGGGAATATAGCCATCCATAGGATTACCCCTAGAGCTCTGGGAGTAATAAAAGTCAACCCAATGTGCCAGTGTCAATGTGAGTTGAGAGACTGAGCCTGGAGAGTGTGCTACATATACTTTGTATTCACTTACTTGTATACATACTGTATCCCTACAGTAGAATATGAGATCCTTTAAGGGAGTGACTGGTTTTTCTTTCTTTCTATCCATAGTACCCAGAACAATGCTTCCTTGAACATGGTTGGTGCTAAAAAAATGTTGGTTTTTTTTATAATTTTAATCAAAATCAATAAGGGACAGTGATGAGCAAGAGTATGTCTACATTCCATACAACTAGTTGTATAATTACCCTAAATATTGAAAATGCAGTTAGGCCTTTTTTAAGTAGAGAAGTGCCCAGGATTTCAGAGATATGTTTCAACCCATCCACTACAGGAATCCCCTGACTAGCATCTTTAATTGGTTTTAATAAAATAGGATATTAGGTGAAACAATGGGAAGGGAGAGAAGGCGGTTCTATAGGAACTATAATCTAAGTACTATAACTTTTACAAATGTTATGACTTCAGTAAGTATCCAAAGAATGTTACATTGAAGTTCTATATTTTCAATGAGATTTATTATTAAATATTAATAAGGCTATTGTAAAATGATGATAATGATTGAGCCAACTCTATGTGGAGTATGCAAAGATGTACGGATAAATGTTTAGCAATTGGCTCTTTGAATAAAAATTTGTATAAATGTTTTTGTAGAGTCATTTCAGTTGCATCTAATTCTCTGTGGTTGTATATATATATATAACTTAATTGTAATACACACTATTAACATTTTCTCCATCATTTTTTATGTCTAGATAATAAACCAAACCCTAGTTTTTAGTGTTTGCTGATTTCCAAAGTATAAATTTTTAACAATCGGCTTTTATGAGCTGGTATGATCTGGCTCCAGCATACCCTAGGAGTGTCTCTATCTACTGGAGTCACCTCAATAAATCTTCAAATTGAAAAAAAAAATCCTTGGATAAGAATTGGAACACAAATGCAACCATTTGTTCAACAGATCCATGATTTAACAAATATAGCATCTGGTATATAGCAGCTTATGGAGCCCTGCTGTTGATCACAGCAAGATCATCATGAGGCTTTCCCCCTTGCTGATGAAGAAGAATCACATAAAAATAGACTATCAGAATTGGAAGTGATCTCAGAACACATCTGTTCAACTCATATCTGAAGCATGAATCCTCTCTACATGATTTCCAATAAGGAGTAGTCTAGCCTTTACTTGAAGATTTTCAGTATGTAGTACAAAGAACAGATTATATCCAGTCAGAAGACTGAGCTAATTCTCTTGAAGTAGAGCTTTAGGGGTGTAGAACTTCTGGAGATTGGTAACTTTCTATAGAATGTCATGTGGATTAGGGAGGAGCTACTGAATTCAAGTTCATTAACTAGTCACCTCTGTTTCTCTCATTTCCTGACTTTCTTTTTTTCTTTTTCTTTTTTTTTAGGCAATGGGGGTTAAGTGACTTTCCCACGGTCACACAGCTAGTAAGTGTCAAGTGTCTGAGGCCGGATTTGAACTCAGGTACTCCTGAATCCAGGGCCGGTGCTTTAACTACTGCGCCATCTAGCTGCCCCCATTTCCTGACTTTCTTAATCCTTCCCCCATCTAGCACCATTGTCACCTTTGGAAAAGCACATAATCCAGGGTCCAGGGCCCTCTAAGATTCTGACATCACACAAAACAAGTCCAATTCTTTGGGAGCTAACTCAAGGTTCATTTTCTCTTGGGGGGTGGTATCAAAGGCTTGTTGTGTCTATCTGGAGTTTACTCCAAGAAAGTCTCCCAATATACCATAGGTGTAGCTTGTGTCTGGATTTACTGAGTATAGGTAAAAGGGATGCCATGCTACTATTTAATGCTTGAGGGAGTAAATTCAAACTTTGCAGGGCATTCTTTATTTTACCCCATAGAAAATAAAAAAATGCAGAGGACCCATAAGAGTTCATAAAATGATACAGAAAGCACATACGCATTCACAGAACTCACAGATGCTCATAAGAAGATAAAACAAGCCATAAACTTCCCCTGGTATGTAATCATATTTGGGGACTACTGAACAAGTAACATCCCTTTCTTTCAGACCTGTATTATACAAATTACTCATCATATCACTGGGAAGTAGCAAGATCCAAGTTCTTTGTTTCCCCTAAGGTACAGTTCCCCTTCACTGCTCCTCTAGATAGCTTAACTAGGTGAGAACTTATCTTAGTCAATCAATCACTCATAGGCCTTAGACTAAATGATAAAAGACCTTTGAACTAGAATTATAATGGATAAGAATATAGCAAAAACTTGATCATGCCCCAGAAACCATCTATAAATTATCAAGCAAGTTGAGAAAGGATAGAATTCCAGGAAATGGATCAAGTGTTGCTTCACAATCCACCCTGAGGAGGAATCACCTAACAGAGAAAGAAAGGCCTTTTGTCAGCCTTAGCAAGGTTTCATTACTTCCCCCACCCCTACCTTTGGCTAAAGGAGGTCTTTGAATACTTTGAAGGGTTTATAGGATGTTGGACCTCCAATCTTCCCATAGGAATGGAGATTCATCAAACTTGGGAAGAATATCTTGAGCACCTCTTGAATGGGAAAAAAGACTTTCAGCAACCAGGAAATGTGAATTACCACACACACACACACACACACACACACACTTTTGACACATGTGTTCCCTGAGTTTGAGCCCACTTACCTCTGAACTTTGTAGTTACTTATAGGTAAATATGTTACAGATCTTCAAGGAGATGTTTGGTACCCAATGTTTTTTGTATCACTTTAGTAAATATTCCTTTCTAAAAGGTACAAAAAGACAGGTGACTTAAGTGATTCTCAACTGATAAGTTGAGAGGAAGCACACTAGTCGGGGCTCAAGCTAATGGCATTAAAGAAAGATACCTTCAACTCCTCAGAAGTAACATCTATAATTCTGAGGGGACAATGGAGATATTCTTACTCCAGAGCTATCACTACATATCAACTCCCCAATTGCTGCCATTTCTCGAACTAGAAAAGTTTAATCTTAGGATCTCACCTTTCGGTCTGCATAGGCAAGCACATGGCTCTATCTGCTTTGTGCTTCTGAAGAAACTCAGGTTTCCAATATCTGCCTTGAACATCACTCAGAAAGCTGTGGGCAAGCACATGTAACTCCTATGTCTCTTTGTTCCAAGGCTCCCAGTAATGGTTCCATGGGGGAAGGAAGCTTCTCCACACAGAAGAAAGAGCTCTGCTTTGCTATGCCATACATAGTCTGTCTCCTGAACAAGGAAAAGATAAAAAAGCAAAAAAGATTGAGAGTACTCGTTCAATAGGCTGATACAAAGAAGCAGCTACTACAACAAGAGTCCAGCTTCCTAAATCTCATCCAGTCAACCATTTGTGTTGGCAGTCCTACGAACTAGAAATAAATCATGAATTGTCAATTACCCTTTTAAAAAGGTTCCAGTGTATCTCTCCATAGTCTATAGGGAGAAATGTATGCTCAAAGCCAAATGAGGGAGACTTTTTTGTTCACTGTTCTGATAGAAAAGTTACCTTAAAAACAATTAGGCAAATGTTCAAATGCCTTAAAATAACCTGACCATAAACCAAACTAATTATCTGAAGGGGAAATGGCTTCTTATTCCAAGTTCCTTCTGCAGGTTTCTGATTATTGTGGGTAATACTCATCTGGAGTAGGACAGATATTTGCCGAGCTTTATAAAGGAAAGGGAAGAGAATAAGAATTTATATAGTACCTACTATGTGTCAGACACTGCTCATTTGATTCGCTAACAACCTTGTGAGGTGTGTGCTAGTATCATCCCCATTTTCTAGTTGAAGAAACAGAGGCAAATAGGGATTACGTGACTTAGCCAGGGTCACACAGCTAGGAAGTGTTTGAAACTGGATTTAAACTTTGATCTTCCCAACCCTAGACCTAGCATTCTATTTTACTGGCTTTCTAGGTTTAATGCCCTGAACACCCTATATATCCATCTGTTCTCTGTTGGTTTTGTTGGCTTAACCAACACCAAGTTCAATCTTTATGTCTCTGCCAAAAGTTATTATATAACTATAATCTTTCAAATTTAGACTGTTATCTGATGCATAATTATGCTTCTAGTGGATGACCAGCATCCCAACAGATGATCTAAAATAAAAGTTAAACAGATGTAATTTGCATTTATTTTTGTCTTATTGTAACCAAATACCATAAAATTGTTAGTGTCTATTTCACAATAATGGTTTGAAGCAAGGAGATAATAGCTTTCTTTTAAATAGCTCTTTTGGAGTCAGAGCCAAGATGGTGGAGGAGCAGGAAGAAGTACAGAAAGCTCCCTCCACCCCTAACACCTCCAAACAGATATAGAAAATGTAGTAAATCAAATCCTAATAGGGAAATCCTAGGAAAAAAACACTTAGAGTCATTTGTCAAGGTCAAGTCAGCATAAGAAGACAGAGAAGTCTGTGGACACTAGGGCTTGGGCCTGACCAGAAAAAGCCATGCAAAGCAGTCCAACCAAAGTTGAGACTGTGCACCAAGGCATGAAGAGGTCCAGGATCCATCATAAGGAGATTAAACTTGTACAGGGCTCAGGAACAGATAAAAAGCAGTAATTCTGTTGCTCATTAGGCAGATCCAGGGCTGACTGAAGAAGGAACCAATGCCTAGCAGTGGCATTCCAAGATAAGGAGCAGTCATGGGGATGTAGGCTGTGTACCAAACAAGGAACAAGTTCAAAAGCAAGAAGAAGCTATGTGACTCAAACACTGGGTTTGTAATAAAGTCTTATTTACAGCCCTCAGACTAATCTGAAGCCTGGAGCAGAATAACCAGGACAGGAAACCCAAACATACATGCCTAAATATATATACAACACGCACAATATCTACAAAACACACATATATATATATTCTATATGTGTTTGTATGTGTATATGCATATGTATACACATATATGTATATTTGGACATAGGTAATATTTTAATTTGTTCTGCTTGATTATACATTTATATTGTATGTATAATTCATATTATATAATATGCTAATATGCATTATATGATGATATATAATAATATTATCATAATTATTATATGTTTATAATAGGTTTTGTTTTTCTTGCTTTATTGACAGGAGGAGGGAGATGGGAGGGAAATCATTTCAAGCTGAAAATAAAATAAAATTTATTAAAAAAAAAATAATGGGGGCAGCTAGGTGGCGCAGTGGATAAAGCACCAGCCCTGGATTCAGGAGTACCTGAGTTCAAATCCGGCCTCAGACACTTGACACTTACTAGCTGTATGACCCTGGGCAAGTCACTTAACCCCCATTGCCCCACAAAAAAATTAAATTAAATTAAAAAATAATGAAAGGGATGGTTTCAGAGAAACCTGGATAGACTTGTATAAACTGATGCAGAATGAAGTAAATAGAACCAGGAAAGCAATAATGACAACTCTGTTGTAAAAACAAACTATTTTGAAAGACTTGGGAATTCTGATCCACATATTGACCAACCATGATTCCAGAGGACTCATTATTTGCTACCTACCTCCTGATAGATAGGAGAAGGTCTGAGAGTGAAGAATGGGACATTGAAGGGAGGGGGGGGAGCACATCGTGAGCTATGTGGGAATTTGTTTTCCCTGACTCTATATGCTTATAACAGGTTTTTTTTTTCTTTCTCAATGGGAATTAGAGGGCAGTAAGGAAATAGAGGGAAAGAATTCAGATTTTTGCTGATTGAAAAAATTATTTTTAAAATAGCTTTCCTGAATAAAGCATACACAGATAAATTTTATTTGCTAAAAGAAGGGGAAACAAGGAATAAAACTAGTTCGTTTCTCACCCATACCCATTTAGATTTCTTTTTTTCCCCAATCTCATTTTCCATGTCTGCTCTTTGAAAAATTAAACCTGGTCAGAAGGAATGAAAAAATCATGGTGGAAGAGTGGAAAGAATAGTGCCTCTGGAATCATAGGACCAGGGTCTGAATCATGACACTCTATGGTGCAAGCCAAGTTCTACCACTTATCAACAGTGTAACTTAGGGCAAGTCACTCTGGCTGTATATAAGGGGAATAGATTAAATGATCTTCTAAGATCCCTTCCATCTCTAGATCTATGATATTCATTAACTTGGGAGAGTTACTTTACTTTGGTCTCTATTTCTCAATCTGTAAAATATGGGGTCTAGTCAATCTCTAAGTTCCTGCTAGTTTTGAATACTATAATCTTTTGTCTAAATGAGAATATTTTTAAAGTACTTGACACAGTGCCTGGCACATAGTAGGTGCTTTATAAATGCTCATTTCCTCCCCAATGTCTTGTTGTTGTCTGTTCCTCATTTTCTTTTCTTTTTCTTTCTTTCTTTCTTTTTTTTTTCAGGACAATAAGGGTTAAGTGACTTGCCCAGGGTCACACAGCTAGTAAGTGTAAAGTGTCTGAGGCCAGATGTGAACTCAGGTCTTCCTAAATCCAGGGCCAGTGCTTTATCCACTGTGCCACCTAGCTTCCCCACCCACCATTCCTCATTTTCGAAGAAGACCAATAACACCATGGGGTGATGTCTTGAATTGCCATGAATTGGATTTAAGTGAAGCATAGTTGTGCAAAGTCATGTACCTCACTCTCTCTTCCAGAGTCATCAAAGTCCAAGTGGCAAGACAAAAAAGTTAGGCTAAGTGGATGCTGTGGATGAATTTGGCGTCTTGGGTGTGTAAAAATATTTTAAACTAATTTACTGGGGTCTAAGCTGGCTGGGGGACTAATCTGACTGGAGGACTAATCTGGGGATTTTTGACTGGCTGGCTATCTGACTGCTATTAAATTTAATATGGGCCATTTAAAAATTTCTCCACACAGCTCCCAAATTGATAAGCAAACAATTAAGAAGCCTCTTAATTAAATAACCAAAGCAGAATTTATTTATAAAAAACAATGTAAATGATAAAGGTAAAGAAATGCAAATTATACAACCTGTCTTCTTTTAATATAATAAGGGCCTTTGCTGCCTCTTGCCTTAGGGTATGCTCCAGCTTTCTCCAACTTTCACTCTTTTTCTCCTTCACTCTAGCTTCCCTGTGCTTTCACTGATCAGCTGCTTTCTTCTAACTCCAAGCCCCTTGCTTCACTCTTTAACTTCTCTCTCACTACCTTAGCCTCAGTCTCCTTTGTAAACCCCCTTTCTGTCCATTCCTCCCTTACTGTCTTCTTAATCTTCTGGCCTCCCTTACTCTCTTCTCCCTTGTATATATGTTCCTTCTCTCCCCCTCAAAACTTGGCCTCCCGCACACACCAAGTTAATCCGCTGACTGAGCTAGGGCTGAGGATGGGGGGATGCTTGAGTGTCCCATGTATACCACACCCAGGGCTCCAGGGGCCTGTGCCCCCTGCTGTGAGCCCAGGGACCTCTGCACAGGCTATGCCAGAGGCCAGTCTGGACAAGCCTGGGATCTCTGGGGTAGATGCCCTCAGGGTGGAAGGAGCTGGGGCTTTTTCCCCCAGCTGTCTGACCTGGCATCCTGTAAAGCCCACGGGGCTTTTTGGCTCAGCTAAAGCGGAGGGGGAAGGGTACCAGCCCCTCTTACATAGAAAAAAAACCCTGAGGGCCTAAGGCTTTTTAATCTCAGCCCAAAGGCAAGGTCCCCAAATCAAAATAAATTCCCACAGATGTCTGACCATACTCTAAGTGTTCCACGATGCCTGCTTCAACTGCCTTTGGGGCTGTTGGAATAAATCATTCTCATCTGCCCATTCTGCTGGGGGAAGTCTTCACATGCTTTAGGTAGACATCTCCCTAACTCACCAATGAGTTTGAAGCCTATGGGTTACCTTCAACCTGGTCTTGAGCTCACTGAAAACAAATCAGACTTTTTAATAAGGGCTGGCTCTCTAGAAGAGATACAGAGGGGAATTTAGGCAATGCAAAATCTGATTATAACAATAAAAATTATTTAAAAACAAAAAAAGAATTACTAGCTGTGTGACCCTGGGCAAGTCATTTAACCCTCATTGCCCCGCCAAAGGGAAAAAAAAAGAAAACAAGTAAAAAAAAAAACCTTTTTTTTTCCCACCTGAAGTAAAAATACAACAATCACCTGCACTTCTATTGTATTCTTCTTGAGTGATGTTACACAGGGATCTTTTTTTTTAATCATAAAAGTATTTTATTACTTTCCAGTTACATGTAGAGATAGTTTTCAACATTTGTTTTTATAAGATTTCTAGTTTCAAATTTTTCTCCCTCCCTCTCTTCCCTCCCCCCTCCCCAAAACAGCAAGCAATCTGACATAGGCTTTACATGTACAACCACATTAAACCTATTTCTGCATTAGCCATGTTATGAAAGAAGAATCAGAACAAAAGGGGAAAACCTCAAAAAAGAAAAAGAAAAAAAAAAGAAGAAACAGTATGATTCAATCTGCACCCAGATTTCACAGTTCTTTTTTTTTGTTTGGTTGGGTTTTTTTGGTTTTTTTTTTTTAGGCAATGGGGGTTAAGTGACTTGCCCAGGGTCACACAGCTAGTAAGTGTCAAGTGTCTGAGGCTGGATTTGAACTCAGGTCCTCCTGAATCCAGGGCCGGGGCTCTATCCACTGCGCCACCTAGCTGCCCTTCACAGTTCTTTTTTTCTGGATGTGGAAAGCATTTTCCATCATGAGTCCTTTGGAATTATCTTGGATCATCGTATTGCTGAGAAGAGTCAAGTCTATCACAGTTAATCATCACACAGTATTTACACTGTGTACAATATCCTCCTGGTTCTGCTCACTTCACTCAGTGTCAATTCATGTAAGTCCTTCCAGGTCTTTCTGAACTCCACCTACTTATCATTTCTTACAGCACAATAATATTCACAGAAAGCTTTTCGACAAGCAATCAGTATATATAGTATAATTAATTAGTATTATAAAATTTGGAGCTAGAAGGAACCTTAGAGACCATTTGTTCTATGGGTTCTTCACCTTGGGTTTGTGAACTTAAAAAATTAATGTATTTTAATATAACCGATTTCCTTCATAACCCTATGTATTTTAAAACATTATTATGAGAAAGTATCTATAGTTTTTACTAGACTACCAAAAAATGTTGAATCCCTGATCTGGTTCAACCTTTCACTTTACAGATTAAGAAACTAGAATACAGAGAAATTAAGTGATTTGCCCAAGGCCATTTTGTTGTTGTTGTTGAGTCATTTCAGTCATGTCTGACTCTTCATGACCCTATTTTGGGGTTTTCTTGGCAAAGATACTGGAGTAGCTTACCATTTCCTTCTCTATCTCATTTTACAGATGATGAACTGAGACAAACAGAATTCAGTGACTTACACAGGGTCAAACAGCAAGTAAGTGTCTGTGATCAGATTTGAACCCAGGAATATGAATCTTCCTGACTTTAGGCCTGGCACTCTATCCACTGTGCCACCTAACTGCCCACCAAAGGCCTCCAATGCTTGCTAGCTGGGTAAGTTACTTAACCCTGTTTTCCTCAGTTTCTTCATCTGTAAAATGAGCTGGAGAAGGGAATGGCAAACCACTCCAGTATCTTTGTCAAGAAAACCCTAAAATGGGGTCATGAAGAGTGGTACACAACTGAAACTACTGAGCAACAACAAAATGCCTAGATCACAGTTATTCATTAAAAATCACACTGAAATACTGGATAGTTACTTTTTTCCTTGTGGTTATGACTTTGACAAAGTCTTCTTGCTCATATAGGGCACATACAGTTGCATAAGTAATTATGGAGTATGTCAGTATTTATAGAAATCCTATGATAGGAGCATTTGTGGCAGGAAACCCACACTTCTTTATAATTCTTGAGGGGCATATAAGAATATACATTTAAATGGATGAACTAAAATGGAAGTTTTCAGAAATAACCTGGATGTCTTATGATTTCAGCTCAATCTCTGGTAAGGAAATCACTTGTAAATACATAATATTGTTTCATAAGATTGTAACTGGGGCTATGACGAAGACTAAAACAAGGGGAAGAATCTTACCTTAGGAAATGTATTTGGAAACACTTCATCTTTTGAAAAGGATGTCACACTTCCAGATTATTAAATCATTCTTGTTGAAAAATATAATCAAACTGAGCTTTAGATAAATTAATAGATGACAGATCCATAATGTGTTATCAAAGGAAGTCACGGTGAGCCAGTGTGGTCCAGCCCTCACCTTCCAAGGCTAACATCTAGAAGAAGCAAGCCCTCTTCCCTTCCACAACCCATCACTTTTTCTAGCTGTCAATGACAGGATACACACTAAACTTTATAAAGCTGCCTTATCCCATCAACCCCATGGCCCCTTCTCCCACTGCTGAGCACCTCCCCAAACTTCCATGCTGAGAAAGGATTCAGATCAGTCATTATTCATTCTCTGGATTCCACTACCATGCCCCCAACAAGTATTTTTCCCACCTCTCCTGACCCCTATCCCTATTTTTCAGTTCTCATTTATGTGTCATTTTCCCCCATTAGAATATATGTTTGAGAATAAAGAGTATTTTAAATTTTTTTCACTTGTATTTGTATTCCCAATGCCTAGTACTATGCTTGCCTGTCATATATTAAATACTTAATAAATGCTTGTTGACTTGACTCAAGACTAGATGGAGTTTGGGGCTAGGCTAATATAGCAGTTTTTCTTTGAGAGGCAATGGTATGGTGGACAGAGTCTGGGATTTGGAATTTAAAATCCTAGGTTGAATCTCCTCTCTGCCACTTACTCCCTTTGTGACATTGAACAAATCACATCCCCTCTCTGGATCTCAGGTTCCTCATCTGTAAAATAAGGGAGTTGAAAGAGGTGGTTTATGAAGTCCCTTCTAACCCTACATCTGTGACTTAACTTATTCTCTGTGTGACCTTGGACAAATCATGCCCCCTCTCTGGGCTTCCAGTTTCTTATCTGTAAAAGAAAGAGATTAGCCTCAATGACCTTTAAGGTCCCTTTTCAGCTCTAAGTCTAAGATCTTACAGTTTTTGTAGCTAGTTAAAAAGATAGGCCTGGGGCAGCTAGGTGGCACAGTGGATAGAGCACCGGCCCTGGATTCAGGAGGACCTGAGTTCAAATCCGGCCTCAGACACTTAACACTTACTAGCTGTGTGACTCTGGGCAAGTCACTTAACCCCAATTGCCTCACCAAAAAACAAAAAAAAACCCAAACAAACAAAAAGATAGGCCTGAATAGAGTTGATAACACCATAATTATTTCTTACAATACAAATGCAACCATCAAGGGGATTTACAAAATAAAGAGAGATTTGGTTGAGGAGGCAAACTCTCTTCTCTCATTCAGTAATGGACACATGGAAGGCACACTTGACAAGGGAGTATAGGATGAGATAAGAAAGAATAATTATAGTATTTTTAAAAACATATTCAAATATTTTTAAAATAAGCAGTTAGAAGCAATTAAAATTCTTATTGTGTTACAGTTTTCTTCATAGTTAGATATTTTAGAGTAAAATTTTCAAAAGATGGCAGCTCAAGGACTCTCAAAACAGAAATGCAAAATTTTAAAGTACCTAAATAGAAAAGAAGCCCTTACAGTTCTTGCTGAATAGAAACCTATTGGGCTTTTCAATATGGTGATAGTGATGTAGGGATGGATTTGATTGATCCCAAAAGAATTACAAGACTCAGTTTCCCAAGTTTTATTAAAATACTGTGAGTCCACAGGGAGAAGCACCCAAAAGAGATAGGTGTCTCAAACAGGGGGAAGAAGAGTAGTTATATTTATAGTGAGAAAAAGTCGCATTGGTGGTTCAGTGGTAGAATTCTAGCCTGCCATGCAGAAGGTCTGGGTTCGATTCCCGGCCAATGCAACGCCAACTTCTTCGGGGGCGGCTAGGTGGCCCAGTGGATAAAGCACTGGCCCTGGATTCAGGAGTACCTGAATTCAAATCTGGCCTCAGACACTTGACACTTACTAGCTGTGTGACCCTGGGCAAGTCACTTAACCCCCATTGCTCCACACACACAAAAAAAGTTGGTTATCTCCTCATTATCTTAATCTCCTCCTTAAGGAGGTACATGGGAGGGCTTATCCTAATTTGGACTTCCTGGGGTCCTAAGGCAACCCCTGAGGTGGGTACCTTTTTCCCTATGGGTGTGTTTTGGGGCTCTAAATGTCATAAGGTGAAGCTAAGAACACATTTGGCCTTTTCTGTGCATGTTCATAAAGACATGCTTATCTCTTTACTTAAGATCTGGTTTCTAGGTGTCTTGTCATCTAGGAATATTAATGGATATTAATGGTTTAATGGTACCTAGTTACAGCCTCTGTAGATGGTGAGGGTTGATAGGGACAAACCCTCTTGGTTACTGTAAGAACACAAACCTTAGTTTCTCCATTAACCCTTTCAGTACTATTGCTAAAGACTTAAGCCTCAGTTCATCTGTTAACCCCTTTTTGTCTCCTCCATCACTAGGTCATTTACAATTTATTCGTGAGGGTTTGAACAACAACAACAACAATAATGCCCACTTTAATTTCTGTAGAGTTTTAAGGGTTCCAAAGGACTTCTTTCACAATAATTCTGTGAAGTGGGTATTACAAGTATTATTATTCCTATTTAACAGATGAAGAAACTAGGTTTCTGAGAGGCTAAACAACTTGCCCAGAGTTCAGCTAGTTGGAACCAGGACTCAAGACATGCTCTTTAAATTCTAAGACCTGTGCTCTTCCTCACTGTTCATGAAAATGTAACAACTGACTGGCTTGTCATTTGTTTTGTTTTTTGGGGGTTTTTTTGCGGGGCAAATGGGGTTAAGCGACTTGCCCAGGGTCACACAGCTAGTAAGTGTCAAGTGTCTGAGGTCAGATTTGAACTCAGGTCCTCCTGAATCCAAGGCTGGTGCTTTATCCACTGCGCCACCTAGCTGCCCCACCAATGGACCTTTTAAAGAGAGAGAGAGAGAGAGAGAGAGAGAGAGAGAGAGAGAGAGAGAGACATGCCTTCCAGCTAACTCTCTTGCTTCAATTCTTCCTGGGGTCCTTTGTTACTAAACTCCCTGTGACAGCATGGACTCAACTAGGTGAGTTTGCACCTGGGCCTTGGTTGCTTTTTTCTGTTTTGTGTTTCTTTGGGCAGCAAAAGAAGCCCCAGGCCTAGCTTGCCAAAAGACAAGGACTTTGAAGAAAAGAGTATACAGCCAAGGTGAAATGTAAAATGCTTCATGTTGAAATTAAGTTTAAGTATCAGCATCCTAAGAAGATATATTTAAAGCAGAATCCTGCTTTAAATTGTTCTGTCAATCTGTCTCTTTTGTATCCTTTAGCAGTATGTGTGTAGGAAGTAAACATCTGTTCCATACCTCTATTTACAGTTCTTTGTACATTGAATACCTTTTTACTATCTCCTTTAAGAAAACAGACATAAGCCAAAACTTAAGTCTTAAGCAATTTTTCTATAGAACACCATGACAGGATAAGACACAACTGTGACACGAGGGTACCTAACATCTCTCATGAGAGTCAAGGCTTCTCAAGAACTGAACCTCAACTGAATCATATGTATGGTTCTAGAACAGATGGGCCCTTCAGTGAAAATGGAATGGACCCAGTGGCCCAGCCCTTGAGCCAAACAGCAGTTCTTTAACTGAGGACACCTCCATCCCCAGTGGCTAAATTAGAAAGTGGAAATGGTACTTAAGAAAATGAAGTTTCAAAAAGTAGCTGAATTGGTTCAAGTACAAATCAAAGAAATGTATACTTGAAGCTCCACAACCTTAAAACACTGAAGGATCATTTGACAAGATTTATTAGGGAAAGGAAGATCCCAAAAGAATTGAAAAAGTCACAGACAGTTTTAACACCCCCAAAAAGATGATCAAGAGAATATCAATGACTATTGACTCATATGATTTTTATTCCCTTTAGGATATTTATTCGGGAATCCCACTTGAAATTATGAGGTAACACACAGTCTTTCACAAATGATCTTCTACTAAAAACCACATGAATGAATAAATGAAGGGGAAAGGTATTTATTAAGCACTTGCTATACAAAATAAGGTGATCCCTTCTCTTAGAGAGTTCATGTTCTAATACAGAAGACAAACCATATAGGTTTTAACTGCAAGTCAGATAGAAAGGTACCATCGTCCTTAGCGTGTAGGGGTAAAGCAGAGAGTAATGTATCATCTTTAATGATATTTCAATTGATAAAATCACATAAGTTTCTGATTTTGAACCATTTTGATAGTGGCAAAGATTTTGGTAGTGAGAACTTTATTTTCTGGGTCTCCAATAGCTATGGTTGTTACAACCACAGAAGTAGTTGCCAGGCATCATCTCCTTGGGGGTAGCTTCTCTGGATGATGGCTGTGAGGACTCAACTGCAAGTAGCACTGGTGGTCTGGATGAGGTTCTACCACTCCTAGGGCTCTTGACTTTGCCTGTCCAATTGATGCCAGTTGGTCAATAGTTGGTAATTGGTAATGGTGAGCGAGGGTAGACCCCTTCTCCACACTGATTCTCCTCTAATTGGTGGCTACCAGGACCAGGCTGAAAGCAAGGCTTATAGCATGTGGGCCCTCCTATTCCTTTTTTTTTTTTTCTGGTGAGGCAATTGGGGTTAAGTGACTTGCCCAGGGTCACATAGCTAGTAAGTGTTAAGTGTCTGAGGTCAGATTTGAACTCAGGTCCTCCTGACTCCAGGGCTGGTGCTCTATCCACTGCGCCACCTAGCTGCCCCTTGGGCAGCTCCTATTCCTAAGGCTCTTGGGATCAAGATCTTAGTTTGTCACCTTCTGAGTCCCAGGGGAATTGGTGGTGGTGATGGTGGTCTGATTCACCTAGCATGAGCTGCCTCCTATCTCTCCCTCAAGATGAAAGGTGTAGAGAATGAAGGACTACACAGTGTTTATGTTGTTATAATTTTTATTATTAAAAAGGTATTTGCCTAGATAGAAAAAATATACCCTCAAAGGATTACTTGGAGTAAAGGAGGGACACTGGCTGCCATACTTCCTCATTGGGGTGTCCCATGGTGGTAGCAAGGCCCTGAGATTATCACAGGCTTTGTCTCTCAACCAGAAGTCTCGAATTCATATGCTAAAATCACACAAGATTCCTTGATAGAGGCAAATTCAGAGATTGCTATTCAAAAACTCCATGAAACAAAACAAAACAAAAAAGTGTGTTTAACTAAAGTCGTCCACCATTGTCACAGAAGGTCTAGAAAAGATTCAAGTAGAAAAAAGATTCTCTACAGATGATGATATTCTCCAGATTTTCTTTTATGTGCATAATTTTATGCTAATTAGGGGGCAGCTAGGTGGAATAGTGAACAGAGGGCTGGGCCTTGAGTCAGAAAGACTTATCTTTCTTAGTTCAACTCTGACCTCAGACACTTACTAGCTGTGTGACCCTGGACAAATCACTTAATCCCATTTGCCTCAGCTCCTCATCTATAAAATGAGCTAGAGAAGGAAATGGCAAACCATGCCAGCATCTTGGCCAAGAAAACCCTGAAATAGGGTCATGAAGAATTGGACATGACTGAAAAATGACTGAACAACAACAATTATGTTAATTGCATCAGGTTTCAGAATATCATGAGATTTCCTTAGCAAAATTGTTATTCAAAAGAGATTGACCAAAAAATCCACATATAAAAAACAAAGTGGATGAAAAATTAGTAATAAAAATGTATATTAAAAATAAAATATATTAAAGCCTACTTATGCTTAGCATAAACAAAGAATGAAGGAATAAATGAATGAAAACTACCATCATCACTTCTATCACTGCTTCCTCAGTGGAAACAGCCCAGGACCCTGAGCTCAAGAGTTCTGAGAATAGTAGCATCTCCAGACCAGTAGTTATGTTTTCCCCCCTCTTCCTGCCATGGAACTTTTTTTTCACATATGCAATTATGTAAAATATTACCATATTAGTCATTTTGTACTAGAAAACTCAAATAAAAGGAAAAAAATGAAAGAATGAAAATAGCATGCTTCAGAATATATTCAGTCAATATCAGTTTTTTCTTTGGAGGTGGATAGTATGTTTCATCATTAGTCCTTTGGGATTGTCTTCGATCATTGTATTGCTGAGAATAGTTATATAGTTCTTCATCAGACAATATTGCTGTCACCATGCACAACATTCTCTCACTTCACTATACATCAGTTCATATGTGTCTTTCCAGGCATTTCTGAAGTCATCCTGCTTGTCATTTCTTATGGCACAATAATAGTCTGTCACCATCATATACCACAGCTTGTTCATCCATTCCCCAATTGATGGGCATTCCTTTGATTTCCAATTCTTCGCCACTACAAAAAGAGCTCACTACCCATATTTTTAAGTTAGTCCCCTTCAACTATCATCCAGGGAAAAACCCCTGTGGAAAAGGGCCTGCCATCCTTAACACCACCAACAACAACAACTGACTGGCCACCTGCCACTGAAATACAGAAAAGTCTAAGAGTCCTGGAAAAGGCAGGGTCCCCTGGACCCCTGGTCCTACTTTGAGTCTGAACTCACAGCCATCCTGCAGGGAAGCAACCCTTGTGGAGAAGCAAACTGGTAAATTCCTCTGCATGTGCTGCCTCTTCTGTCTCAGCAGCCATAGTTATTAGAGACTTAGAAAAAGAAAGTTCTAGCTATCAAAGTCCTTGCACTGTCTAATGATTCACTATTAGAAATGGGTATGACTTTATCAGTGGAAAAGACATTAAGGAAGATGCATTACCATGTGCCTTGCTGCTGCACCCCAAGGACCATGGGACCTTTCCATCTGACTTGCTGCTATAACCTCCTATATGAGTTTGTCTCCCTATTAGAATGTGAGCTCTTGAAAGTAGGGATTGTTCTGCTTTTCTGTATGTACCTTCAGCATTCAGCAAAGTGCTTTAGACCTTACAAGTGCTGAATATTCATTCGCAGTGGCTACAAGTAGCCTATTTTTTCATTTATAATATAAATTTTCTTTTTTATTACAAACTTCATAAACATCAACAAACACAAACATTTCAATAGGGCAACCAAGAACAGAAAGAAGATTGTTTTAAAAGAGCATATTAAATTTAACTCAGTAGTAGAAAACAACCCTGGCTTATCTGTGTCTCCTGTTGTACTTTCTTCTATGTGTTTTGTTTAGTTTTATTGATGCCCTGTTTTTCTTTACTTTTCTCTCCATTTCTCCTTTATTGCTTTTCTTTTCTTTCTTCCTCTCTCTTTCTTTCTTTCCCTTCCTTCCTTCCTTCCTTTTCTTCCTTCCTTCTGCATCATTATCACTACAAATTGCCTCATGGAGAATAATGGATTAGAACTGGTACCCCCCATGAAATTCAATTCAATTAATAGGGGGAAAATATGAAATCATCTATCATTAGAAACATGTTTGAAATTTGTTTGGGTTTGGTCATGCATACTTATGCCTAATTTGTAAATATCCTGATTGGGCACCAGTTTGTCATTTCTCCCTTGGTTCCCAGAGAATGATTTTCTTGATCTTATCCTACATTTAGGGTTAGGTCCCTTTAGCTATTATTGAGCACACAATTTATAAACCCTTAAACTATCTCCCTATTCCCAAGAGTATTATGGTGTCTCTGGGGCCTCTACCTGCTTTAATTTGTCCAAGTGTTGTGCATTCAGTCCAAAATCGAATTCTTTGTTACTTAGGTTGGAGTTTCATTTCAGCTGGGACCAAAGTCTTGAAAGAAAGAAAAGCTATAAATATCAATCCTGTTCTATAGCAATCACCCTGAAGACTGGGACTGTAATTTTTCCTCTTTGTCTCCTGAGGGCTTAGCATAGTGCCTCATACATAGCAAGTAGTTAGTAAACATTTGTTGAATTGACTTCAGTACGTTTTCCCACTTTCTAAAGACACTGCCTAGTAATAAGAGCAGCAATGGGGGGTAGTGCAGTGGATAGAGCACCAGGAGGACCTGAGTTCAAATCCATCCTCAGATACTTGACACTTACTAGCTGTGTGACCTTGGGCAAGTCACTTAACTCTCATTGTCCCAAATACCCCCCCAAAATAAATAAATAATAAGAGCAGCAATGATTGGGAATAACTATGTAATAACTGTTATTAAAACAAGTAGTTTTTTAATAATCTTAAAAGGAAGATGGGAGGACATAAGTTGGGGTGTCTGTTTACACTGATGAATCAATAAGCACTTATTAAGTTCTTACTATGTACCAGGCACTGTGCTTTTAAACTCTGGGAATGCAAACATAAGCCAAAAGATAGAGAGTGCCTGCACTCAAGAAGCTTACTTTCTAATAAGGGAAGACACCACATAAAAAGGAAGCTGAAAAAGAGAATGAAAGGAGTGAACATGACTGGCCTGGGAGCATTCTTGGAAAAGGAGGTTCTTGGAGTAACTGACCAATCAGAGCAAGGGGACATGGGGCAGAGTGATCTTCCCCGGGGAAAAAGGGTGCTGGATTATGGTGGGGAAAGAAGTCCAGAGTGTCAGCAAAGTAGAACGAAGGTGAGAACAAAAGTCTTTGCTAATATTTGTCCTGTCTCTAGAGGTAGCCAGGTACCTCAGTAGGTAGAACACTGGATCTGGAGTCAGGAAGACTTGAGTTCAGAATCTGACTTCAGACACTTAGTAGCTATGTGACCCTGGGTAAATTACTTAAACTCTCTCTGCTTCATTTTCTTTAAGCATAGAATAGGGATGATAATAATGAACTTCCAAGTTTGTTATGAGGATCAAATGAGATAATAGTTGTGAAGTGCATAGCATGGAGAGTAGGTACTCATTAAATGCTTGTTTTCTTCTCTTCTTCCCTCACCCCCAGCCATTATGACTTACAGAGAAAGAGAAAAGTTTGAACTATCAGAAGCATTTTTCTACTGGTCCATTAACATTTGCAAATATGCATTCTTATAAGGGCTATATGGGAATTGGGAAAGGGGGGCAAGGGAAAGGACACCTCTGGAATTTTAATCGCATAATTTCAATCACTATAGTAGTTTTCTGTTTTCATTTATTCAGAATTGATACACTAACCACTTCTTTTTTTCCAGGGCAAAAAGTGACTTGCCCAGGGTCACACAGCTAGTAAGTGTCAAGTGTCAAGTGTCTGAGGCCAGATTTGAACTCAGAATCCAGGGCTGGTGCTTTATCCACTGCACCACCTAGCTGCCCCACCAGGAGCAGATTTCTATAAGTGCGTACTATAGTTGGGTCTGAGTTTAAGGCAAAAAGGAAAATTCACTAGATTATAAAGTTTTCATACTCTAACAAAAGAAAGCATGCAATCTTATTTGTCAACACAAAGTTTTCCTTTGAAATAAACTCAAGGAAGGATTTATCTTGTGTGTCTTTGCATGAAGAAAGTCCAGTAATGGAACAGACTGAAGCATGCTTATTTTTCATATCTTATTTCTTGCCACCTCAGGGAGGGGGGAGGGGAGGGAAGGAGAGATAAACATTGGAACCCAAAACTATATTTGCCTATAAACAAAAATGTTTATTACATTAAAACAAAGGCCAATGCATTCTAGAATGGTTTTGGAAAAGACACAGAAACAGTTGACTCTTGCATCAATCCCTCTTATAAGATTGGGGGAATAATATAGAATCTTAATTCAGTGAAGGAATCTGCAGGAAACGGAAAAAAAGTGAGATCATGATATGCATGTTTCTCTTCATAGTATATATGTTCTTTGAGGGCAAGGATTATTTCATCTTTGTCATAGTATGCCAAGCATCTCCAACTGTGTCTAACCAGTAAGAAGACACCTAATAAATACCTACTGATTGATCAGATACTTTGTTTTCCACAATTTAGAGAATCTAGAGGAATGGATAGCTAATGTCTATTAGACTGACTTTCTCAAATGTCAGGTGGCCCAAGCCTAGAAAGGTCAAAGAGAGACCCAGGAGAGATGTGTTTATGGGGGAAGTGGGAGAAAGGTCACAGAGTCTCTCAGAATTCTATAGCCAGCACAGCGGTTGCTATTTGTTTAGAACAGCCTTTTAGAATTCTCTAGACAGCTTGGCACTTACTGTTCTGCATAGAACAGAGGGGCTTTTGGGATGAGGTTAAAACAATTTCCTTAGTACAATGTCCCTTAATCTTTTTTTTTGAGGAAATGAATCCCTGAAGAGATTTACCTTAACCAAGGGGAATGAAAAATCCTAAAATGGGCTTCTGAATATAAATTTGGTGACAGTTGAACTGAGAGACACAAGGGAGGACATTGTAGTTCAGTGGGGCTCAGAGATGAGACACGTCAATCAATCAATTTAATAATAATAGCATTTATATAGTGCTTTAAGGTTTGCAAAGTGTTATTGCTAGTTAGATACAACTAAATATATAGATATGTGTGTGTATATATATATTATATATGCACTTGTGTGAATATATACATGCATGTATGTGTGTATATATATATATATGTATATACACAAAAAACCTTTTCTACTTATAACAAGCCTATAAGATAACTATCAGTATCCCCATTATACAGTTATTGAAACTGAAGCTGAGAGAGGTTAAGTGATTGACTTTGCCCAAGGTCACATCTGATCCATACAGTATTTACTATTTCCCAGGGACTGTGATAGGTGCTGGGGATAAAAAGACAAAAACTCGCTTAAGGAGTAAGAAGACTAAGACTCAAGTGGAGAAAAGTTCTGAAGAAGAGAAACAATTAACAGAAGAATTCTAAGAAGTCAAAAGGCCCCTATTATGAGCCCAACACAGGCTCTTGTATTTCCTGGGACAACGTGACTAAAAGATATTGGCTGAAGAAAGCCTGACTAAAGAGATAAAAGGAAGTTTCACAGCTATTGGTTGAGAATGTTGGTTTCAGAAAGTTGCTAGGAAAGGCTTACTAATCATAGCACCTCTGATAGATGGCAGGATTGAGTTGTCAATGGTTCTAAAAAGAGCACTGAAGAAGTAGGCTAACAAATCTGACTTAAAGAGGTTAATTAACCGAAGTATGCCCCTTCCCTCCCCCTCATCCCCAGTAAATGAGCTATAATTGAATATTGTTTAGGGATACAAAGTGACCACACAAATGACTGAAGTTAACCTTCTTGGAATGGAAAATAATATATCTGGTGGAGAACAGGACAATTGAAGAACAATGCCTAAGGGAAGCAATGGAAATCAACTCCAGAGGAAAAAGTGTGAGATGAGATACCTTAGGAGGATGACTGGCAGGGAGCATCACAAATAGTGATGATGATATCAGGAGAAGACACTGGCAACTTTGCAATATTGGAAGTGTAAGTTTCCCCTGTGAGTTACATGCACCCTGATCATACATGCTGCCTTTCTGTGTATCCCTTCAGACAGTTGTTCTGACCACAAGTGTTACCCATGAGTGGATGCCCCATGTATGTTGCTTATGAAGGTCCAATATTCAGATATGTGGGAGAATGAACTCAAGGTTTTGTGTGTGAGGGAGATTATAAATGTTAGAAGGTATGTATTATATTACAACTTTATTTACATTGTTATTTAATCAAGATATCTGTTATGAACTAAGTATGCCCTCTGTCTGGCTAAAAAAAAAAAAGTAAAGCGTTAACTCATGAGCTTTTGGAGAGAATTCTGCTTCACAAAGCAACTAGAACCTGAACTAGGTCACTGGACAGGCCATAGCAATTTTCCAGGCACACAATTATGTCAAAGTCAGGTCTTCTGTGCAAGCTACATTGGTAAGCCCTTGGCAGGTGTTGGAATGAATTATCAATGAATTATCCCTGTTGTGTTAACAAACCTCATTATGACAAGGTTGAAATGGAGGACGTGTGCTTTAGATGTGAGGCAATGGGGAAGAGGGAAAAATTGTAATATATTCTAAAAGTTTCAAAGCAGTCCTGGTATTTTCACACAGGCTAACTCCTTTCTGCATGAGAGTGGATTGTAGAGATGGCTACAGGTTAAGACAATATTGTCATAAGCAAAGAGCTTTGGATCTTCTCAAGAATTTTTACAATTGCTTGGTTTAGACCCCACAATTCTGGGCCATAGAACATGGAAGCTGTGACAATATAAGGATAATATAAGATGAGACAACAGTCCTCAATGTAACAACCAATAATCATAACATTTACTAATTTAATACTTTTTACATTTTTGATGGGCTCTTACTTCTATTATACTGTCATAAAGACCCTGTAAAGTTGGTTAGAATAGATATTAGTGAACCATTTTAAATAAGTAAACAGAAGCACAAAGGAGTTAAATCATAATGAGTCAATAGTAAAGCCAGACCAAAACACAAGCATATTTCTTCCCCTACCATATAACCAAAATTTTGACAACAAAGGTAAATAGCCTTGCTCAGTTCAGAAAATCATAGGTCTAGAGCTGGAAGGATCCTCAGAGTCTGCCTAGTTCAACCTCTCATTTTACAGATGAGGCCCAGAGATGTTAACTGATCATTGAGGCTGAAATCAACAGAGGTAAGATTTGAACCCTCTCTCTCTTGTAACAAGATGTCTAGTGAAAGATCATGGTGTGTGTTTATGGAATCTCTCCCAAGATAACAGGAAAGGAAAGACAATGTACTAAAGATGAATAGAAAAGTAGCCTAAATAATAATAATAGCTCCTCACATTTTAATAGCCAGTTAGTTGGTCAATAAGCATTTGCCTCCTCTATCCAAGACACTATATTAAGTGCTAGGGATACAAAGAAAGGCAAAAGATAGTCCCTACCTTTGATCAGCTCACAATCTAATGGGAGAGGGGCAGCTAGGTGGTGCAGTGGATAGAGCACCAGCCCTGGAGTCAGGAGTACCCGAGTTCAAATCTGGCCTCAGACACTTAACACTTACTGGCTCTGTGACCCTGAGCAAGTCACTTAACCCCAATCGCCTCACTAAAAAAATTAAAAATTAAAAAATTAAAAAAAAATCTAATGGGAGAGAAAACACATGCAAACAACTGCACAAATAAGCTAAATACTGAATAAACAGGAACTTTCAAAAGAGGGAGGGGACTAATATTAAGAGAGATTGGGAAAGATTTCTTATAAAAGGTGGGATTCTAGTTGGGACTTGAAGGAAGTTAGTTTAAATCCCCACTTGTACAGGAAGCCTTTCCCAATTCTTTTTAAAAACACAAAGAGATTTTCTTCAACTCCTTACATAGAATTTCCTCATATCAGAGAGAGACCACTGGTTACACTTCCATGGAATTTCTTAGCCATTGGCTGACAAAAGAAGCCTGGCTAACATTGAAGCAAGCTTCAACAGCAATGCTGAGAGAAGATTTAATGGCCTATTGATATTGAGGGAATGCCAGAGTAATTGATGCTTGGACTAAGTGACCATTTCTTTTCATAGAGAGAGGCAATTCACTCCATTCAGAAATCATTCCAAAATCCCTTGGATCATTCCCTGTATCCCAGTTCCCATTGAGTTTGTAAGGAAAATAATATATACATGGTCTTTCTCAAAAAAAATTAAGATTAAAAAATTAGGTTTTCTGTAAATAAATCAAAATGTCTAACACAATTGTAAAAGAAAATCAGAGAGAACACTATAGTAGAATCAGGAAAACTAGCTTTGCCCTAAGTATGTGACCTGGGGCTAATCTGTTTACCTCCATAGACTTGTTTCTTCATCTATAATAGTAATAGCTATCATATATATATATATACATACATAGAGAGAGAGAAAGAGAGAGAGGGGAGAGAGAGAAAGAGAGAGAGAGAAAGAGAGAGAGAGAGAGAGAGAGAGAGAGAGAGAGAGAGAGAGAGAGAACTCTAAGGTTTACAAAGCCCTTTACACATTTTATTATCTCATTTGGTCCTCAATCCTGTGGGGTAGGTGCTCTTACTATTCCCATTTTATAGATGTAGAAACTGAAGTGATAGAAATGAAATTGACTTTTCCAAAGACTCAGCTTGTCTGAAGCTGGATTTGAATTCCAATCTTCCTAACTCCAAAATCATTACCCTATGAACTGTGCCACTGAACTGCCTCTATAAAATTAAAAGGTTGAATTAGATGATTTCTTAGGTCCTTTATAGTTTTAAGGTTCTATGATACAATACTTTTCATTGATGTTGTTTGCAGGGTAATACGTGTTTCCCTTCCAATGGAGAAAATGACCTAGAAGATTTTATGTAATTTTTCATTTTTTCAATATTTAAAAAAGCCTATTACCATCACGTGAGACTTATTATTAATATGCATGTCACATAAAAATCCCAGATCAAATTCTACATAGGTGTTTAATAAAGTTGTTGAATTGAGATATAAAAGGACTATGATTTTAAATAGAACAGATAAAGCATTCATACTCTTTGAGAAGGGGAGAGAGAGAAAGAAAGAAAGAGAGAGAGAGAGGGAGGGAGGGAGAGAGAGGAAGGGAGAAAGAGAGAAAGAGGGAGAGAAAGAGAGGGAGAGAGGTGGGGGGGGGGGCGGGGAGAGAGGGGATCATTTATTAATGTCTACTATTTGCCAGGCAAAATCAGCTGGATGGCTCAGTGGATGGCTGGGCCCGGAGTCAAGGAGACCTGACTTCATATCCAACCTCAGACACTTATTAGTTGTGTGACCATGGGCAAGTCATTTAATCTCTGTTTGTCCTAACCCAGTGGAGAAGGAAATAGCAAACCACTCCTGTCATCTTGCCAAGTTTGGCTTGCTATGGTTGGGTTAATCAAGAATCAGACATGACTGAAAGACTCAAAAACAACCATTTGCCAGGTACTGTGCTAAGTTCTGGGAATATAAAAACAAGAGAAGGAGGTTGTTTCCTATTCTCAGAGTCTACATTTTAAAGGGGGAAGAAGGGTGGAGGGAAGACACCAGGAAGAGAGCAAGGCAGCTGGTGTTGAGGATGAGTATAAAGAAGAAGTTAGCTAGAAGGGAAGTGGAAATAACCCTGGCTCTGATGTCAGGGAACTTGCATTCAAATAGGGTCTGGGGGGGGGGGGGGCGGCTAGGTGGCACAGTGGATAAAGCACTGGCCCTGGATTCAGGAGGACCTGAGTTCAAATCCGGCCTCAGACACTTGACACTTACTAGCTGTGTGACCCTGGGCAAGTCACTTAACCCTCATTGCCCCGCAAAAAAACCCAAAAACAAATATGGTCTCTGAATATGATGCTTACTTACTACCTGTGTGACACTGAGCAAGTCACTTCATTTCCTTGGGCCTCGTTTTTCCCATTTATAAAATTAGAGTGTTGGACTAGATGGCTTTTGAGGTTTCTTCTATCTATAGATCAATGAACTTTGGGTATAAAATATTGCATGTACTGCCAAGCACAGCTGATGTGTTGTTTTTGCTGAATTGCTTTTTTCCCCTTTTCTTTTAAAATCTTTATTACGAGGAATGGCTTGCTGAGTAGGAAATGGGGAGAGTGGGAGAGAATATATTCAGAAAATAATGTATTATAGAAACAAAAGCCATCAATTTAAACAGCTTAAATGAGGACTGAATATAAACAAAATGGAGAGACATTCTTCATAACACTTTGAAAATGAATGTTGTTAACAAAAGAAAAATAAATTTTAAAAAAGAAAATGAATGTTGTACTCATAGATGGCTGTGTTAAATTGAGGGCAGTTAGGGCTTTTCTTGGAGCTGAAAGAGCTGAAATCCAATCTGCTTCTGACACTAGCTATGTGGCCATGAACAAATCACTTAACTGTTCTGAGCCTCAGTTTCCCCAACTGTAAAGTGGAAATAACAGTACTAATGATTTTCTTCAAGGGGGTTTTATGAGACTCAAAAGAGATAATGTTTTGCAGACTTATGAATGTTCTACACATCAGCTATTATAATTAAAAGCCAAAATAAATAAAAAGAATTAAGTAAAATTGATCAGTCCCATTTAAAAAAATGTGAATATAGAAATGTCAATCTCTGTGTGATTTGTCTTACTCAAAGAGAGTCCTGTTGATCTGAAATGCTGTCCAATTATAGTGCTAAAGCGGCTAAGGTTTTTATGGTCTAGTATGCTGTTACTTTTCTTTTCAAAATTTTATTTGTTTTTAATTATTATCAATTACATGAGTTCCAAATTTTTCTCCCATCCTCCCTTCCTTCCTTCCTCCCAAGGCCAGCAAGCAATTTTATATAGGTTATACATTATTATCATGTTAAACATATTTCCACATTAATCAGAACAAAAGGGAAAAAACGGAATAAACAAGAACAATAACAAAAAAGGAACAACAAAAGTGAAAATAGTATTATGCTTTTACTTTTCTTTTTTTTTTTTTGGTGAGGGAATTGGGGTTAAGTGACATGCCCAGGGTCACACAGCTAGTAAGTGTCAAGGGTCTGAGGCCGGATTTGAACTCAGGTCCTTCTGAATCCAGGGCTGGTGCTCTATCCACTGCACCATCTAGCTGCCCCTATGCTATTACTTTTCGACGTGCTTGACTTGTCTTAGTTACTCTAACCACAATCAGTTATTCCTTCTTTTATTTTTTAGCACCTCCTTAGTTATTTTGCTATGGAATTCCCTTAGTTACCCACCATCCTTCTATATTGTCCACATAAAAGTATTTTAATTGCTCCCTCAATGTATATACTCTATAGCCTTTATATAGTACCTCTTCAATTATCTTCTGATTGATCAATAGCTTCCCCCTTATGTAGTTCAATACTATGAGTGGATATGTTTTAATAAGAAATAATTTGAACACTAACCACAAACTATTTACTATTTGCTTCTTTTAACTAAGAGTTGGTTAAAAAATTGCAGAGCTCCATAGGTGCTATTTGAAGGCCAAATATTGTAATAATATACTATGTTATGAAGAATCAGTAATAATTCAATTCTGGCAGAATAACAGAAGTACTTCTAATTCTTTTCTAATTGGTCATATCTGTGCTGACAACTTTTTTTTTTTTTAATGAGGCAACCGGGGTTAAGTGACTTGCTCAGGGTCACACAGCTAGTTAAGTATTAAGTGTCTGAGGCCAGATTTGAACCCAGGTACTCCTGACTCCAGGGCCAGTGCTCTATCCACTGAGCCATCTAGCTGCCCTGTAAACAATTTTTTTCTTTTTTTTGTCAGGGCAATGAGGGTTAAGTGACTTTCCCAGGATCACACAGCTAGTAAGTGTTAAGTGTGTGCTGACAACTTTTGAAGGCCTAATTTGAAGAACTAATTCTCATCACTTTCTAAATAAGACACCATTACTGGGGAACCTTATTTTAAGCACACTCAATTCATTTAACAAGCACTTGCTGAATGTCTACTATGTACAGGAAACTGATTCATCAAAAATCAGAATTACACACCAGATAAATTAGGAATTATTTGCTTAATAAGTGATTCTTTACTGTATAAAAAATTTACAACCCAACTCTTTGTGTGTTACGGTGGAAAGAAAACTGGATTCGGAGCCAAAGGTTTTTGTCTTTACTCCTTGTGTAACCCAATGTCTCTGGAATCAAATTCTTCATCTGTAAAATGAGAGAGTTGGATTAGATGATCTCCTGAATCCTTTTTATTCTAAATCTATGCTTCTATGGCATTTTTTCCAAGGCAAATAGCACAGGTTCTTCATTTATACAAGTTGCCTTCAATCAGGGTAGTCATCAATAATAATGCCTTCCCTAGTATGGAAATATGTTTTGCATGACTGCACATGTATAATCCATATCAAATTGCTTGCCTTCTCAAGGGTGGATGAAGGGAGAGAATTTAGAACTCAACATTTTTTAAAAATGCTAAAATTGTTTTTACATGTAATTAGAAAAAATATGTAATAATTTTCAAAAATAAAATAATAATGCTTTCTAGTTAGACAACCTCTCCAGGCTTCAGTTTCCTCACCATCTTTCTCTCTTTTTATTTTGAGATGGAATCCTCCTATTTCACCCACACTGGAAGTGTAGCAGACACTCATGGACCCAATACTGACTGGCATGGAAGCTTTCACCTGACCCTAAAAAAGAATCCCTGCTTTAAGCATATTTGTGGGTTGTGATGGTTAGGAATCTAAGGTTCAAAGTAGTTATAGACCTTGTTCAAAGTATAAAATCTTCTATATAAACATTTCCTAAATCAATTTCACCACGGAACACTTTGGAGCTTGATATATATTGATAGACTCCTAACTACATTCTGGTAGCATGGACTATTCCTGATGGTGGGGTGAGAAAATTCAGGGACAAAACAGAAAATTTTTTCCACATAAAATTTGTTGTATATAATATTTTAATAGATATGTAATTTCCACATGCAATATTTCATAGGGTAAAATATTACTAACACCAAAATTCCTTTATGGGATCCATCCATCATGTGGGATATAACTAGAAAAACATTGCTATCGAGTAGGCCTACAAGGCATTGTTATATAAGGAATGGTGCTGTATTTGGAGTCAGGAAACCTAGGTTTATATCTTAGCTCTGATATTACCACTCTGACTTTAGGCAAGTCACTCAATCTTCAACTGTAAATTGAAGAAGTTAGACTAGATGACATCTAAAGTTGGACCTTCTTCTTCTAAGTTTAAGGCCTTCATGTCTACTTCTAGAGTAGAAAAGTCCTGCATGTAAGCATCTCCCCTCTTGGTATATAAATTTGGCTTTATAAGATTGGACCCAGGGACCTAATTTTTATACTTTGGTGGGGAAATGTGAAAATTTGGCTCAATAAATGTTCCCATTCTAAATTTTTTAAATAACCATTGAAAAATAAATATTAAAATTAACATTTAATTCAATCTGTTTGATTCTCTTCTTGCTTCTATAGCTCAACTTCAATATTCTTCTTTCTCCAAGACCAGACTTTTCTATTATCAGAGAATTCCAAAATACTCCTTCCTTTCCTCCAATCAATCACTTTTATTCCTGTCCTTTGCCTATTACTACATGTTGATAGTTATCCTTGCTTTCCAGTTTTAAGACATAAAAACTAATTAAGGAAAAGGAAACCCTATGAAAATGCTGCATGAACGTTCTAGAATAAGTTCCTGAGCTTTTCTTCTGGAAAATATTTATAGGAAGAGAGTTCTGTGGAAGAAAGTCACAAAATTTTCACTAGCTCTGAGAAGGGTATCAGGGGAAGTTCAAAGCCAGTAAGGAAGGAATGAGATAGAAAAAGAAAAGAAACATAATAGGATCACCTATCTTTGTGTGTCAGTAGCACTGTATCAAGATTTATTGTACCCATCAGTTGGGGAACGACTGAACAAGCTGTGGTATGTGAATGTAATAGAAGACTGTTGTGCAATAAGAAATGGTAAGCAGACAGATTTCAGAAAAATCTGGAAAGACTTGTATGAACTGATGCAAAGTGAAATGAGCAGAACCAGGAAAACATTGTACACAGTAACAACAATATTGTGTGGTAATCAACTCTAAATGACTTAACTCTTTTCAGCAATACAATGATCCAAGACAATTACAAAGGATTCCTTATGGAAAATGCTATCTACTTCTTGATAAAGAATGGATGGAAAGGGCAGCTAGATGGCGCAGTGGATAGAACACCGGCCTTGAAGTCAGAAGGACCTGAGTTCAAATCCGGCCTCAGACACTTAACACTTACTAGCTGTGTGACCCTGGGCAAGTCACTTAACCCCAATTGCCTCACTAAAAGAAAAAAAAAAAAAAGAATGGATGGAATCTAAATGCAGATCAAAGCATACTTCACTTTATTTTTTTCATGCTTTTTTTTTTCTTTTGGTCTGTTTCTTCTTTCACAACTGTGACTAATACGGAAATGTGTTTTACATGATTGCATACATATACACATATTTATATTATATATATGTATGTGTGTGTGTGTCTTTGTGTATAACCTATATCAAATTGCTTACCATTTTTAGGAAGAGGAGACAGGAGGGGAGGGAGGGAGGTAGAAAAATTGGGGACTCAAAATCTTGTAAAAATGAATGCTAAAAACTGTTTTTAGATATAATTGGAAAAAATACTATAAAAGGGATTTACTGTAAATATATCTGCTTTTAAATGATGTAACAATACTTTCCACCTTCCTACCCAAATGTTGGTGACAGTAAAAGCAAGAGTATAGGTTGGAGGCCATCTGGCATTTTTCATCCTGGCCTATGAAATAAAGGCAATCTTTCTTCCTTCTCTTTTCCATCTTTTTTCTCCTCCTCTATTTTATGTTAGGAAATATTGGAGCTAATTGAAATCAAATCTTTCTATGCTAAAGTCTTTATTGTTTTAGAAGCCCATTGGTTTCTTAGTCACTTAAGATTTTATTGGCAAATATAACCCTGCCTGAGCCCACTTGTTCTCACCCAATAGAATCTGTTAATGTATATACACCCACCCTCCATTCTCAGGGAAGGGTGAGAAATACTCCTATATTTACAGCTCAGCACTGATGAGTGTACAGGAGGAAGGGTGGTTGGGAATGAGGCAAGGAGAAATAGGCAACCACTTTGGACCACCTCCTTCCCTAGAGAAGGGGGAAGCACAATTTTGGAAAGTTTTACCCTTGCTAATATGCAAATCTGACCACCCCCAGACTAGTGTTTTAGCTGAAGACCCTTGGGAATCCATTTCTCTTTGTATTGGAGGTAGCATCTCACTCTTCCATCAGCTTTGATCTGTTTTCAGTTAAATCCCAAACCCAAATCCTATTGTTCTGACCAGGAGGGAGAGGTCTCTCCCCTTGTCCCCTCCCCAACCCAAACACCCACAAGGAAACATTACAAGGTAAGAAATAAATGTAGAAGGGTGATTCTGTACACAGATGATATTTTAATTTCCTATTTTACCCCCTCTAAATAGAAAAAAAGGCCTAACAACAAAAACTTCACTTCAAATGTGTTGCTTTCTAAGCGTATCTATACATATGCATTTTCACTGATTTGTGATTTAAGACACTTCCCTCCTGAAAAACTGGCTCACACTCCCATTGAATAGAAAATGTTTTAAATGTGCAATCCTGTAACTCTGTATGCCTCTGTTGTCAAAGAAAAAGAAAAAAACCCCTCACATCTCTTAGCTGCCTCTGGCTCTCTCTTAGTCTTCAGTGACCTAGGCAACTAAATGAGCAGGGGGTGGGGTTGTGGGTGGGGGTAGGGCAGGGAAATCAGGATGACCATACTTTTGGCATGAGCCCAGTTTTCCAATTTTCTAAGTTCTTCGGCCAGTTTCATTCTCCCCTCCATTGTGTCATGTTAGTTGAAAGACCCAGAAAAAAAGGGGGGGCCATGGGAACACAAAGAAACAAAAGAACACCCACCATGGGGTAAACGGACAGGAAGTTTTGCTAATAGATTTCAAAAGTGTAAAATTCTGGACCAATCCTGTGTCTTCAAAGATTTACTAGATATAAGCAGAACTCTGATGCCTATTAAAGAGTAAATTAGCATGGTTGGTAGGGAGAGGGGGGAGAGAAGTTTAAGGAGGAAGAAAATGCCCCTATTAAAGTGATAGTAAAATAATTGTTTATCCTTAACAAGACCCTACCTATTTCTATACCATAGTTGTTTGTCAATTTGCTCAAGTAACATTTTTCTGTGTTTAAATTTGTTTTTATTTACTTCTGCATAAATATGTAGTTTCACTAATTTGTACATCTTGAAGTTTCTTTGGCACCAGAATCTATGGTCTCAGGAATCCTGAAAACTATTGCTTGGTTGAACCCCATGGCTTTGCCTGCTATAAAATTCTGCCTTCCCATCAAACATTAGGAAAGTAAAGCACACAAAAAATGTTGCCTGAAATAAAAATTCTGTTCTAATGCTGTAACAGAATTATAGATTTATAGCTAGAAGAAAAAACTGAGGCCTAGGAAGGGTATGTGACCTGATAGAAAGGTAAGTTCTTAAGAGTAAGGAAAAATTCCTGATAATAAGGGTAAGTTCTTAGTAAATGCTTATTGGCTGACTAATTTGTCCAAGGTCTCATAGGTAGTGTCAGAGACAACCTTTGAACCTTATTCCTCTGATTTGAGAGCCATTTTTTTCCCCATTGTACCACACTGCCTGACTAGTACTTGGTAAACGGAAAGGCATTTTCCCCCCTTTTTACTTCCGTGTGGCCACCAGCACCCTGTGAGTGCTTTTAGTATGGAATCTGGATTCATTGACTTTTCCTTTAAAGGTTGCAGTAATAGATTCGTTTAATGGATATAGGTGACCATATGTAAAACTTCCAGGAGTCTTCAGCTTGCATTGAAGTTTTAATAGTTTGGCTACAAACCAAAATCGTTCATCTAGTCAGGATTTACTGGTTTTTTTGTGGGTTATATGGAACACTTCCAACCATCAAGCTGATACGACAATTAAAAAAAAATAAACAATTAGGAGGCATAGCATGGTACTGTGGATAGAGTGAAGGGCTTGAAGTAAGACTAAGGCAGGGTTCTAAACCTGCCTCAGACACTGTGTGACCCTAAGTATCACTTAAGTTTTCTGGGCCTCAGTTGCCTTGCCTACAAAATAAAGGGGTTGGACTTGATGATGTATAAAGTCCCTTCCCACTATAAAGGTGTGACCCTATAATATATCAGATTTGTCTATTGTAGAGAGTTAGTAAAGCTTCCTACCCTACTTTTTTGTGGGAAACCCTATAGCAGATAGAGGATTTCACTAATGCTACAGAAATAGACAAGGCATTCATTTTTGACAGTTTGCTAAACATCTGTGAAGCATAACAGATGGAGTGTTGCATTGGGAGCCAGGAAGTCTTGGGTTTGAATCCTGCCACAGATAACTAGTTATATAATCTTGAGTAAGTAATTTTTCCTCATCTGCAAAATAGGGATAATAATAGCACCTACCTTTATAAGGATAATAGATATAAAGTGCTTTGCAAACTTTAAAGAACTATATACGTTTAGTTATTTGAGTTATTTAGTTATCTGAGGTCATTTGCTATACTGAGGGGAAAAATACTTGTAAAAGGCAGTTAAATTCCATTATTTCACTATTGTTCTGGGGGAGGGGAAGGAGGTTCCTACATTTTAGCGCTATTATATTATGTGTCTATAGCTGTTAATCTATTTTTTGGGGATGGTTTTATATGACTATAAATAATCCATATCTCAAGTACTTTTCTCATGGCAGAGTTCTCCTGCATAGTGTTAAATCCAACTTCTGAGTTTTTGCCATAGAACAGTGTCTTAGGACATTTTATTGTGAAGGTGCCACCTTTCGTGTGCCTGAATTCTGTATTTTTCTTCACATGAATTATTTTTATCTTGGATTAAAAATAATTGTTGTTTATGTTTGCAAGTTTAAAGCCCTTTCCTCATTAAACACTCCATGAGCTGGTGCATGTACTATTTATTATCCTCATTTTATACATGATAAAACTAAGCCTGAGAGAAGCTAATTGACTCCCCCTACAGCCATACAGCAAGTTAAGTGTCCAAGAACTCAGGTTCTTTCATACCAAGTCCAGTATTATTTCCTTTGGGCTACTCTGCTTCTCCTCATCTCATCATGGGGACCACTTCCCCATGGTGGAATACATTCCCCTTCCACCCATCTCTATCAGTTGAAATTCTTCCCTGCCTTCAAGGCCCAACTCAGGTGACACCTCCTCCCTGAAACCTTACCTGCACAATGAAAGGTACATCTCCCTCCTGAATTTCTCATAGCCCTTTTCATAGGCCTCCTGTTATCGTCCTTATGTTCTAGTGATGTAGGAGGCAAAAAAAGGGGTTAACAGAAAAACCTAAGACCCAAGGTCTAATTTAGATCTGAACTCTAAGAGGGATTTAGACTCCAGTTAATGGATAACTTAAGACTTGAGTCTTTACTAATACAAGTCAGGGCTTAGGTTCTCGTTACCCACATTAATCAGCACTCATAACAAGAACATAAGATACACAGACAGGGTATAGAAATTCTAATTGATAAATGAAAATATTTTGAAACTAGGCATGGGAATGAAAAGTTGACGTGCAGAAAAGGCCAAATTTATCCCCAGATTCACCTTATGACGAGTAAACTCCAAAAACATATCTCCACAGAAAAAGGTACCCTCCTTGGGGGTTGGCTCAAGCCCCCAGGAACTCCAAATTAGGATAAACCCTCCCCAGTACCTTCCTAAGGTAGAGATTATTATAATGAGACTGATAATCAGTTTATCCATACTATAAATATAATTGTCTTTCCTTTTCCTATTTGAGAGACATCTCCATAGTGCTCTCCCTGTGGTCACCCACAGTATTGCAATAAAACTTGGGAAACTGAGTCACTGGGTCTTGTAATTCTTTTGGGACAACTTGACCCTAAATCCATCCCACATCACTAGTGATTTGTACACACATTTTCACCCCACCAGATTGTACGTTTCTTGAGAATAGAGTCTTTGTAGTGTAAATATCTGTGTAGCCCTTGTGCCTAGCACAGTGCCTTGCACGTAGTAGGCACTGACATGCACACAGAACGGAACATCCTTCCATGTACAAACATAACCTAAGGCACTTGAGTTCAACTTAGTAAGTACATTTAAAAAATTTACCAGCTCAAGCAATTTTTAAACAACACTATTTCTCCATGCGGTAGTAAAATAAATGAATTGATCTTTTCTTCTCCATATAAACTGCTATTCACACTGGGTTACTAGGCTATTTCCACAGCCGCCTTTTAACACAATGTTCTACAGTAACTACAATTTGAAATTCTTTGGCTTCATGTATTTTCTGGACATCCTCATAAAACATATCATTTTTAAGGTGGGCAAAATCTCAGAGGATCTCAAGATATTTTTGGTGGCTCTACAAAAGGATTACAAAATATATTCTTATTTGGCGTGTGGTCAATGTGACCAGTTTTGGGGGTGAAAAGAGCAGCTTTAACCATTATAGCCTGCAGGTGAAAATTAACAATATATGAGTGTGTGTTTGTGTATAGTAGGTGCTTAGTATATGCTTGTTGGTTGGTTAGTTCAGTATTCTCTTCTGTAAAATGGAAGTGATTTTATAGTTAATTTTGCAGTTCTTAAGCTCCTACAACGGGCTAGGTGCTTGGGATAAAAAGACCAAAATGTAACCTTCCTTGCCTTCAAGGAACTTACAAATTGAAGCGCTCAAGGGGAACTGACTTGCTTGAGCTCACCCAGGAAATAATACAAGAAGATATCCTAATTCCCAATTCCCTTCTGTGTATTATGTCTAATGTAAGTGTGGCTGAAAAAGAATAAAAGTAAATGCAGTCTTTTTAATTATCAGAGTATTTAGTTTTAAGTGCTCCATTTTAACACATCTGATAGAGTTTAAATTGTGAGCTTTTAAAGGAAAGGAGGCATTTTTTTAACTTAGTCTGCAGACCACGCCTAGCATAACACATCGTATCAATAGATGTCTAAAGAAGGACTTTGACAGTGGTGCCTGTCTTTACAGCATTTATGACACACTGGTTGCTATTCTAGTAAAGCATTTGGTAGAGAGAAAAAAAATGTTTGATATAGAAATATTTAGCCATTGACTTATTAGGGTGTTAATTTTTTAAAAATTACCTTACATTCATACTTCGCAGTTTTTAAAATCAGCCTCTAATAGAAATGATCCTAAGAAGACAAAGTTGGGATGGTTAGCTGGACCAGTTCAAGTCAACAAAATCTTTTCTGGAGGCTGCACAACTTTGAGAGCCTTGAGGCAAGCTTTATTAGGGAAGGTAAGATGCCAAAGGAAGGACAAAGTTACCACTTCAAAACAAGTGATCAAGAGGGCATCAGTAACTTCCCACCCATATTCCTACTTTATCTTCTTCATGACAGTTATGAAATGAGCAAGATTTTCATTCAGGGTAAACTAGATGAAAATATGAGACAGAGACCCACAGTATTTCATGAAAGATTGTCTACAGCAGACCACATTGCTTACTAGTTAAGTCAACAATCATTTATTTTTTTAAATAATATTTTGTTTTTTCCCCAATTACGTGTAAAAAATTGAACATCCTTTCTTTTTGTAAAGTTTTGAGATCCAAATTCTATCCCTCCCTCCCCTGCCCCCTCCATGAGACAGTAAGCAATCTGATATAGGTTATACGTGTGTGATCATGGAAAACATATTTCCATATTAATTCATTTTGTGGCAAGGAAAGAAGGAAGGAAGGGAAAATAGTATGCTTCAGTGTATATTTAGACTCCATCAGTCCTTTCTCTAGAGGAGAATAACATTTTTCATCATGAATCTTTTGGGATTGTCTTGGATCATTGTATTGCTGAAAATAGCTAAGTCATTCACAGTTTCAATAATCATTTATTAAGTACCTATTATGTGCTGGGCATTCTGCTAAGAGCTGGACATACAATGAAAAGCAAAAGATAGTCCCTGCCCTTAAGATCACAATATAATTCTGGAGACAACATGCAAATAAGTATGTGCAAAACAGAGGCAGCTGGTGGCTCATTGGATAGCGCACTGGACCTGGACTCAGGAAGACCTGATTTCAAATTCAGTCTCAGATACTTCCTAACTGTATGACCTTGAGCAGGTCATTTAACCTCTTATTGCTTGACAAAACAGATCCATGGATCCATTGGAGAAGAAAATGTCAAACCCACTTCAGTATCTTCAATGAGAAAACCCCAAATGGAGTCACAAAGGGTTGGACAAGCCTGAGATGACTGAACAACAACATGTCCAAAACAAGATATTTAAAGGATAAATTGAAGACAATTTCAAGGAAGGCACTTGTATTATGGGGTATGTGAAAGGACTTCTTGTATAAAGTAGGATTTTAGTTTAGACTTGAAGGAAACCAGGGAAGCCAGAACACTGAGACAAGAAGGGAGAGGATTCCAGACAGTAAAAATGAGTAGAATCTAGAGATGAGAGGGAGTCTTATGAAAGAATTAGCAAGGAGGCCAATGTCATTGGATGTTAGAGTATGTGGAAGTAAGATAGGGACTGGAAAGCTAGGCAAGGACCAGGTTCCGAAGGGCTTTTAAAGACAAATAGAATTTTATATTTGATTCTGGAGGTAATAGGGATCCAATTGAGTTTATTGAATGGGATGGTGACACGGTCAGACCTATGCTCAAAGCACTGTGCTAAGGACTAGGAATACAAATAGAAAAGACAGTCCCTGCTCTCAAAGAACTTAACATTCTACCTAAGTGACACAACACACCTAGGAGTTTTCAGCTACGAGTTGATGGAAAGCTAAAGCATGTGGTAATGCATCATCTTTAATGACATTTCACTGATAAAATAATCCGGAGCTCCTGCTGTATTTGATCCACCCATCTGGATCACCTAAAACCATCATGAGGGGTCCAAATATTTTTGAGGAAGGCAGTAAATAGGATTTTTAAATTTATTATTTATTTATTTTGGTGGGGCAATGGGGGTTAAGTGACTTGCCCAGGGTCACATAGCTAGTTAGTGTCAAGTGTCTGAGTTCAAATTTGAACTCAGGTCCTCCTGAATTCAGGGGCGGTGCTTTATCCACTTCGCCACCTAGCTGCCCCAGTAAACAGGATTTTTAAAGTGCTAGAGAAAATAAGCAGAATGCTCTCTTGATGGCAGCTTGTCAATATGTACTTTGGATTGAACATTCAGTATGGTACAGCACAAAGTGCTGATTTGAGAAGTCAAAGGACCAGAATCCTGACTCTGACCTTGGGAAGGGAACTTAAAATCTCTGAGTCTCAGTTTCCTCATCTGTAAAAATAAAGAGGTTTGATCTGATGACCTCTCAGGTCAACTCTAAAGCCATGACCCTATAATCTCCTGGTGACCTATCAGATGAAAAAAGTTTACATTCTTACATTTTATTTTAAAGACAGACTTCTGTAGAACAAATGTAAACACTTAAAGAACACATGGACAGGGAGAATTAACAAGTTAGCTGAGAAATTTGAGGTACTTGAAGTATTTTCATAATGATCTCTGTTTTTCTATCTTATTCTTTGGATAAATTTAAATGTTTTCTTTAAGACAGTATTTCAGAGTGTTATTTTCTTATTGTAAGTATTTTTAAAGAGGTGGAATGAAACAGAGTTCTATGGGGACATTATGTTCTGATTTGTCTTTATAATGGAGGGAGGATGGGGCAGCTAGGTGGCGGAGTGGATAGAGCACTGGCCTTGGATTCAGGAGGACCTGAGTTCAAATCTAGTCTCAGACACTTGACACTTACTAGCTGTGTGATCCTGGGCAAGTCACTTAACCTTCATTGCCCCGCAAAAAAAACCAAAAAACAAAAATTAAATAAATAATAATGGAGGGAGGATACAAATATTAGAGGCAGTGTGATGCAGCTGCTTTGGAGTCAGAGGACCTCCACCACTTAATCAGTGACCTTGGGCAAGTCACTAATCCTTTCTTGGCCTTGGTTTTCTTCTCTGTTAAAAGAGAGGACTGGAGTAGGGGGTCTTTTAAGTCCCTTCCAACTCCTGTCTTTATGTGGTAGGATTGTAGGTCCACCTTACTCTATTGTAAGCCAACCAGATCTGGTCCAGAGAAGGCAGGCATACAGTAATAATTGAGATGCATTCCTTTCTCTCTGCTTATTTAGAGGGGGAGGGGGTTCTTTGCACGAAGCATTAAAAGCAATTTGCTTTTGTTAAGCCTTAAAGTAAAACTTTCAGAAAAAATAGTAATCAACTATAAAAAAAATCAGGAAGGCAAAGTTTTCCTTTTCACGTAGATACATCTCGTCATACAAAAGTTGGATGACAGGAAATAAATACTGAGGTACTCTGAAATGTACACAACACTGGTTATCATTTTGTCCAAAAGAAAAGAAAAAAAGTCTGAACTACCGAACATGCAACATAGGGCAAAGGAGTGGAAAGCTTGAATGTCATCCGAAACCAAAGACAACATTTGGAGAGACAACCCCCGGCTACTATTACACATGATTTTGAAAAAATGTGCAAACATAAGCTTCTACTCTATGATTATGGGATGCACACACTTTAATATCTCTTCTTTCCACGCAGCTCTAAGTCTAATTACCACCAGGCTTGACCACTTTGGGGGTGGGAGGAATCATTTCTTAAAACAAAACAAAAAAATCCTGCCTTTGAATTTTCCTCTTTTTATATATTTTCCCCCATAGGGTCACAATTTCTGTCTTGGGGAAACTTCTCCCTTCTTCTCTAGACTGTGAAGAGAACACAAAGCTCTCAGAAAGAACTCTGTGTTCACCACCCTAATACTTTATCATGTTGTCCTCCCACCCCTCAAACGCTGAAACACCAGAAGGGCAAGACGCTACTTTTTTTTCAAACAGGTTTCCATGGTTTTAAAGTGGAGGGGGGATGGGGGAATGCTAAAACTGTACTGAAAGGAGTGTTGGAGAGCCAAAACAGAAATACTTGTAACCCTCGAAGACTTAGCTAACCACAGCACACTCTACAGCTCACACACCCCACTCAAGGAACTCAAATTCTCCTTCTCCCTATCGGGATGCCCACTGATACGGTGAAGCACAACCAGCTCCCGGGCCCACCCACTCCTGCCCCCGCCCCCGCATTTGGGGCCAATGACCGTCGTTCTTGGAGGCTAGGCCTCCCCTGATAGGTCTACAGGGCCTGCCGCTCTCAAGATGGGGCCCTCCCTCCTTCTCCGCCCTTCCCCTCCCTTTCTCTTTCTCTCCCTTCCCCAAGCTGGAGGGGCCGGAGCATCAGGGGGAGTAGCCAAGCCGGGAGAGCAGCCGCGGCGTAGTTGCAGTTGCGCCATCTGTCAGGAGCGGGGCTGGGAGGAGGGGGAGGAGGAGGAGGAGGAGGAGGAGGAAGAGGAGGAGGAGAGGGAGAAGGAGGAGGGGGTGGAGGAGAAGGAGGAGAAGGAGGAGGAAGAAGAGGAGGAGGAGAAGGAGGAAAAGAAGAAGGAGGAGGAAGAGGAGGAGGAGGAGGAGGGATTGCTGTGCAGAGGAGCAACCCGAGATTCGCCCGCCGCGCGAGGAGAGAGGAGGCCACGGCCCCTTAGAGCCCCCTCCTTCCCTTGTCAGCCGGGGCGGCGCTGCGCTTAGCTCCCGACACCCACCCCAGGGTGGTGGGGGTGGTTTGCGGAGCTCCCGCACAAAAGCCGCCGCCTCCCTGAGCTGCTGCTGGTACCCGGAGGGAGCCGGCCGCCCAGGGCTGGGGGGAGACCCTGGCGCTGTCCTCCTTTTGCTTCTCCTTCTCCTCCTGCGCCCGCCCCCTCGGAAGGGTCCCCTGCCTGCCTCCCTGGGAGCCCGCAGAGGAGGAGCCGGAGCCGGAGCAGCCACCGCCACCACCGCACAGGGAGGGCGGGGAGAAGACCATGTGAATGGGGCTCGGAGCCTCAGGTAAGCGGGGCGGGGGAGGCAGCTGGAGAGGGGTGGGGGTGGGTGGGTGGAGGAGAGGATGCTGCTGCTGCTGCTGCAGCAGCTGTTGGCACCCGGGGTTAGGTTATCCCTCCTCCTTCTCCTCCTCCTCTACTGGACCCCCCGCATCTCCTCCCGTCGGGGTCGGGCGCTGCGCTGCTGCTCCCGCAGTCTGCGGCTGCTGATCACTAGCGCGCTCGTGGCAGCTCCCGAGCATTATCCTTATCCTGACTCTTATTAATAAGCGCAAACAGCCGCGCGGCATGGGTTTTCCTGCAGCCGCCTTAGCGCGGCAGACAAGTCATCAGGGAAAACGGAGCCGGCAGGGTCCCCCCCGCCCCGCCCCCCAGCTCCTTTCCTTTGCTTCCTTCCTTCACCCCCACCCTGGGAAGGACTGGACTGAAGCCGGGGATGGGCTCTGGAGGGAGAAGTGGGTTCCGCCCCTGCCTTCCTTGTGGAGCCCCCCACCCCCACCCCGGGGGACCCTGGCGGTGTGTGTTGTTATAATGACAGGGATGATGTAATCATTTAATAATTGATGATTCCCAGTAAGCCGGGGCTTGGCCCCATGCTGCTCCCCCCCCCCCCCTTTAGCCTAGTCCTCCACCTCTCCATCCTCTTGCAGTCCCTGTAGCTGACGCTTTCCCATCCCCATCCTCCTGCCGGTTTCCATCACCTCCCAAAGCTACTTCCCCCATCTTCCCCTCCACTCTTCTTTCCCTTCCCCCAATTTCCCCTTCCCTTTCCCCATCTTCCGCCTCTCTGCTCCTCTCAGGATTCTTTCTCCTCCCTCCTCAGCCTCACCCTCATACCCCTCTCCACCTTCCCCCCTCAGCCCCCCTGCGTTTCCTCTCTACTTCCCCAGATAGATCATTTGCTGTTTTTTGTCTCCTCCTTTCTCTTATCTCTAAGCCCACAGGCTGAGGGTAGTGAGCCAGAAAGAGGCAACTAAGACTCCTCACAGGGCGTTTATTTGCTGTGACTAACTGCAAAAAAAGGAGGGGGGGCATAATAAAAGTATCCTCCCTCTTCTTTCCCTCAAATAAATCTCACAGCCTCTGTGTGTGTGTGTGTGTGTGTGTGTGTGTGTGTGTTACACACAAAGGGTCCTTTCAGTTCCTAGAGAAGAGACACAAAGTACCCAAGGATGGTGGGGTTTCCTGCTTGTTTCTGTTCCCTGGGGCTTTTCCCTTTCTCTTTCCAGATGAGGCAGTATATGTTCTTCTCTCACATCCCCTTTCCTGCCACATTTGGGGGAAAGATAAAGGGCACCAAATGCCAGTTTATGAGTGCCAGCATTTACCGGTGTCCCAGGAACTGTAGGTGATTTGGAACTGGACCATTTCTCATGTTTTGTTGTTGTTGTGATGGTGTATGTGTATGTTTAAACATACACATACACCATCACCTTTAAAGGTTTCAGCAGCTTAGAGAAGTTGCCTTTCTGTATTAGATGGCTTCTTTCCCGACTCCTTCGTTTTGTTGGGAGGGTGCTAGGGGCCTAGAGTTAGGGCTCTGTTGGTGTGTGAAGCAGGAGTAGTTTACTTATGAATCAGAGAATAAAATTAATGGATTGATCCATTTCTTAGTGATAGGGGAGAGAACTGAGGGAAAGAGAATTGAACCTCCCAAAAGACTTTATTTCTTTCCAAGTCAAGTATAAGCAGAGTCTTTTGTTATAGAATTTTCAAAAAATTTTCTCAGTAGATATTGGTGTAGCTTTGTATTTAAGTGCTCAGAGCCATTGTGAAGGCAACTGGAGATTAACAAGATCTGTGCTTCTGGAAATACTTCTGGGAACCTTGTCCCTTTCCTGCCTCTGTCTAGCCTTTTTTACTCCCACATCCTTCTTCCTACTACTTGTATATTTTCTACTCATTGTGTTTTAATCATTTCACCCCTAGATCCTGCCCCTTATGTCCCCAGTATTCAGGTCAAGATTGTTGGGTTCAGAAACTCAAAAGGAAGTGGTTTTGTTAAATATCTAAGACTTTAGGGGAAGATCAGCTGCAGACTATAGAAGTTTCTATGTAGTCTTCTGTCAGAACTTTAAACCATCTCTCATGACACACCCTTTAGGAAAGGAGTTTTATTCTGGGTCTGTGAACCGTTTTTTAAAAAAAGTATTTTGATAACTAATTCAATTTAATTGACTTTCTTTGTAACCCAATGTGTTTTAATAACATTTAATAACATTCTGAGAAAGAAAGGGTCCATGGGCTGCCAAAGGGAAGTTCATTATAGAAAAGGTGAAGAATCTCACTGTGTGTGTGTGTGTGTGTGTGTGTGTGTTCCTGCTCTAGGAGGAATGTTTATGTAGAGTTGGGTGCTCACTTTCTTGTGCGTTTTATGCCAAGTTTATAATGGCTAAACTTGAATATTAAGAGCCTGGTCCCAAACCAATACAAATGTGGGGCAATGTCTCCCAAGATAATTCTTAAAGAATACCTTTTTTATAAAAGCTTTGTTAGACTTGAGATCCTATCCGTGTGTATTTGAATTTTAGAAGGCTTTCATTGTGAGAACTTTTTATTTGGAAAAAGTAATGTGGTTAATGGGGTTACTTCTGAAAACAAAGGATGGTTTGTTTCTAGCCTCTAGAAGGGCAGTCAGTGTGCATTAAGCTTCAACTCTGTTGTCTAACCAAAAGTGGCTTCATGGACAAAGTTGAATTTGAACAAAACCCCCATACTTTGGATTCTGAAGCTGCTCATCATAGCGTTTCTGCTACTCTCCTTGAACATTTCTAGGCTCTTATGACTTCTCCAAGTTAACTCTTTCTTTACACATTCAAAATCCTTCAATTCTTATTTAACAATAAGCTCATATAATATAGGAATTTGTCTCCACCTTCTCCCCACCTTCTTTTCACAGCAAGGTAATTGGCTCATTCTATTTTTACTCTTAGATGAATTTCTCTCAGCATATTCTTTTGTGGACTCTTAGATCAGGGAAGGGAAACCTTACAGGCCATCTGATCCAGGCCACTTATTTTACAGATGAGGCAACTGAGGTCTTGAGGTGACATGGCTGAGGTCATACAGCTTTGTTAGTGACCAGGACCCAGGGGGCCCTTTATATTACGTGCTCCCTCCCTTATTTGGCTCTGAATGGCATCATATTTCAATTATTTTGTATAGTTTTGAGAAGAGAGCTTCCAGATGGGCTGCTAAGACATATTTCAGTGCTTCGAGGTCACAATGCTTTGAAAGCATGTCAGGACCGACAAGCAGATTGAAGTAGGATCAGTCAACATAAGGATAGGGCCTCTATTCAGTTCATGGTGCCAAATTATATTGGTTGGAGCCCTAGGGTAGTATGCTGTCAGTCTAGCAGCAGACATGGGGTGGGGAGGAGTACCTCCAATCGTTTTTTAGGCCAAAATTGATGATGAAGTCTATCTACCATCTGGTGAGGGCTGAAGTCAGAAAATATTCTCCTTCCTATTAGAAGGATTTTTTTTTTCCATTTTGAAGGATCTTAAAGTAATCACTCTACTCTTTTTCTACTTCAGTACTATTTTTCTCTAGTATTTAGTGATAACAAGACTGGTGGAGAGTTGTCTTACTAGTAGGAAGACCAAACAAAGTAGGTGCCAACAGTTGATTTCCTCATAGCACCCACAGGATCAAAAAGAGAAATAGTTTTGTATCCTGTTGGGGGTAATTTGATTAAAATAAAAACTGTTTAAATCCGTAGTCAGGTAGACGCTACTGAATTATATTTCCCACAAAAATACATGTCTGTTTTGATATAACCTTAATAGCTACTATAACCCAAAGACATAGTTTTCATTTTTAGAAACAATTTTACATTTTAAGGCAATGATCTATTTTGCTATTTTTAGTTGACCTGAAGAAACATCTTTATCTTCATTTTAAAAGTCTAATTTGGCTCCAGCCTACTCTTTGAGTCTTACTATATATGACTCCCCCTCAGATATTCCATATACCCTGGCCAAACTGCTATTTGCTGTCTCCAAAACTGCCCTTCCCCTACCCACTTCTTTCTCTAGCTGCACTTACTGATAGTGCATCTAACTTTCAAGACTCTGCTGAGGTGCTGCTGCCTCCTCAATGAAGTCTTCTCTGATCTCCCCTCTTCCCCCATCCTTCCTTATATCTCATCATATTATAGTAACATCATGTATATATCATATTCCAATTTTTATTATAGTCATCTATCTATTTACTTTATCTTTCGAAGCCACATTAGCTGCCAATCCCTACCCCCACCCCTGGAGGCTAAGGGCTTTGTTTTATTTACCTTCATATGTCTCCTAGCATGGTACACTGCACATATTAACTGTTAAATGTTTGTTGAACAAATTAGTTAATTAATAAATACACCTCTCTGTATAACTATGGTTTTATTTATATGGAAACTGAATTTTCTATAGGAGATAGGAGGGTCTTTGGATGATCCTTGTCCCAGGTCCCACAAGCCATTTGTGGCACTTATGTGACAAAGCAGAATTGCCTTGAACTTGAAGTAAGGATAATAATAAACAAAATACTTAACCCATTAAGAGCATATATAGGGGCAGCTAGGTGGCTCAGTGGATAGAGCACCTGCCCTGGATTCAGGAGGACCTGAGTTCAAACGCGGCCTCAGACACTTGACACTTACTAGCTGTGTGACCCTGGGCAAGTCACTTAACCCCAATTGCCTCACCAAAAAAAAAAAAAAGCATATATAAAGCATGCAGACATTGAGTACTAGCTAGTTCTTGAAACTAAAAGCATAGCAGCACTGGTTCTTACCTGGGCAGTGGGTTGTTTGTTTTGCTTAGCTCTAGTCTAATGTAACTTGACAAGTTTGCATTACTACCAATTCAATTCAGAAAAACATTTAGTAAGCTTGCGGTACATAGCATTTTGTTAGTTCTGCCTATTGGATATTTCAGACTGGATGTTTTGTGGGCATCTCACATGCATTAAAACATGTGCACATGTGTCTAAAACAAGAGTTCTTTCCAACTTTCCTTATTTTCCCAAGGGCATCAAGATGATTTGCAACTTTGATATCATCCTCAACTCCTCTCCCACTTACACCACTTAGTTGTCTGATTGTGTCATTTCTGTCACCACAACATATCGCACATGTTTGCCCTTCTGTCCTCTCACACAACCACTGACCTAGTTTAGGCCCAAATCACCTCTCTTCTAGACTATTGCAGTAGCCTCCTAATGAGCCCCATCCTGCCTTTATAGCCTTCTTACATGCTCTCCCTACCATATACTTTACAATCCTGCCCTGGCTTACTTCCTGTCTTCAGACATGAACCTCTGTCTCCCTTCTCCATGCCTTTGCACTGGCTGCCTCCCGAACCTGGAATGTGCTCCCTTTCTCTTCATCTCTTCCTCATGGAATGCCTGGCATCCTTTAAGACTCAGCCCACCTTCTGCATGAGGCCTTTCCTTGTTGCCCTAATTGTTAATGCCTTTCCAATATTACCTTGTATCTATTTGTCTCCCTTGGCTTTAGAACCTAGGGTCTTTGAGGACAAAGATTTATGTTTTATCCCCCTGGTCTGGACCATAGAAGACGCTTAAATTCTTCATGGATTGAGACATAAAAATTATGCAGGCTCCTCATCCTCAAGGAGATAATTAGTAAACATTACTGGAGATAGAAGAATTATTCCTTTTTTTTTTTTTTTTGGTGGGGCAATGAGGGTTAAGTAACTTGCCCAGGGTCACACAGCTAGTAAGTGTCAAGTGTCTGAGGTCAGATTTGAACTCAGGTCCTCCTGACTCCAGGGCCAGTGCTTTATCCACTGCGCCACCTAGCCGCCCCCTAGAAGAATTCTTAACCAGTCTTTTGGCCACCCACAGCACGAGTAGTATATTTAAGGTGCCATATTAATATTATGAATTGCCTTACATAATTTTAAAATCTTTTGCCAATTTATAGGCATCTCTTGAGAGTTTCTTCCGAGGTTTGTGGTCCCCTCTAAAGTAAGAACATATAATCTTTAAAAAGCAATAAGCAGAAGCTGAGAGATTAATGGAAACTATCAGAGTCCTTTAAGGACAAAAAGTTAAGAGAAGAGACATAAATGATGTAGGCAAGTGTGTCACTATTTAGTTCATCTTGTTCGAACAGTGGAGCTTGGGATGATGAGAGTGAGTATGGAGATAATGATCTTTTGTAAAAGGTGGGGAAGTAATTTCTGAGGTATGGTTGTGAATTGACATTTCTGGCAGGGGCAGGGGAAGGGGGCACTCTGGTTTTAAGAAATCCAGTCATCTTGAATTCTTGGAAATGGAAAACATGGTGGGGTTGGAGAGGCAAGTATTTATAAACAGTTTTAAAGAATAGTCAAGTGATAATTAGTATTAATTTTGTTTCAAGGTGAATTGATTGGGTTTGGCTTTTTGGATTCCTTATGAGAATGGAATCAATTCTGCAGATATAGTAAAAATATAAATTGTGCTTCTCTGCATCCTCTCTCCCCCAAAGAATTGTAGGTGGTTCTTATGTAAGAAGACAGTTTTCAGTTTCTTAGTGAATGAATTGGGTGGGGGGGAGGGATCATTAAGTTAGAGGTGCTAGTTTACTAAATCAGATCATTTTTAACAACCAGAATACATAAAAGCCTCAGTAATTCAATCTAAACAGTCTTGGGTGGTACATGGTACAAGGAGACTTTTGGGTTAAATGACACTGGACTTGATTAGAACAGAGTAATCCAGGAAAGATATAAATTGAATTGGATTTATGGCCTAATAAAAATGTGGGAAGAAAAGATAATGTCCGCTGCCTCATGAAACTTTAACAATGTTTGTATCTTACTACATCGTAATCTTTGGATGAGAGCTCTTTCCCGTTCACTTCACTGTCTAAGCTTCAGTTAGCTTGGGTTTTCATAGCATCATAGATCTTTGAGTGGAAGGGCCCTTAGAAATCATTTAGCTCTTCTGTCTCCCCACCCCCAGCTTTTATAGATGTGGAAACTCAGACCCAGTGAGGTTAATGATTTGTCCAAGGTCACGGAGGTATCAAGTAACTCACCTCAGTTTTGAATCTCACTCCCCCAACTTCAAAGCCAATTTCAGCATCCTGTCCTGTCTGCTCAAGACAGAGTACTGTTTGGTGCCTAGTTTGGGGGCTTTTGAAGCAGCAATCAGTATCCTATATTACCATGTAACCAGAAACAAAATGGGTGAAAATTATCATGTTATACCCAGTCAGTTACTGTGCTCTTTTACCACAGAGAGGGATAGAAAAAGGCGGCAAACATGTGGGAAATATTATTGTCTCTGTTCAGTACTAGGAAGTGATCATGGATTTCTTGTGCAGGCATTGAGGGGTGTGTCACTGCTTCCTGTTTTAGGAGAGAAGAGGGAGAGAGAAGTGAAAAAAAGGTTGGTTGCTGTAGGATGATAGATGCAGTGCTGAGAGGGATGGTGGAGGTGGTTCAGTCTTAACTTCTTCATTTTACACATTGGATGCACAGAGGTTCAGTCCAGAGTCACACAGTTAGTAAGAGTTTTAAAGTTCAAAAAAAAACTTTAATGAACAATCTCATTTTATAAAAACCCTGTGAGGTAGGTTCTATTATTATTTCCATTTTAGGGCTGAGGAAATTGAGGCTAGTGGGGGGTGGGGTTGGGGAGCAGAGTAAGTGACTTACCCAGGATCACACAGCTAGTAAATTCCTGAGTCAGGATTTTAACTGTGGTATCCCTGAATCTAAGACCAGGGCACTATCTACCAAGCCACCTAGCTCCACAACTGGAGATGGATCAGTTCCTCATAGAAGAGGACTGTGAAAGCTTTACCCATGCCCTCCTATACTGCACATTTGGACAGTGCCCCATCACCCTCTCCCTTGGCTAAAACACCATTTGTGAGTCCAGTGTTGCTCTGAGCTAGACACCCTTTCCAAGCATGCCACAAAGCTTCTACCCTTGTTAAGGGCAAGAGAATTTGTCAGACCACGTTATTCTGATGTCAGAGTAAAAGAAACCTCCATTCACCATAAGGAGGATGAAGCCTTAGGGTTGTCCACCTGTTCCGCCCAAGATGGAGAAAGGTTGATACTTTGACTACTTAAAGGACATTCTTTATCTGGCTTCACTGCCAAAGTTTTCAGCTTTGAGGTGAGGGGTTTGCAGCCATGTTTGCTGGACTCAAAGGAGCAAGAGGCAACTTCGAAAAGAAAAGAAATAAAGAGAAACCTAGTGCCTCTGGAACTGCAGCTGTCAATATCAGGTAGTAAAGCATTGGATTAAAAAAAACCCATCAATCAGCTGAGAGAAAGAGAGAGAGAGAGAGAGAGAGAGAGAGAGAGAGAGAGAGAGAGAGAGAGAGAGAGAGAGAGAGAGACAGAAGCCAAAGAAGGCTGAAGACCATAAATCCATCCTAGAAAGACCTCTTAACTTCTGTTTTAAAAGGTGTCTAAGTACCTTCCCCTTTTGAATTTGCTGGTGGGGTTTTATCTGATGAATTCAATCACTTTCATTTTCTTCGGAGCTTCCATCCTTGAGGTAGCCAGAAATAGCAAGCTTTCCATGATGCTGCATAAGAAATCTGTCTGCTTTACTGAAAAATAGGACTTTGGTAGCAAATAAAAATGAACCAGCTCTCCTTTACTTCTAAACCCAATCCTTCCTGCAGTCACCAGAAAATTTTACTGGATATGTAATCCTATGAAATCTTACCCAATTAGAATTCAATTGAAAAGGCAAACAATTACTGCCAATTTACTTTATACCACTTGAATATAGTATCTATTTTGGTGGCAATGTGCTACTAAAGGACTATGAAGTTATTGTTATTGTTTTTTAATTTATTTTAAATTTTGTTCCCAGAGAATTGGCTGAACAAACATTCATCCATTTGGTGAACATTTATTAGACCCCTACCATAAGCAAGATATTGTGTTAGGATATGTAGAGATCAACATCACAACATTTTCTGTTGTCTGACTGGATGAATAAATAACAGAGCAAAATTAGCCTTTCCAGTATTCCTGGAATTCAGGAATATAGGGGAACCTATGTCTGATTGTTGAAATCTTCCTGATTCTCCAAGGCTTAGCATAGATGTTCTCCTCTTCTATGCAGCCTTCCTTGATCTCTTCTAGTCAGAAGCAATTGTTCCTTCCTTTATTCACACTTCTTTGTCCTTGTATGTTACTTCTTACTGTGATATATCTATGGTATAGTGAAAAAAACATTTATTTGGGGTTAGAAGGTAGGAATATAAGTCCCAGGTCTACAACATTTAATGGCTGCGACTTTAGGCAACTTTTCTGAGCTTTCATTTCCATATCTGTAAAATGTAGATAGTAATATTTGATGGAAAGTGCATATTTTTAGGTACTACATGAATGATTTATTATCATGAAATTTTTTTAAAACTATGTATAAAAAGTATAGACCATTATTATTATCATTTTATATTTCTTTTCTCTCTTACTAGATTGCATACTCCTTGAGGACAGGGTATCACTTAGCACAGTGTTTGTCAGAGGCAGTATGGAAAGAACACTCACTGTAGTGGGAGTCCTCAGACCTTGATTTGAATCCTACCCCTGACAGTTAATAGCCCTGTTATCATGGGCAAGATACTTAACCTTTGTGAGTTGGTTTCCTCATCTCTAGAATAGGGATTTTCATAATGGCAAAGCTCATATCATAAGGTTGTGTGAGAAAAATGCTTTGTAAACCATAAAGGCTACCTAAATGTGAACTACTGTTAATTATATAATTACTACACAAAATAGTAACTTAATGTTGGAATAAAATTCACATCAATTTAATTCAGTGAAAGATAGGAAGCATATTATTCTCCACTGTGTTTTTTAGTATTTTGGCTCTCCTCCAAATACTCCAGTGAAACTGTGATCTCATCAATTTGGGTATTCCCTCCAGTGGTGCAGATTGCAGCCTATTTGTGCCTGCCCATATTGTGCAATTTTTGTCCATACAACTACGAAATGGGAGACACCCAAACTCTGGGGGACCTTCCTCATGTTCTTTTGATATTGTATGGATATCAGTGGAATATACGGGCTTAAAATCTGTCATCCTTCCTTTTTAAGACAATGTAGTACATTGGAAAGAATTCTAGATTTGGAGCTAGGTAGCCTGGGTTAAAATATTGGCTTTTCTGAACTTCCCTATTTCTGTTAAAGAGTACCATCCTCTCAATCTCATAGTCTCAGGCTAGCAACCTGGCTATCATCCTCTATTCCTCTCTCTTACCCCGCCCCCCATATTCAGTCTGTTGTCAAGGCCTATTTTATCTTCATAACAGCTCTCAGATACAACACACACACACACACGTACACATTGCCGCCATTTTGGTGTAGGTCTTCATCCCCTCTTGCCTGAACTACTGAAGTAACCTGGTTGACTTCCCTACCTCAAATCTTTCCCCACTTTAGTACATCCTCCACTCAGCTGTCAAATTAATCCTCGTAAAGCACTGGACTAACCATGTCCCCTCTTCATTCTCCCCATTCAGTAAATTCCAGTGGTTCCCTGTCACCCCAGGATCAAATATAAAATCTGTATTCAAAGCCTTTCATAAACTGACACCTTCCTACCTGTGTAGTCTTCTTAGACTTGTTTGTCTATACATACACTATGACCCAGTGATAACTAATCTCCTTGCTGTCACTCACAAAAGATACCCTGTCCACCAACTTCTTTGCATTTTCACTGGCTATCCCCCTATGCGTGGAATGCTCTCCCTCTTCTGGGAGAGAGATTCCCTCCTGGCTCCCCAGCTAAAATCCTACCTTCTATAAGAAGCCTTTCCCAATCCCTAATGCTTGTGTCTTTCCTTTGTTGATCATTTCTAATTTGTCCTGTATAAATGTTGTTCATACATAGTTATTTACATGTATTCCCCATTAGGCTTAGCTTAGCTGTTTCCTCCCCTTCTGTAAGCCTTCCTTGATTTCTTCTAGTCAGAAGCAATTGCTCCTTTCACATCTCTTATAGAACTCTGTTCACAGTCTTCTTTGTCCTTGTATTTTACCTATTATTATTATTATATAGTTATTGTTTGGTGAATAACACATTGATTTGGGGTCAGAAGGTAGGGTCCTATTTAGCACAGAGCTTGGTGAATAGTAGGCACTTGGTAAATAAATGCTTGTTGCCTGCCTGACTGCTACTTTGTAACCTTGGGCAAGTCACTTAATTTTTATGGGCCCTGGTTTTCTCATTTGTAAAATAGGGCTGAGGTGTTGTGTACTGTGCCTGTTTCAGGTCTGTTTTTGCTTCTTTGAGCCTATCTTTTTTTCCAGTCATACTCTTTTCTGAGGACATCCTTTCTATCATTATTCTTGTCCTCTATACGCTTTTCCATTGCCTTTTTGGGCAGCACTTAACTTCATTTCTTAAAAGACTAGACTCTTCCATAGTATCATGAGAAGAATACTGGTATTAAGAAAGGCCTTTGTTTTAGGGAGAAACTGGTGTGTGTTGGGGGTGGGGTAGGGAGGGGCTTAAAACTATCTCCCAAAGACAGTCAGGCCCTACTCTACACCTGCTCAATTCTGGTCCAAATTCATTGCTCACATGCAATGTTCAAGATACACACAGACACAGACAGACACACACACACAAACACACACAAATAATTGAACTCTAGAGCCCATCCAGCTGTATATCATAGTCTTTAACAATAGACATTCTTTTTCCACTTGGTTTTTCCTGTGTGGGTAGTTAGACTAGTTTCCTTTAAGTGATTAAAAACTCTGTTTAGATTAGAAGACTCTGCTGTGTTGTGGGGGCCCGGCATAATCAGCACCGTCATCCACAGTAAGGAATATTTTGAAAATATCTCTGTCTAGGCCAGAAGTTCTTAAGGTTTTTGTGTGGATCTTTGGACCCCTTTGGCAGTCTGGTGAAATACACGGACCCCTTCTCAGAATAATGTTTTTAAATGCATAAAATAAAATACATAGACCTACAAAGGAAACCAATTACATTGAAATAGTTATAAAAAAATTTTTTTTAACCAACTACACAGACCCCCAGTTAAGAATCCCTGATCTACATTTTTGTCTGTGTTAGGTGTTCTCCATGACAGTGGCAAGGTAAGCGTATGTTTCTCTCCTTTCTGTTTTCTTTAATACTAATAAACAGAAGGGCAGTGAATAAAGGTATGGCTTTTGTTTCATCTTAGAGAGAATCATGTATGATTTTTATGTGTATGTGGGAGACACCTTGCTGGGAGAGAACCTTTAAGGTGGTAACCTGCTCTTTTGAATCAAATGTCTGGTGGTTTGTTTTTGTTTTTGTTTTTTGTTGTTGTTGGGTTTTTTGTTTTTTGGTGAGGCAATTGGGGTTAAGTGACTTGCCCAGGGTCACACAGCTAGTAAGTGTCAAGTGCCTGAGGTCGGATTTGAACTCAGGTCCTCCTGAATTCAGGGCTGGTGCTCTATCCACTGTACCACCTAACTGCCCCTGTTTTGTTTTTTTTTTAATAACCAATAAATGATCAACAGAGTGGGATCTTGTGTTCTTTGCACCTTTCAGTCAGTTGGATTCAATTCAATCCAATACAGTAAATATTTATTAAGCATCTACTATGTGAGGATATTAATCGTCTACTACTGTGTGGTGCCATGGTGGATAGAGTGCCGGGCTGGAAGTCAGGAGGACTTATCTTTATTAGTTGAAATCTGGCCTGAGACACTTACTAGCTGAGTGATCCTTGGCAAGTCACTTTAACCCCATTAGTCTCAGTTTCCTCATTTGTAAAAATGAGCTGGAGGGGCAGCTAGGTGGTGCAGTGGATAGAGCACCGGCCCTGGAGTCAGGAGGACCTGAGTTCAAATCTGGCCTCAGACACTTAACACTTACTAGCTGTGTGACCCTGGGCAAGTCATTTAACCCCAAATGCCTCACTAAAAAAAAAAATGAGCTGAAGGAGGAAATGGCAAACCATGTTAGTATCTTTGCCAAGAAAACTCCAAATGAGGTCATGAAGAGTTGAACACAACTGAAACAATTGAACTGACATGTGCCAGGCACTGTGCTAACAGCTGGGGATACAAAAGGAACCAAAAGGCAGTCCCTACCCTCAAGGAGCTTACAGTCTAATGAGGGAGACAACATGTAAATAAATATATACAAAGCAAGCTATATACAGGATAAATAGGAAATAATTAAAAGAGAAACAGCACTTGGAATTAAGAGGAGTTAGGGAAAGCTTCCTGTATAAGGTGGGTAAAGATGTTGGTCTACTGTGAAATATCACTTGTAAAATCCTGCATCTTCTTTTGTAATATCCTCATTAAAAATACTCTCAATATGTGTTTAGATGATTCTAAGGGATATTTTGTGCGTATGGGTAAAGTTATCTGTGAGTTAGTACTTAATGATTTACACTGTCACCTTTTTGGGGTATTAATAAGTTCTGAGATTTCCCCCCCAAAAAAACTTCTGATATCTTTCCTTAGAGTCAATAAGCATTTATTAAATACCTACTATGTGTGAAGAACTGTTCTAGACACTGATGATAAAAGTATAAAAAAAAGCGACCATGTCTTCTCTCCAGGAGCATATTTGCCTCAGGGGAGGCATGCACATATTTAAGTATATATGCAATAAAGATACAGAATAAATACAAGGTAATTAGGAAGGAAAGGCTTTAGGTAGGGAATGGTACTTGAACTACATGTTGAAAGAAGAGAGAGATTTTTGAGGAGGAGGTGAGGAACATATTCCAGGCTCAGAACTGTCATGCAAAGACATGGTGACTGGGTTGGAGTACTCTGTGTAAGGAATAGAAAGAAAGTCTGTTTGCCTGGATCATAGGATGTGTGATGGAGAGTACTAGATAATAAAGTCAGAGAGGTAGGTTAGAGCCAGGTTGTGAAGGACTTTAACAATGAGAGCAATTTAACAAGCAATGGGGAGTCTCAGGAGCCTTCGGAGTAGAGAAGAATGACATGATCAGATCTGCACCTAGACATCTGTGTAGAGGAGGATCGATTGGAATGGGGAGAGACTTGAATCAAGGAGACCAATTAAGAAGTCATTTCAGTAGTCAAGGCAAGAAGCAAGGAAGGCTTTTGAACTAAGGTGGTGGTTGTGTAAATAGAAGGAATTCAATTTGAACAATGTTGTGGAAGTAGAAGTTGAACAATTTGGAGACTTATTGGATTTACAGTATGAAGGAGAGCGAGGCAGAGAAGATAATGCTGAGTTATGAACCCAGGAGATAGGAAGTATGATGGTGTTTTCAACAGAAATAGGGAAGGTTTTGAGCAAAAGGTAATGAGTTCTGTGTTGGACATGTTAAGTTCAAGATGTCTCCAGGACGATGTTTGAAATATTGGTGATGCAGGATTGAAGCTTGGGAAAAAGTGGGCTGGGGAAAGAGAGACAGTCATTGACACAAGAGTTGTTAATTAAAGCGTTGGGAACTGATGGTGGCACTGAGTAAGAGTGAAGTGATAAAAGAGTAGGGGGCCTAAGAGAGAGATTTGGGGAACACCCACATTTTAGTTAATGTGATACGGATGATGAACCAAAGAAAGGGCAGAGAGATATAGGATCTTAGTTTGTGGGGATGATAGGGTCTAATGAAGGATTTTTATGAGTGAGGAAGACTTGAGAATGCTTGAAAAGAGTAGGGGGAAAAATCAGTAGATAGATGTTGAAGAGCAGAGAGAGTTGAGGGATGATTGAGGGGACAGTATGCAGGAGAGGATGGCAAGAGATGGAATCAAGCAAGGGCACATTATGTAGAGGGATCTGAAATCAGACCTCAAATTGATTTGAGTTGAAGGTTACCTTACCATGGTACAGTGGAAAGGGCACCATCTCTGGAGGCAGAGGACTTGGGTTCAAATCTCACCACCAGTGATTATTACTGCTAATAACTAGCATTTATTAGAGCCTGCTACATACCAGACACTGTGTTAAGTGCATGACAGTGATTCTAGTGTCTTTGAAAATGAAAAAAAAATTGTGATGAAAATTGTTACATACCTTTTCCATTTTTTGTCTATTCTTTCAGTTTTATCCATGAATATCCTCGAGATGACTTTATTGAGTTGGATCTTTTCCCCAAACTTTCTTTAAGTTTATTTTTCCCAGTGTTCCTTTCAGTTTTACGAGGTGATATTGTCTAAAAATCATTCACCATCCTCTGTACAGTTTTAAATGAATTTATGTCATAATCTTGGGTTGCCCTTTCCTGCCACATCCTTCAACTTGGCAAGAATCATAGGATCCTAGATTTATAGCTGAAAGGGACCCGAGAGACCATCTAGTCCAACCCCCTTCATTTTACAGATGAAGAATACTGGGATCATTTGAGAAGGTTCAGTGACTCGCTTAGTAGGGTCACAAATGATAGAGTTAAGTTCCAGTTTGGGATATGGAAGTGATTTCTTCTTTACACACAGCTTCCCTTGCACTGGATAAGGAACCCCTGTAACATTACCTGGTTTGCTTTTCACCACTACCCTCAACTATAAGGCCTTGGAGATGGAGTTATGAATGTCATCCATCATTTGCTGGTTATTTTGTAGATGCTTACCAACAGGTTAGCTCTTCAAAGGGAAGGCTGTGTTGAAAATAAGCTTAATGGAATGTCCTCAAAGTTTTGTGGAAAAACAATAAGACTTTATAAGTCATCTCGGGAACAAATGATACCCTAGCTTAGGTCTGTCAGTACCTTTGCTAAGAGTCTTCCTAATCTTTACATCATGACTCACTTTTTGTTCCTGCTTTGTGACTGCCCAAGCTCTGCTGTCTCCTGGATACCAGACTTAATGTGTACAATGGGAAGAAAGAAATAAGGACATTTTATCCAGTCCTTCTGTGAAGTGCTTATACCAAGGGTTCTTAACACGGACCCCCTTTTTTAGGATGGTGGTGAACTTAGAAGGAAGAGAAAAATGGTACCTTTATTACACTATGCTTACTTTCCTTTATAACTCTATGCATTTTGTTTTATGTACTTCAAAACATGACTTTGAGAAGGGATCCATGGGCTTCACCAGACTGCCAAGGGGGTCCGTGACATAAAAATGGTTAAGAACTCCTGGCTTAGCACATTATTTGGAAAAGCAATGGCAATTTCTGCCTCATAGCACTCTAAAAATGGGCAGCCAGGGGACACAGTGGGTAGAATTGGAATTAGGAAGGCCTGAGGTTGAATCCTGCTTCAGCTACTTAGTAGCTCTGTGATCCTGGGTAAGTTACTTAACTTCTCTCTGCCTCAGTTTTCTCCTCTGTAAAATGGGGATAATAATGGCACTTAAAAAGTTATTGTGAGGGGGCAGCTAGGTGGCACAGTGGATAAAGCACCAGCCCAGGATTCAGGAGGACCTGAGTTCAAGTCTGGCCTCAGATACTTGACACTTACTAGCTGTGTGACCCTGGGCAAGTCACTTGACCCTCATTGCCCCATAAAACAAAACGTTATGGTGAGAATCAAATGAGTTAACATATATAAAGTGCTTTGCAGACCTTCAAGTGCTATGGAAGTGCTAGCAATTATTCCTCCTCCTCCTCTTCCTTCTTCTTTTGTTATCATTATTATCATTGTTGTTGTTATTATATACTTTCATGCTTAAAACTCCTTTGTCCCCACTTGCCATCTTGCCAAGAAATGTACTTTCTCTTTTGCTGGTAATGATATTAACATGGTATGTTTTTGTACATGATATTAAGACTTGATATACTTATCTAGCTTGTTTTATTTCAGTAAAAACTTGTTTGACTTGCCTCATCTAGGGAAGCAGCACCCATGCTCAGATCAGTGCCTATTAAATGATTTCTGGGGATGAATCTCTGCTTCCATTCTGGGGAGAAGTCTCCCACTCTGTGTTGCCTATGCCCAGATTCAATGAGATGTCTTATGAGGAGCCACCCTATGTTTCTTTGATGTGTTTAGAGCTGCACCCTTCTTTTTTTTCAAGTTCTTTTAGTCACGCCTATTTGGGGGGTTAAGATGATGCTTTTCATTCCCTCAATGTGTCTCATCATGGCACAGAGGTGACCTTGGCTTGTCAAAGGCTATGCCAGTGGGGTGCCAGCTCTGGCAGGTCCTTCCAAATTAGAAAGACCATGCACAGCTCTGGTGATGGATAGCTGGTGATAGATGGTGTATTTGTGGTCTGAGAACCAGCCTAGCCAAGTTTTGAAGAGGCTCATTGCCCAAGTTGGCTGCAGGGTAGGGATTTTTTGGCCATAACAACTCCTGAAGATCTTCTCCCAAGTCAGATAAGTTGCAGTCTGTATCAGAGAAGGGAGTAGCCCCACTGAAAGAATTAAGGATTTTAAAGGTTGGAGTTGAAATTGCTTTTTCGTTATAACAATGACCTCTTTGAGTGAAAAGCTGATGATTCTGTGTGGTCATATATGTAAACAAGGTAGGGCACATTTACAGATTCTTGCCATGCTAAGAGACTTGCTCCTAGCCTCATTGTCATGTTATTAGTTATGTTGTTAAATAGTTGTAAGAAGAATAATAAATGATGACAGATTCTTGATTTCATACTGCTGTGAAATGGAGTTTGTTTTCTTAGTGGCAGAGATGGTTAAATGAAAGTCAGTTTAAGGATGATGGGATAGGAATCATAGAAAAAAAACATTCTTTTCTCTATGGAAAAATCCATTTGTGGTTGAATGGAGCACCCTAAAAAAAAGGTTTTGGTTCTAAGCTAGTTACTTTGTAAGTCTGAAACAAAGAACTGAATTAATGACAACCTAAATTACTTTGCAATCTAACTTCAGACATAAATTTAATAGTGAGGCTAACCTGGATGATTATCAATGTCCAATCAGTGAATCAACAAACATTTATTAAGTACTTGCTGTATGTATAGGTAATGTACTTAGTGCTGAAGCTATCGAAAGATAAAAATTAAATAGACCTTGGTCTCAAGGATCTTGCATTCTGTAGAGGCTAGGCTTGATCAAGTCACAGATCTACCTTGTTGTAAGTATCAAAGACGTTTTCCCTAATGGATTGTTTATATGCCTTTGGCTTCTTCGGAGCTTTGGGGAATAATCTGCCACACAAAAATAAGGGAGACTTACTCTTAACATCATCACCTACAACCACCTATGCTTTCTCCTCACTCTGTCTTTACTCTGCTTAAGCTATTTGAGTTTGGGATTGGCATGGATAGAATATGAATAGAACAGAAGGAATTTGTGTAGGCAAGAGTGCTAAAGAAGGCAGCATTAAATAGTTGACATCAGGAAGCAAGAGAAATCAGAAGAAAAGGGATAAAGATATCAGAGGTTGTGATCACTAGAGTAAGGAAGTATAGCAGGTATAAGAGTATATTTGATATTGAAAGTAAGGTATTTGTGGTTAGACATTAGAAACTAAAAGGTCAGTAGCCTCAAGTGATTAAAAGTTAAAAGAGCAAATTATGAGTGCCCACGAATAGCTTAAGCAAAGTAAGGATGAAGGTCACTGTATTGAAGAAATGGTTTATAATACTTAAACTAAGAAAGTCCAGATCTTCTTTGGTGATAAAATCTTCCCACTAATCTTCGAGCTCCTTTGCCTTTTTGCAATATGCTATTCCTTTCTCTTCTATTGTTTCAAGTGGAAGTAGAATAGTCTTGTGTTATTTGAATAGCCTTTCCTTTACAATTGAAGGTCCTTCTCCTGGCTGGTGAAGAATTTGTTGATTGTCATTGGAATTGTGAAATGTAATCACTAACTGTCTTGTAGATTGAAGCATAATTTTTGTTTGTTTTTCCTGGAGATAATGTTTGGATTCTTTTGATTATTTTTTATTTGTTTAGTATATTAAGAAGTTATACATTGTAGTCAGGTTTTTTGACTTCTTGTGTTCTTCATGGAAGGTCTATGATCCTTATAGTTATACATCTTGTTTTTGAGATCAATGTGTTTTGCTTTTATATAGCTTGTGTTCTTTTTTTTTTTTTTTTTTGGTGAGGCAATTAGGGTTAAGTGACTTGCCCAGGGTCACACAGCTAGTAAGTGTTAAGTGTCTGAGGCCAGATTTGAACTCAGGTCTTCCTGAATCCAGGGCCAGTGCTCTGTCTACTGCGCCACCTAGCTGCCCAGGTTGTGTTCTTTTAACATTATTGATTTTTGTTTTTCGTCTTCCAGATTGTTCTTCACATGAGGATATTTATGCTCCCAATCTGTTGCTCTCTCATATGTTTCTTTGGAGAGACTCACCACTGTGGATTCAAGTTTTTCTATTTTGCTAATTATTTCTTCCATATATGTCATATATTCTGACATTTACTTGCGTCTAATTTTTTTTCCTCAAGGTTCTGGTTTGTCTCTTGAATCATTCTGGAACATCCTGCTGTGGTTCTAGGTTCTGTTGGGAATCCGAAGGGTTCTGTATTTAATTAGGTGTTGTTGTTTTTTTCAATTTCCATTGTCTTGCAGTATTTATTTAGTGACATTTGCAGTCTTTTAGATGTGTTGTTACTCATTTTTCCTTCTGACTTTAGTATCTTCCCTGTTGATTTCTTTGGTTGTACTCTAAGTTTTAAGCTGAGTTTTCTTCTTTCTGGTATCTTTGGTGGTTTTAGTCTTTTTTCCCTTATCTTCTTCTATTCCTCACTTTCTGACTCTTCCTTTCATGACAGATTTATCCCTTGTGCTAGACTTCTGAGCTGTCTCAGCCTCCTCCCACTTAGGGGAATTCACTCTCCACTGGCTCCAGTCCCTGCCCAAGTAATATCAGGGTGGAAAGGATTGGCCCTAGCTGGATTCCATTCTCTTTTCCTTTTGGCTTGGTATAGCCTCACTCGCTGGCTCCTGCCCTAGTTCTCTCTCTTATTTAATTCTCTGACTGGGTGCTGAGCAGTTGTTGTAGACTTGGAAGATTGTGGAGTAGGTGTTCTGGGCAGTTTTTGTTTGCCATGTTGGCATTCCCTAATCTAGGAGACACCATATACAGAGAAAGGTCTTACCCTCTTAATGCCTCCTCACTTCCCCACACTTGACTGGGCAGAGTTGCAATCCAATGCTTTTTGCAGTAGAATGCTGGATAAGAGAAGCAGAAGTGTTGTGTCAAGAGAAAATTCAGCAACAAGAAATTGAGTGGATCTCAGATCACAGACCTATGGATCAGTTTATGCACCCTGGATGGGTGATGAGGCTAATGGGGGAGGGATTCTGAATGATAATGTTAGAGACTAGTATTCACCCCTGTTAATTCATTTAACTTAATAAAGCTTTGTAAGGCTTCCCCATTTCTTGTCCTGTGGAGACAGCCATAATTGCTATACATTTGGTGCATAATCCATCTTTTTTAGTATTGTTGTTGTTTTTTAGGAGAGTTAGTGAAGATAGGAGAAAATGTCTAATCTTTCTTTGTGTTGGTCTTGTAACCCCATTATTCAAGAATTCCTTGCTATTGGCAAAGGTCTTGACTTCTTCCAGCAACGAAATATTGGCAGTTCTCTGGGTAAAGTCATGGGAATATATATATTTTTAGCTTAGATTTACTTTAGTAATTTTTTTTTATCTCTTGATTGTTTTTAGTTGTAATAATAGTATCTGTAATACCTCAGATGAGGAAGACATAGAGAAAAAGCATGAGGATTTTCAGACTGTCTCAAGCCAGAGATCAGAACCAAATTTTTATTTTTATTTTTTTTTAGTGAGGCAATTGGGGTTAAGTGACTTGCCCAAGGTCACACAGCTAGTAAGTGTTAAGTGTCTGAGGCCAGATTTGAACTCAGGTCCTCCTGATTCTAGGGCTGGTGCTCTATCCACTGCACCACCTAGCTGCCCCAAATTTTTATTTTTAATGTACCTTTCAGGGATCTAGGATGAGCATAAGAAATTATAGTCTCTGAATATAAGAGAAAACTCTTTTCATCTTTATTCAGTTCCCTTGTACTAAATAAAGCATCTATTTATGAATGGATTAATTTCCAAGTATAATTTGTAAGTAGTTGCCAGAGCATTCAAATGAAGGGAGGTTAGGGTAAGGATGTGCATAGGGAGTAAGGGTAGCTCTTTTTTGGCCCCTTTATATGTGGTATTTCTTACAGTCATAGGAGGAAGATTCTGTATTTAAAAAGATGTTTCAAAAGTATACTGTTTCTTATGGAAAAATAAAATCTTGTGGTTTGTCTCAAGTATGACTGATGTTAGATATTCCTGTTTCTATATTTTCCAGCAGAAGAATACAAAGAGGCTTAGATTATATGTAGCATAATAGATTTAAAACAGGAAAAGACCTTAGAAGCCATTAATTCCAACTTTTCGTTTTACAGGTGAGGAAATCAAGGCATAGAGGGGCAGCTAGGTGATGCAGTAGATGGAGCACTGGCCCTGGAGTCAGGAGGACCTGAGTTCAAATCCGGCCTCAGACACTTGACACTTACTACTGTGTGACCCTGGGCAAGTCACTTAACTCCAATTGCCTCACCAAAAAAAAAAAAAGTGAGTTTCTTGGGAAATCAAGGCATAGAGATGAAGTGACTTGCTTAATCTCATAAAGCTAGCAAGAATCCAAGGGTGGAATTCGAACCTAGGTCTTCCTATCTCCCAATTCAGTATTCTACCCACTACTCAAGAAGGCTTACGTGAGCCAATTGCTTTTAACAAATCAGCTTAGACATGGAGGGGGTTGAGGGATAATTTAGTCCCCTGCGAGCTAGGTCAGTGTCGACTGAGGAGTAGGCACTGGCTCAGGTTCATGCCCCAGATCAACAGGAAGGGAAAATTTACACTCCTGTGATGCCATTACATGGGAAGAGAGAAATATCTCTAAGAGAGCATCTGTGTGTAGCTTTTTAGTCCTTAAGTAAGGGAGGGACCATGCAAAAAGAAGTAGGAACAAACATTTCAAGAATGCCTAAAGCATCTATATCCAAATCTATTTGTTTCCCCCCTCCCATTTCTCTAATCCTGGCTATTAAGTAAGCCTTGTATAAATCTCAGTCTTACCCAAGGCTGGGATTTATCCTGGCTATAGACTGGAGGGAATATAAGGAGCCTGGTTCATATCTGACCACTGATGCTTATTCCTTAAGTGACCTCAGGCCCACCATTCACACCCCTAGACCTCAATTTCAGGATAAAATGGAAAAGGAGAATGTCTAAAGAGGAAAAACAATTTTGTAAAGCTATATAGAAACACTACTGTTTGTCTCAATTGCTCCATTGTAAAATCCTTTTGTTTCTTATCTGTAAAATGGGGCTGTGTCTACACAAGGTGACTTCTAAGATCTCTTTTCATCTCCAGGTATATAATCTGGTGATCTAATGTTATTTCTGCCTCTGACAGTAAAAGAAAACCCTGCAATGCACCTTCATTAATCTAGCTATTAGTGTTTACAGAAATCATTCTCTTTCCCCTTTCTTAGCCTTTCACTTTAAGCCCCAGTTACTTGTTTTAGGTTGGGTCTTTCCTATCTGAAGTGAGAAGGATGGAACATGAAATTATCCTAAGTCATAGGATTTGGGGGTTATGGATCCAAAGTTGGGAGGGACCTTAAAGGTCTTGTAATTTAACACCCTCATTTTACAGAAGATAAAACTGAGGTCAAGGGGATGGTTAAATTACTTGCGCAAGGTCATACAGGCAGCAAACATGATTTGGGGATGGCCAGGAAGTGATAGGGTTATCCCAAAGCTGAGCAAGATCCAGTGGATGCTCATGAATGAGAGCCCAGGGTCACAAGGGTTGGAGATGCCCTGTGGAGATACATACAACACCAGTATAACTTTTCCCAAGGTCATAGATGAAGGTGTTGGTGAAGGGATAATTACAGTTTGGAATTTGGAGACCCAGTTGTGTTTCTATATAGTTCCGCAAAATTGCTTTTCCTCTTTAGACATTCTCCCTTTCAATTTTATCCTGAATGCTTTTTCCAAGGACAGTAAATGGTTTTATCCAGTATGATACTGTTTCCATGGTGACTAATGTATTTCAAAGAGGGTAGACTGTGATGGAGGGAGTCTAAGAAAGGACAAACACAGAAGTGTCGTAGCATAAAACATAGGACAGTGCACAGCAGAGTTCGCTTTGAGCTTTTTGTGTCCTGATAGCTACTTATTTAATGGAAACCTGCATAACTTACTCCTAAACATGAGACCATAAAATCTTTACTGTGGCCTCCACTGTCCCATGTTTAGCTGATACTATTCCTTTGGTCAGTGCTTGGTTTGTCGTGTTTGTTTAACTTGGCCTCAGGTTTATTCATCCTATTTCTCCAGGAGCTTAACATGCATCAGCATAACTACTAGGAGAGGGAATCTAAGATAGTTCTACCAAGTGAGTCCCATTTAGGACCAGTTTGTGTTTGTAATAGGGCTTGAAAAATGAAGCCATATAGGATTATATCCTTTCAAGTCTCAGACTATTATGTGAGATGATAATAAAAACCCCTTTGATCTCCTCAAATGAACCTCAAGGGGAGTGTGGCTAATCATCATAATAACTCCCATTTCTATAGCACTTTAAGGTTTATGAAATGTTCTGCTAACAACATTCCTGTGTGCTTGTGAGTATAGGTATTAGCCCCATTCTACAGATAAGAGAACTGAAGCTTAGAGGTTAGGTGATTGGCCAGGGTTGAATTAGGTATTAAGTGTCAGGGTCTAGACTTTAACTGAGATGTTCTGACTTCCAAACCCATATTTTTTTTTTACTCTACCATAGCAGGACACTGGAATTGTGACTTTAGACAAATCCCCTAGCAATTAAGTCTGTGACAGGGTTAGGAAAAGAATTTTGAGAGTTAATTCTTACCTCTCTCAGGCCAAAGTTCTGTGTTGAGGTGATCAAATTCAAAAAATGATGAGATCTGCTTTCAGGTGGTATATAATATTAAAATTTTACTCTTTACTGATTGAAAATAGACTCTGGAATTATAATGTTAGTTTTATTGGACTAACTCTTCAAGTTTTTAGTGATTTTTTTTCCCCTTCTTGTTTGGCAGTCAGATGTTTTATCATCAGTTTGAACAGTAAAAAGTAAGCTTATGGGGTAGGTAGGGTATGTAAGTTATCACCACCATCCTCAGTGCCATGCTATCTGCTCTCCCATCCATACCAGATGTTCTCCCCTTTCCAGAATCTTTATCTTTTTCTGCTTTGCTATATCTCTGCTAAGAGACCATCCAAATCCACAACCAACATGTTTGGCACCCTGGGCAAGCACTACCAAACAACAACAACAACAACACAAACAAACAAAAAACCTTTTAAATTAACTTACAAACTTATAAACTTCCTTGTGGGCTGTGGGCCAGGGGAGGGAAGACCTTAGGACCCACAGGGATCTGTGAGATAAAGTGAGCAAGTCACCTCTGAGGAAAGGAAATGAGGTAGAGCCAGGCTAGGGAAGAGCTTACCTGGAGTGCTTTTCTGGAGAGTAGGAAGCATGGCATCTGAGGACTTTCTCTTTTAACTAATTATTCTTGCTAACTAGTTGCTAAGCTCATTTGTTCCTGCCTACTAAAGGAATATAAGTATCATTGTTGTACCGTCATTCAGTCTTGCCTGACTCTTTGTGACCCTGTAGACCATACTGTCTATGGGGTTTTCTTGGCAAAGATACTGGACTGATTTGCTATTTCTCCCTTCAATGCATTAAGGCAAACAGAAGTGAAGTGAATTGCCCAGCATCATGCAACTAGTAAGAATCTGAGGCTGGATTTGAACTCGGGTCTTCTTGACTCTAAGCCCAGCACTCATCCCCTGAGTCATCTAGCTGTTACACATTTGGGTCCTCAAAAGTTCAGTGCCCTGGGAAGAAGCCCTAGTTTTCTTGCCCCAGTTATTGCTTTGGAATTGACTGAGAGAAAGAGAATCATGGATCTCAAGCTAGAAAGGAACTTTGGAGGACATCTAAGTCCAGTTCTCTCCTTTTAAAGATGAGAAAACCGAGGTCCAGTAAACTTCAGTTGGCCACGGTTACACAGATAGCATAGATGAAATTTGCACTTCAGTCTTCCTCAGACTTCAGACCCAGTGCTCCTTTGATTATACCACAAACATTTCTGTTCTTGTCTCCCCCATTTTAAAGTGAGCAACAGGTAAAGGTACCATATATTGATTCAACAAACATTGATCAAATGACGGTCACATATATATGGTGCTATTCTGGAAGCTAGGGGTACAAAGATTTAAAATGACATTACCCATGCCCTGAAGGAATTTACATTTTACTGGAAGGGATATGACAAGTAGACAGATACGGATAATACCAGGGGAAGAGAAAAGATCCAGAATTAAGTATTCTAAGAAAATCTGAGGCAAGAATGTTGTGCCAGAAAGAATTGCCTCCATCATCACAGCTGTTGTGATTGCCCACTCCATTTCCCCTAAAACATCAGTAGGGTTTGGCATGAGATAAAAGAAAAAGGATACAAGTAACTTCAGCATAAAATTCTGTGAAAGGATAAAGAGCTATGGATGTGTCCCGAGGAGGTTGAAGAATAGGAAGTTCAGAGCGAATGTTGGTTCCCTGTTAAGCTAAGGTAGCTTCATTCATTCCTTAACTTTCTTTCTGAAGTACTTAAAGGAAGCATTGAGTAAGGGATTAGCATCATGGGGATAGCAGCAACATGATACTTTGGGGAACTAGGGAAAGGTTCTATGCTTGTCTGTACAGCACCCCCTCCCAGCTGCTGGACACACAAGATGCTCCAGAGACACTGGATGTATAGGGGAGGTCACAATGCTTTGTTTATCCAGCAGCTGCATCAGCAGCCATTGAAGGGCTCTCTGTGAAATTATGCATGTGCCCCAGCCTTCAGGCAGGAAGCCTTTGCCTGCCCCATTTTGAAGAAAGGACTGAGAAGTTACTATGTTTGTTATGTGATCACCCTCCCCTTCCCCCCTCCCTCCCTCCATCTATCTGTCCACCCCCCCCTTTCTTTTCAGCCCTTATTATGAATTATAGCAGACTTTGGCCCTGGCTGCTTTTTTATCCGTTTCCTATGACCTAAGTAGGATGACTAAAGTCACAACGTCCTGTTGGAATGTTCAGTAAGAAAATGTATGACAAGTCATATTAGCCCGATGGCTGGTCTATTCACAGACATCATTTACATTACAGTGTGTTGAATTCTATAATTCTCCCTGTAGTAGTGAATGAATAGAGCTAAGAGAATTGGAGTAAGAAAGAGGCCATTCAGAATATGTGAAGACGTGCCTGGCGTAATGAAGGCTTTTCTGACTGGTCTATAAATATATTAGATCCTTTGAAGAGAGTAAAATGAGTTCAAATGGCAATAGAGAAGATAAATTGATTAGTCAAAATATGTCTCGTTGGCTAGCTTTTTTCTGCCTCCTCTACCGCTCCCCCCACTCCCCAATAATCCTGGATAATGATTTGGTTTATTTTATGTATACCTCAGGTCTCCGTCTTATTTACATAGAAGAGATGGTGAATACTTGGGGTCTGTGAGTCTTCATCTCTCTTGTGTATTTTAAATCAAAAAAGGAAAGCTTGAATAGTGATTTGCCCTTCACTAAATGTTTAGATCAGCATATTGTCATTTACTAATAGCTAAACAAACATACATAGATTTAAAGGGGAAAGCTTGTTTATGGTTTTGCACTTTTCACATTCACTAAAATTTTGGGGACATCCTTTACAAACATATATGCACACACATATCCATTTGCCAGATTTGTTCAAATATAGGCCACACATCCTCCAAATTTATAGTTAGATAGATAGATAGATAGATAGATAGATAGATAGATAGATAGATAGATAGATAGATAGATAGATAGATAGATATGAAACCTGATTAGGGCTAGAGATTGAACTTGCAGTTGGTATAGGGAGTTTCTGGGAGAGAAAACTCGCTCCCTAAGGCAGCTAGGGAGCTTAGTGACTAGAGCAAAGCTTCTTAAACTGTGGGTCTCAAGCCCATACAGGGTCATGTAACTGAATGTGGGGGAGGTTGTAAAAAATTTGGTAGTAAATGTTTTATTTGTATACCTATTTTATATACCTATATCCCCGGAATCACATACAAATTTTCTTGGAAAAACGGAGTCACAAGTGGAAAAAGTTTAAGAAGGCCTGGGCTTAGAGCACTGTGCTAGGAGTCAAGAAAACCTGAGTTCAAAATGTATGACCCTGGGTAAGTCAGTTAACCTCTGTTTGCCTCAGTTTCTTTAGATGTAAAGTAGAGATAATAACAGCACCTGCGTAGCTGAGTTATTTTGAGGATCAAATGAAACATTTGTAAATCACTTGGCACAATACTTGGCATAGGGTAGGTACTATGTAAATACTTACTCCTTCTCCCCCTCCCCCATACCAATGCAGGTACCTTCTCTGCCACTTAGACACTTAAAAAGTTGCCTGGAGCAGGGCGTCTTAAACTTTTTCCACTCATGACCCCTTTTTGTCTGAGAAATTTTTACTCGACCCAGGATATATAGGTATATAAAATAGGTATACATAACCTTTTACCGTTGCCACATTTTTGTGACCCCCCCACACTCGGTTACTGGACCCTACATGGGGGCTTGACCCACAGTTGTTTTTTTGGTTTGTTTGTTTTGTTTTTGTTTTTTAGTGAGGCAATTGGGGTTAAGTGACTTGCCCAGGGTCACACAGCTAGTTAGTGTTAAGTGTCTGAGGCCGGATTGGAACTCAGGTACTCCTGACTCCAGGGCTGGTGCTCTATCCACTGCGCCATCTAGCTGCCCCTTGACCCACAGTTTTAAGAAGCTAGGGCCTAGAGCACTGAGCCATTAAGTGACTTGTCAGAAGCGTGACTTGAAATCATCTTCCTATTTTTGAAGCCAGCTCTCTATCCACTACACCACATTGTCTCTAAAACCACATTACATGGGGGCAGCTAGGTGGTGCAGAGGATTAAAGCACCAGCCCTGGATTCAGGAGGACCTGAGTTCAAATCCAACCTCAGACACTTGACACTTACTAGCTGCATGACCTTGAGCAAGTCACTTAACCCTCATTGCCCCACTAAAATAAAAGAAAAGAAAAAAAAAGAAAAAAACCACATTATATGACTTATAAATGTAAATTTTTGGTGCATACTCGTACTTTTTTTTCCCTTTCAAAGAGATCGAATTTTAGTTGTGTGGTTTGTATTCAGAGGTAGCCTATATTCAGAATATATAATGTAATGTAATATGATATAATATAATATGTAATTAATATAATACACATACACATATGTATATGCGTGTAAATCCTAAAATATATTAAGGATTCCTAAAATATATTAAAGATTTCTTTCCTTAATATAGTGATATATTTATGTTATAGTTGGTGAACTCTTCCTGACCTCAGTATTTAGTCTTCTTAAGGTTTTGTGGCCAAAAAAATTCATCGCTTGGTAGACAATCCTTTGGGCCTCTGGCAGGAAGCTCCTAATTGACAGAAGCTCCATCAAAGACTGGTGAGCAAGCCAGCATCATCTCTTGAGAAAAGGCAGGAAGAATGCTGTAATTAAATGCCTCATTGACTAAGCCCCCAACAAGGTGAACAGGCATAACCAATGGGCAATTCTACCACAGCATCATCTTGCCATAAATGACAGAGGATTGTGTCATTTGAAATATTGGGGGAAAGCCTGTCTCTGTTCTAAGTTATTGGGGAACTTAGCTGGGGTTTCTAATATATTGCTACTTATAAATTAGAGGCTATTGCACCAGTTCGGGGCAGCAAGCATTTATTATTTTCTTTCTCTTTTTTGAAAGCATTTGTTGTTAAATCATATTAATAAAAAACATATTCAATGATAGTAAAGAGTTGATCACGTTTAAGACAAGCCGAAAGCCCCCAGCTCCTTAGAGAGAGAGTGAGCACATGGCTCCAAAGTAGAGTTCGGAAGCCCTCCATTACCTAGATTGAGAGAGAGGGAGAGCTGAGAACTCCTGACTGATCCCCTAGAGGTTCCCTGGGCAAGAGAGCCTTCTGCGGACCAGAGGAGAGGCGGCTCTTGCATACTGCTCAAAAACTAATTGGCTAGCATCATTGAATTCTATTGGTTTATGGCACCTGAGAGTGGTCCACACTAAGTGCTGAGGTCTGGGTTCAGTAAAAAACAGACCCTCTGAGGGCAAAGGTAGGTGTGGTTTCTGTTGTCTCTACTGAGTTAGTCTGATCTCTAATGAACCTTTGGGGCTGGCTCTGAGAAACCAGCCAAAGGTCCTGAGTGGGAGTGGGGTCACTGGGTCTCCCCCATACCTATTTTTTTTGGTGAGGCAATTGGGGTTAAGTGACTTGCCCAGGGTCACACAGCTAGTAAGTGTCAAGTGTCTGAGGTGGATTTGAACTCAGGTCCTCCTGACTCCAGGGCCGGTGCTCTATCCACTGCGCCACCTAGCTGCTCCCCCAAACCCATTATTAATAATTGTTTTCTCATGGGATTAAGGAAATAATTTCCAACAAGTAGGGAGTGCAAGGGGAATTTTACAGTGACCTGCATACATTGCTCAGTGTGTATCTTTCTGCCATGGTCAAGTATACGTTTTCTCCTTATAGATTGGTTCCCCTCCTGGAAGAGGAGGTTAGAAAGGGGTTAGAGGAATGCTACTCTACTCTCTAGGTTCTTAAGAAGAATGAAGTGTCCCTTGAAAAAGGAAAGAAGAAATATGTGTTTTGTTTTTTTTAAAAAAAAGAGAATAAAAGTGTTCTGTTAAGGCAGAAAGGGATTGTATTGGGAGGTTGAAGGATTGAAAAACGTAGTAGAGGAAAATAGGAAAGAAGAACCACTGAACATTTGGAGCAAAATAAGAGGTAAGTAGCTCTTCTGGAGAGGGGAAGCTCGACCCTGTAAGTAATGTCGGCGGCAGTTTGAGCTCTGAGGAATAATGATATGCATCCATAGGTGCATATCACAAACACATAAATTATGAGTGATAAGAAAGATGAACTAGAAATTCTAATGCAAGGAGAACAGTTTGATCTCATGGTTATCATTATAGGAACCATGATTGGAATATGTCTCTGGTAGAATATACCTTCTTGAAAAGAAACAGAATAGATAAAAGGGAATTGTAGCGTATTATGAGAAGATACATCTATGAGGAATCAGAGAGGGGAAGTATGGTGATGACATTCAAGGGAAGATTAATAATTGGGTAACAAGCCATAATATCATGTAAGTATACTGTAGACAACCTGGACTGGATCAGAGGATAACAGGGAATATGAAAAACAGATAGCAAGCCTGGGATAGATGGAAGAACTAGTAGTGATATGAAATTTCAATTATCTAGAATTCTGTTGGAGCCATGTTTCTGTAGCAGAGTGGGCCATAAATTCTTAACTTACTTTTCTTTCTTTTTTTCCTTTCCTTTCCTTTTCTTTTCTTTTCTTTTTTTTTTTTTTTTTTTTTGGTGAGGGAATTGGGGTTAAGTGACTTTCCCAGGGTCACACAGCTAGTGTCAAGTGTCTGAGGCTAGATTTGAACTCAGGTCCTCCTGACTCCAGGCTGGTGCTCTATCCACCTAGCTGCCCCTTAACTTATTTTTTGGCGGGGGCAGGGCAATGAGGGTTAAGTGACTTGCCCAGGGTCACACAGCTAGTAAGTGTCAAGTGTCTGAGGTCGGATTTGAACTCAGGTCCTCCTGAATCCAGGGCCAGTGCTCTATCCACTGTGCCACCTAGCTGCCCCTTAACTTACTTTTTTTTTTCTTTCTTTTTTTTTTTTTTTTTTGCAGGACCATGGGGGTTAAGTGACTTGCCCAGGGTCACACAGCTAGTAAGTGTTAAGTGTCTGAGGCCAGATTTGAACTCAGGTACTCCTGACTCCAGGGCTGGTGCTCTATCCACTGCGCCATCTAGCTGCCCCTCTTAACTTACTTTTTTTTTTTTTTTTGCAGGCAATGGGGGTTAAGTGACTTGCCCAGGGTCACACAGCTAGTAAGTGTCAAGTGTCTGAGGCCGGATTTGAACTCAGGTACTCCTGAATTCAGGGCCGGTGCTTTAACCACTGCGCCATCTAGCTGTCCCTCTTAACTTACTTTTAATGATAATTTTATCCTTTAAAAGGTAGAGATACCACTGAAAGGATCTTATATTCCCGCCTAATTCTGACCAATGAGGAAGAACTGCTTGTGCAAGTAGAAATGATGGTAATCTTGCAGAGAAGTGACTATCTGAATATTTTTAATTTAAGGGGAGATGAAAATCAGGCATAGCATAGTCTGATATGGACTCTAGATTTTTGGAAAGATTATTTCAAAGAGTTCAGAGAAAGGATAGAGAAGATTCCATGGCCTAAGATTTTACCTAGGAAGTCATCACAAGAAGAAGAGGAAGTTCTGAAGAATAAAATTTGAAAAAAACACAAACAAACACAAATTCTTCTAATGATGAAAAGGGAAGGAGAGTATGTGTGGGACTGTCTAAAGAGATCAGTGTGGACTCACAGGGAAATCATGTACCAAATTAGTTTTTTTTCCAAAGGTGGATAGAAGGTGGAAACAGGACCAAAGGATGCAGGATGATTATATATAATAGAGTATTACAGTCCTGTAAGAACAGAGCATAAAAACCCAGAATGAACTGAGGCTGGCAGTGAATCTAAGAACAACAAATAGGACTTTTGAAGCTCTATTGAGGAAACCAAGGAGGATCAAAGTAGGGGCAGAACTGCTGCTTAAGATGGATAGGAAAATGAAGATGGATGATGGAATAGACAGAACTAATCAACTTTTATTTTACTTTTTTTTTGAATGGCTGTCAAAGAGAAAGATGTTTGGACTGGAAAGGACAGAATAAAAATGGTTAGTAGGGAGTCGAAACCCAAGTATATAATGAGAAAATTAGAGTTCTTCACTGTTGTCAATGAGTTCAGAGTAACAAGGCCAGACAAATACATCCCAGGGTACTGAAAGAACCAGCACATGGGATTTCTATATTTCTATAAGTGATTGTTGAAAGATGGTGCTGAGTGGGAGAGGTGCCAATGAACTTGAAGTATACAAATGTTATCTTGATTAAAAAACAAATAAACAAACTAAAAAGGAAATGGCTAGAATCTGCCAACTATAGGCCAGGGTGCTTGACTTCACAGAAGAGAGAATATATTAAAAGGATGGTTAGTACACATTTAGACTAATAACCAGTGTTTCTTCATCAAGAAAAGGTCATGCTAATCCCACTTTTAGGTCTTTTGCCCAAAGAAATCATGGAAGGGGGAAAGGGACCCACATGTACAAAAATATTTATAGCTGCTCTTTATGTGGTAGCAAGGAATTGGAAGTTGAGGGGGTGCCCATCAATTGGGGAATGGCTGGACAAGTTGTGGTATATGAATACAATGGAATACTATTGTGCTGTAAGAAATGATGAGCAGGAGGAGTTCAGAGAAACCTGGAGGGTCTTACATGAGCTGATGATGAGTGAGATGAGCAGAACCAGAAGAACATTGTACACAGTATCATCAACATTGAGTGTTGACCTACTGTGATGGACTATATTCTTCTCACCAATGCAATGGTACAAAAGAGTTCCAGGGAACTCATGATAGAAGAGGATCTCCAAATCCAAGAAAAAAAAAGAAAGAAAGAACTGTGGAGTATAGATGCTGATTGAACCATATTATTTCTTTTGTTTTGGGTGCTGTTGTTTTTTTTTTCTATTTTGAGGTTTTGCATCACTGCTCTGATTCTTTTTCTTGTAACAGGATTAATGCAGAAATAGGATTAATGTTATTATGTGTATATATGTGTGTGTATATATATATATCTATATGTATATGTATAGAGATATATAGATATAACCTATATCAGATTACCTGCTGTCTAGGGGAGGGGGGAGGGAGGGGAGGGAGGGAGAAAAATCTGAAATTGTAAAGCATGTATAAACAAAAGTTGAGAACTATCTTTACATGTAACGGAAAAAATAAAATATCTCATAAAAAAAAAAAAGAAAAGGTCATGCTAGACTAACCTCATTTCCTTGTATGACAGGATTAGAAGGCAGTGAGATCAGGACAATGCTGTGTTTGATGTAAGAGGATGCTATAGTTGAGGCACCAACAAACATTTCTCCATAATAAAAGATGACATTTTTTTTTCTTGAAGAAAGAATGAAGTGGTGTCTCACCTAAGCAATCTTTATATATGGAGATCTGGTGTGTGTGAATGTGTATATACATATATAAAGAGAGATATACACACACACATATATTATATGTGGGTATGTGAATGGATATACACATATGTACACACACATACACATATATATGTTGTGCCTCATCCAAGCAATCTCTATACTTGGATATGAGAGAAAGAGAGAGAGAGAGAGAAAAGAGAGGAGAAAAGAGCTGTTCACTTTTTTCTAGGCACATTTCCACCCTCCCCCCCCCCAATAGGTGTCCTTTGAATAGAGGTTGCCCCTAATTGACTTAAAAATAGAGTTCTATTGAAAAAAAACGTTATATACATGTAACTTTTCAAGAAACGCATCCATTGAATAGAGAAGAATACTCCTTCTCTTGGTTTTATAGCAAACACTACTACTCTCCATTCTTAACAGCGACTGACATATGTATTTTAATTAGGACAATTCTATTTTCATCCATCCTTATCCTTTCAGCAATAATGGAGCTGATGACTAAAAATATCACAAGCCTTGTGTGTCTGCCATGTCTTTGAAGTTAAAGCCGTGGCATCCCTCTTTGGGTTTGATCTGCACATTGTGGGTACAATGTGATGCACAGATGCATTGTCTTTGCTAATTAACTCCATCTGTTTAAGAAGACTGAAAAAGTAATTGTATTGAGGGTGTGTGTGTGTGTGTGTGTGGGGTTATATATATAATGTATATATGAGGCACCTTTCGAAAGTGACCTGGTCCCTCCAAATATATTTTCATCCTTCTTGTTCATACCAGTTGTTAAAGTACCCTTTAGCAGAGAATCATTACTTTGGATACCCTTCATAAAATGGGCATCCCATGTCATTGAAGTTCTGTACACACTGCAAGTTCAGATTATCTGTCTCAAGAGGAAGTCTGAAGTTTCTCTGAAAAAGAACAGTAAAGGACTCTCCATCTCTAATTGTAGGAGTTGGAATCCCACATTGTGACCTTTAAATCTAATATGGTTTTTTCCTTCTTGGTGAAAACGGTCCCAGAAATTGGATTTTTCTTTGCTAAGAGTTAAAATTTCCAAGAAAGGGAAATCTATATCCTACATCCTATACTAGGATGTAGACCCCGTCTGTTGGCCAGAAAGGTGAAAATATATATATATATATATATATATATATATATATATATATATACACACACACACATATACATATACACACTTATAGAAAGTAGCAGACTCTGGATTTGATCTTAGATCTCTGGCAACAAATCCAATAATCTTCTCTAGTCTCTCCTTGGATTTGGGCAGCATTTCTTAGGAGGTCACTAGAAAGTTTGTGTTCCTTGAATTTAAATGTTTAATTAATAAACATCTATTAAGCGTCTGTTATGTAATAGATGCTGTACTAGGTGTTAGGAATATGAATATAAAAAAATGAAATAGTCCCTGCTTTCAAGAAACTTATGTTCAATTGAAGGAAGACAGCATGTCCATATACTGTATAAGCATAAACAAAGTAAATTCAAGGTGGATTTTTTTTTTGAAGGGGTTGGGTGGGAAAAGGACTATTAAATGGGACCGGTGAGGACTTGATCAAATTGTTTAGTTTATCTGAATTGGAGTTGTTAAACTTAATTTAATTAGGCGCAGCTAAGTGGCGCAGTGGATAAAGCACGGGCCCTAAATTCAGGAGGACCTGAGTTCAAATCCGGCCTCAGACACTTGACACTTTACTAGCTATGTTACCCTGGGCAAGTCACTTAACCCTCATTGCCCTGCAAAAACAAAAAACAAAACCACACAAACTTAATTTAAATCGGCTGTTGGTAACTTGGCCATTGGTCATCATTCCCAGGTTGTATTATATTTGGGCATTATTTTCATGTGGATGTTTTGTTTTATTCATGGGTAGGTGGGAAGGGTGCTGGAAAGCTCATATATTTTTTTTAAAGTTCCTCATTCGCTAGTTTGAGGGGGAGGGCGTTCTTGAGTTGTTTCTCTCCACCTTAGCTTCCTTAGGCCTAAATTCTCACTTGGAATGCTACTGGTTTAGAATCTCTAAAATCACAACTTAAGTGTTGTGTTTAAATTAGAGGGGAAGTTGGGGATCACCTAATCCTCCTTTCTTATTTAAGATTGAGTAAACTGAGGCCCTGAAGTCTGAAGTGACCTGCCCGAGGTCACATGACCAGTAGGAAAGTAGCAGAGTCCAGGCTTCCAGACTTCTAGGTTATCAGTCTTGATATAGTCATGGACTCACAATAGCTGTGGGCAAAAATGCCCTGCTTAGTTCATGACAATGCGTCCCTGGAGCTTATTGCTTTGGGTGTGTTTTGCTTTTCCTTTGTTTTTGAACTTCTAAACAGAGCCCTTGCTTGCTTCTATGACAGGTGAGCCAGGGGTGACATGCCAAGTCTATAGCTGCAAAATTATCCAAGCACACATTAAGTGGATGCAAATTTATAATTTTTCATTTTCTTAAAATGACCTAGATTGTTAGTTCAAAGTAACCTTGAGGTAACTTAGGTCATTCTGTTGTCCTAAAATGAGTCAGCATTATGATGCATAACAAATAGTAATATCTTAAAATGGTTTATTGTGCTAGCCTTTTTCTTCCAGATAGAGTTGTTAAAAGCTTGAAATTCTAACATAGTTTTTTAATGTTATCTATATCTTTTGTTTTTGTATCATCTTCATTTTCCAAATATATTTCTCTCTCCTTGCCTACTCAAAGAACCATTCTTTTTTTTTTGGCAGGGCAATGAGGGTTAAGTGACTTGCCCAGGGTCACACAGCTATTAAGTGTCAAGTGTCTGAGGCTGGATTTGAACTCAGGTCCTCCTGAATCCAAGGCCAGTGCTTTATCCACTGTGCAACCTAGCTGCCCCAAGAGTCATTCTTTATGACAAAGACTGAGGAAGGAAGCAGGGAGGGGGAGAGAAGGCAGTTCAGCAAAACTAACCAATGTAACACCTGAGCCTGACGGTATATTCAGTGTTCCATGTCCATAGCCACTGTCCACCCCTGCCTCACAAAGAAGGGAAGAAAATAAGTTTTCTTTCCTCTTTTGGGGGGCCAGCCTTAGTAATTATTATTAGAAAGTGTTCAGTTTCATTCTCTTTGTTTACAGTGTTAACATTTGTAAATATACATCGTTTTCCTGGTTCTGTTGACATCCCTTTTCATCAGTTCATGGAAGTCTTCCCATGCTCTCAGGGTGTAGTCTTTACATTGGTCATTTTTATGGTACTGTCATATTTCATTACATAATCATGTACCACAATTTGTTTAGCTATTCCCCACTCAGTTCTCCTTTACGTTTAACCTAAGTCTTTTAGGTATGTCATATCCTTACTGGAACAAAAAAAGATGGTAATACTGGTATATTACAAGTGGAAACTATTAAGGGATGGGTTGATTTGGCAATATGCAAAGTGAACATGAATATTTTAAAAATTGAAGGTGGGGGCAGCTAGATGGCGCAGTGGATAAAGCACTGGCCTTGGATTCAGGAGGACCTGAGTTCAAATCCAGCCTCAGACACTTGACACTTAACTAGCTGTGTGACCCTGGGCAAATCACTTAACCCTCATTGCCCTGCCCCCCCCCCAAAAAAAATTTAAGGTGGTTGTTTTGTTTCTCAAAATGACCTTTCTTTTCTATCAGAAAACCTTTTCCTGGTATAGGGGCTCTTAATATTATTTATGTGTGTCATAGACCCCTACGGCAATTTGGTGAAGCCTGTGGACCCCTTCTTGGAATAATGTTTTTAAATGCATAAAATGAAATATGTAGGAGTACAAAGGAAACCAATTCTATTGAAATAGAGTTTTCAAAATATTTTATAAAAATTTCTAAATTTGATGATTTTGTGAAATCTTGCTCTCTTGTTGTTAAATGCCAGCAGCTCAGTGGGATTTTACGGCTCACCGTTTTAGGGAAAGAGAGTCTGGATCATGAATAAATTTAGTTACCAGGTCTCCAAGTAAAATTTTGTTAAAGGGACCTCCCTCTAACTCTCTAGCTCCAGGAACAGAGCCTCACCACCTACTCTGGAGTGTTGGATACCACACCCCATTCTTTTGTGGGCTCCCAGACTCCTCAGGGGCTACTGAGAAGTCTCTGTGATGCCTGTGGTTCTGGGCTCATGCCAGGAGGAGGAAGGTGGGTGTACGGGCAACAGCATGCTGGTAGAAGCATCTTTTAACAAATTTTTCTGCTATTGGCTTTGGCCCCAGAGGCTTTGATTCTTTTGATGAGATTTTGTCCTCCCTGTAGCTTCAGTGTTGGCCACCTTGCTGGTATTTGTCACTAACACATTTCACCAATTTAAGCTTGTTCCTGAGTGTTGGTGCCTCCTTGTTAATACAACCTTCCTTGTACTTAGAATGAAAGGATTGTGTATTGTGTGTATTGTGTATATGTGTGTGTGTGTGCGTGCACATGCACCAGAAGGGCCTTAAGAGATTTTATGATCTAGTCCAACCCCTTTCTTTGATGACTGAGGAAACTGAGGCCCACACAGGTTAAATATCTTGCTCAAAGTCAATAGAAACTTACTGGCAAAGCTGTGATTCACAGACAGTGCTCTTATTTCCAACCTCATGTTCTTTTCATTTTTTCACACTGCCATTCTTACTAAACCATTGTCTAATCATTCCTCCAGCCTTCTCTTCCCTAGACTAAATGACCTTATTTTTATTATTTAACCATTTTTGTGGCTCTCCTATGATGCTGTTAAAACCAAACTTACTTTTTAAAGGACCAGAGCCTTATCCCACCTAGGCTAAATTACCCTATTAATTTTTCCCCTGACCTCTTCTGACAGTATTAATCAATCAATCAATAAACATTTATTAAGTGCCTACTATGTCACAGGCACTGTGCTCACCACAGTTGGAGATGATGAATGAGGTAGCGACATGAAGTCTTTCATCATTTGCTGGTGGTAGGTAGCCAGAGTATACCAGCCGGATGGAACGTTGCCATCTACCAGCCTAGCACTTTAAAAATTAACTAGTAATTAGGCATGTGTACCAGCAGAAACAGCATTCCCAACCTTGCCAGGCACTTGGCAGAGAGTCTGAAATCCACCCCTCACCCTGGTGTTCTATGGGTAAGTATCTGTGCTTTCTGCAAGGGCCCGTACCAACTGTATATGGTAAGTAACATCAGTTCAGAGACACCCATACATTTAGCTCTGTAGTTAAGACTTCCAAGCAGGGTTGGATGTAGAGAAAAATGAACACTCCCATGAACTGATCTCTGCCTTAATGGGACATAGACCATTGCAAAGAATGGCATCACAAATTGGTGCTATTTTCTCCCCCTTCCTAAGGGTTCAGACTCCCAGAAAATAGGATCCAAAACATTGACTTCCTTTGCTCCATTTTTGGCTGGGACCAAGTCCTTTCAGGCAGGTGCTTGTGCCAAGAGTGGCTCGGTGAAAATGGTGTGAACAGCGATAAATTTGTGGGCAAATCAAGTGTGTCTCTATCAAATGGAAATTCTGTGGTGTTATTTTGTGGGCGGCTTGCAGGCACTGAATGCTCATTTCTTTGGTGGTATATGGGTGTGTGACTCTCTTTTTTCTCACCATTTCTTCGTTTTCTTCTGCAGGTCTTTGAAGAAGCAGGATGTTCATCTAGACGTGGAAAAAGTAAGTTGACTAATTTCATACCCAAGTGCATGTGACTTGTGAATTAGAGACAGGATTTCCTACTGTGAACAAAGAAGAAAACTTTTTTTTCTTCCCAAACTATGGATGGAGGAACTTAAGACTTTAGATAAGTTCATGTGGACCTTTCTGATTTTTAAAGTTAATTCACTTTTCATTAAATTTTTTTCTATTTTAATCCTGTTTTTTAATCCCAGAGATAGTACAAAGTATTGGAGATACAAAGGTAGGTAAGGTCCTGGTCCTTATTTAGGGAACTTTTGATGAAGAATGCAATAATTCTTCAACTTAGAGACTTTGGCTTAGAAAAGGGCTTCTTAACTCTTTTTTGTTGGGTTTTGTGTTTTTTTTTTTGGTATTATAGACCCCTTTAGTAGTCTGGTGAAGTCCTTATCAGAATAACATTTTTAAATGAACAAAATAAAATTACATAGGATTGCCAAGGAAACTTATTCTATTGAAATAAAGATGTGATTTTTTCCTACCCATGTTCATGGACTCCCTGAAACTACACATGTACCCCTTGTGGGGAAGGGGTATCTGTGGACCTCAGGTTAAGAACTCCTCTCATAGATAGTTGTTTTGGAGGGACACTGGGAAAGTTGAGTTATGTGCCCAGGCTCATGTGGCCAGATTTAGAACTTGAACCTAGGTATTCCTGATGCCAAGGCCAGGTGGCTGTTCAATACCTCTGTTACCTCTCCCCTTTTTCCTGACCCCCCCCCCCCGCCCCTTATGTAAGAAACAACCAGTTGTTTCAGGTGTAATTGAGTAACCAGTTTACACAAAGACTTTGTGTCCTGTAACTAGAGAAGCAGTGTTCCAGGATGGTCATACATAACTACACTGGGTGCTTACCATTAGTAAAATGAGTTATTGTGTGGAGATGAAGAGAAACAAGTGCTCCATGGGGAGGTGGCAGTTACAGGCGCTTTTAGTCTTGACAGAACAACATTTCTTGAGAATTCATGAGACCTTTCGCCTCTGGAGCTCATAGCTCACAGACCACAGATTTTAAAGTATGAAGGAACCTCAGAAGTCCATCTAACCCAACCCTTTCACCTTACACTTGAGGAAACTGAGTCCCACAGGGCATTAGTGACTTTCTCAAGTTTACCCAGGTAGTAAGTAGCAGAGGAGCCTGGTCCTCTGACCTCATATAGACAATGCGTTCTGGGGAAGAAACTGAGACATTTAGAAAATGAATGGCCCGGGACAGCTAGGTGGCACAGTGGATCAAGCACTGGCCTTGGATTCAGGAGAACCTGAGTTCACATCCAGCCTCAGACACTTGATACTTACTAGCTGTGTGACCCTGGGCAAGTCACTTAACCCTCATTGCCCCACCAAAACAAACAAACAAACAAAAACAAGAAAATGAATGGCCTTCCCAGGTACTGGCCTGTGTATTTCTGTCATTCCTATGAGGTGACTTCAAACTTTGTTGGTAAAAAAGATAGTAAGGAAATTACTGAACTAAAAACCCACTTTTAGAATTGAGAATATTGAACCTACTTTCTTTGTATCAGCAGTCTTTATGTTTTTTTTTTACTTCCTTTTTCTCCCACACAAAGAGCTATAATTTCTGAGTCCCTTTATTTCAGATCCCAAGATACTAATTTTGGATTCTTTGAAGTTGATTTCTGACCTTTTCCAAAATGAAGTAGAAAGACCCCGTGCTTTGTTTTTAGTTATATCTCAAATCCCCTAAGACTGATCATGGAGAAAACTTGAAATACCAAGTATTTATTTCTGCCTTTATTTTTGAGGTGAAACCATTTTTATTAAATTCATTACATACTTAATAATGAAGAAAAATAAATAGGTAACATACTTCAGCAATTTTCATAGGCATAAACTCGCTTTAAATAATATCTAACCACTAGATTGTGTTTAACCCTAAGTTTTGCATTAACACAGTATAATTTGAGAGAAGTTTGATCTTAATTTCTTACTAATCTTTCTTTGGAAGTTACTTATCTCAACAAGTTCTTATTAAGTCCCTATTATATGAATGGTATCACGTTAATGATGTTCCACTAAAAGCTGTAGGAAAAACAAAGGTAGTAAAGCACTGCCCTCAAGAAGCTTACAATGCTCAGTAAAACTTTGGCTATTTGGGATACAACCCTTGTACTCCTCCTTCTATCAAGGGAATGAGTCCTGTTAGCCAAATTTCCCCGACAGCTGATGGTTGACTATTTAAATACCAAAATATTCTTTGTTTTACAAAATATGTTTTAGAATGAATATCAGAAATAATTTACTCCAATCATCCTCATCTTAAGCATGAATCCCATCAATCATGTTTCCTACTGGTTACTTTTCTTCCTTTTGGAGACTTCCACTGAAGGAGAAGTTGCTTTCTCCTCAAGTAGCCTGTTCCATTTTTGAATGACTGTCAGGGAGCTCCTCCTACGCAGAGATGAAATTTATCTCCATATAGCTTCCACCCACTGGTCATAGTTCTTCTTTCTGTCACCAAGCAAAATAAATCTAATTCATTTTTCACGTGATAATTTTTTTTTTTTGCGGGGCAACGGGGGTTAAGTGACTTGCCCAGGGTCACACAGCTAGTAAGTATCAAGTGTCTGAGGCCAGATTTGAACTCAGGTCCTCCTGAATCCAGGGCCGGTGCTTTATCCACTGTGCCACCTAGCCGCCCCATGACAATCTTTCAAATGTTTGAAGTAAACATCCCAATTCAGTTCAACAAAGCATGAGTTATGTAGCCTACTGTGTGCAAGGTGCTTGGGATATAAAGACAAAATAAAAAAGATCTTTCCCTCAAGGATTCTCTCACTCTGTTTCTCCAGGCTAAACAGCTCTAGTTTCTTTAAACTTAAAAAGGAAGGCTTTTCTTAATGTGTTATATACTCCCCTGCCTTCTTATACAGAGTAAAATAGCTTCTCTTGATAACTTAAGATCCTTATTATGATTATTAGTTATTTCAGTATGGTATAGATATGGCTATAGATGTGGAATCATTCAGCAGCCAATTACTGAGTTCCCTCTCTGTGCCTTTAAAGAATTGTAGTTGATGTAGAAATAATAAAGATATAGTCTCTGATTTCATGATGCTCTCAGGCTAGCAAGGAGGTTATGACACATAAATATACAATAATTATTTAGTAAGAAGCATCATGGCATAGTGGGTAGGCAGCTAGCCTCAGAGCCAAGGAAACTTGGGTTCAAGCCCAATCACTAGATATACTGACTGTGCGACTCTGGAAAACTCACTTAAACTTCTCAGTACCCAGGGCAACCCTCTATAACAATATAAGTTGAAGAGAAGTCGCTGAATTGCATTTGTAGAAGGAGTTTCCTCATCTGAGAGTTTCTAATGACTGAAATCATAGGTCCCATCCTTTCCCTAATTGTTCAGTAACCATTTGGAATATGAGAAGTGTCATGTGCAATAGAAAGGCCAAGATAATTTCTGACTTGGGAAATTAGAGAAAGCTTCCTGGAAGAAGTGGCTTTTTAGCTAGACCTTCAAGGGCTGTAAGATCTCACCAGGTGGTTAATGTTCCTTCTTTAGGAAAGAGTATGAATAAAGACACAGTGTGTTGGGCATGTATGGGATACAGGAAACAATCCTGTTTAGTTAGAGTGTGGTGTACTTGGAAGGCAATTATATGAGAAGACTGGAAAAGCAAAGAGAGACACCAGAGCTTTGAATGATGGACTAAGGAATATGGGCTTTATTTGGTCAGTAATAATTAGTTGGGACAAGTAGGTGGCACAGTGGATAGAGTGCTGTCCCTGGAGTCAGAGAGACCTGAGTTCAAATCCAGGCTCAGACACTTACTATCTGTGTGACCCTGCACAAGTCACTTAACCCTGTTTGCCTCAGTTCATCATCTGTAAAATGAACTTGGAGATGGAAATGACAAACCAGTCCAGGGTCTTGCCAAGAAAATCCCAAATGGGATCAAAGAGAGTCAGACAACTAAAATGACTCAACAACAACAATAAATAGTGAGTCACTATAGTGTTTTGAAGAAATGAATTATATGATCAGATCATAAAAAAAGATTAATCTGGCAGTGAAATAAAGAAGGATGGATTAGAGACAGGAGAGTAGAAATGGGGAGTGTCAGAAGGCTGTTGAATTAGTTCAGGCAAGTGGTAGGGCATGATGATGGCATTAGCTTTCAAAACAGTAGTGATGAGAAGATATGTATGCAGAAATGATAATTAGACTACTAGGACACAAGAGGAATAAGTGCTATGAAATGAACTAGTAGAGAAATCATATCCAGCTAAGAGGATCAGGGAAGTTGTCACAGAAAAAAGAAAAGGTGGTAGAATGGCATTTGGGGTATAGGATACATTATAGGGAGAAAAGGGAGGGACGGAAGGGAAGAAGCATTTTATTAAGGTCCTACTATGTGCCAAGTACTGTACTGAGTGCTTTATAAATATTCACCCATTCAATCCTCACAATAACCCTCAGAGGGAGGTGCTATTATTATCTCCATGTTACATTTGAGGTAAGTGAGGCAAAGAGAGGTTAAGTGACTTGCCCAGGGTCACACAGCTAGCAAGTATCTGAAGGCAGATTTGATTTCAAGACTTCCTGACTCTAGGCCCAGCACTTCATAAGCTACACTACCAGCTTCAGAGTAGTATAAGATAACAGTCAGAAGGCTTGACCAGATACATATGGTACAAAGCTTTCAATTTCAGGTCAAAGAATATGGATGACCATGTGAGAACCTGTATAGAAAAATTTTGTTGTTTGATCACAAAGAGCATTAACTGTCTTAAGGCACCAGTCTTTGAGGGTTGTCAAAAGAAAAACCTGGAGGGTTTTGACTTTGTTTTGTTTTTAGAGACACTAAGGAAAACTATCCTGGCCAGTAGAAGTCAGAGCTCAAACAGTCTATCATCAAACAGCTCTTAACTGTGATTATCACATTACTCCTCTTCATAAACTCTGTGTTCTAAACGAATTGGACTAATTCTTCCTTAAACTCAGCATTCCATCTCCTCTGTCTGTCTCCATGTCCCTATGTCCAGAATGCACTTTCAAAATCCTTATCTCCAACAGCCACGAATATTGCTCTTCCTTCAGGGCTCAGGTGAAGGACCTCATTGAAGCCTTTCCTGATCTCTCCCATTGTGTGTGTTCATCCTCACCTTGGTTTTCTTTGTATCATCCTTATTTCAATATATGTTGGATTCTGACCTCTACTGCACACACTCCCAACCCCATCATGTAACTTCTTTGAAGTACTTTGTGGCTTTGAATTCTCAGCTCCTCCCACAGTGCCTTGTACAGAGTAGGCACTTAAATACTTGTTGGATGGAAATGATCTCTCAAACTTGATTTTTAACCACAGAAATAATGTGCTTGTTAACAGCAGTGCATGAGGGAGAAATGAGAGACAACAAATTCAATCACTAGTCTGGTGTCTCTCCAGGAGAGCATGTTGTCAAGAAGTCAAATAGAGAGGGCAAAAAGATAAAATCGAGAAATAAAAAGGAAGAAAGATATAAAGGGAGGCAGTAGAAATAAAAGATAATTGTGGACAAAATATTCCAGAAGCCTTGAGGGAGGAGTGTGTAGCTTCTGTAACTCATTGCTTTAAAATGGTATCATGGGTACTTTCAAAAATGAAACCTAACCTCTTCCCAGTTGGAGAGAAGATGCAAAAGTTAGAGCTCATTTAGAATGTGTGCTCTCTAGGAGAAAGGACTATTTTTTCCCTATACTTTGTTTTTCCAGCCCTTAGTATAGTGTCTGGCACACAGTAGGTGCTCCATAAATACTTCTTGACTTTGTAGTATGAAAAGTTGATTGATCAAAAGAAATCATCATGACTGTTATTTAAATCATGTTTTAAACGGATGGGATTGGGGGCAGCTAGGTGGCACAGTAGATAAAGCACTGGCCCTGGATTCAGTAGGACCTGAGTTCAAATCCAGCCTCAGACACTTGACACTAGCTATGTGACCCTGGACAAGTCACTTAACCCTCATTGCCCTGCAAAAAAAAAAAAAAGCTATTAAATGGATGGGATTTAAAGGTCCACTTTGATCATACCTACTCAGGAGGGACCAGTTAATGAACCCTTTAAGTTTGACCTGAACTCTGAAGAAGGGAAGGAACTTGGAAATGCCCAAGGAATCATGTAGACAGTACATAGAGCAACTCAAGAGTCATGCATTGAGAACCCTCTATATATTCTTGATCCTCTAATTTTATTTGTTTTTTATTTTTGTGGGGCAGTGGAGGTTAAGTGACTTGCCCAGGGTCACACAGCTAGTAAGTGTCACGTGTTTGAGGTCAGATTTGAACTCAGGTCCTCCTGAATCCAGGGCTGGTGTTTTATCCACTGCGCCACCTAGCTGCCCCTGGATCCTCTAATTTTAGTGATCCATGGGAGGGTACACAACTGCAGCAGAGTTTTCCACTGACTGTTCTTCACACATGAGGCTCCAACTCTTTGTTTTGGCACTGGCTGTTCCTCATGCCTAGAATGCACTCTCTCTTCCCCTTCTCTTCTTGGAGTATCTGCCTTTCTTCAAGGCTCATCTCTGATAACCACCTGCTATAGGGGGCCTTTCCAAGCTCTCCCTGCCTTCCCCTTTAAGGTTAACTTTCATCCACTATATATGTTGTTCTGTACTTTTGTATAGGCGTCTTGCCTCCCTCATTAGAAAGTAAGCTCCTTGGAGCAGCTAGGTGGCACACTGGATAAAGCACCTGCCCTGGATTCGGGAGGACCTGAGTTCAAATCCAGCCTCAGACATTTGACACTTACTAACTGTGTGACCCTGGGCAAGTCACTTAACCCCCATTGCCCCAACAAGAAAAAAGAAAGTAAGCTCCTTAAGGGTAGGGCCTCTCCTCCCCCTTCCCCCATTCTACCTGTATTATCTTAAGCTTTTAGCACGGTGCCTGACCCATGGTCAACACCTAAGCAATGACTGATTGATTATTTTTTTTTTTTTGGTGGGTCAATGAGGGTTAAGTGACTTGCCCAGTGTCACACAGCTAGTTAAGTGTCAAGTGTCTGAGGCTGGATTTGAACTCAGGTCCTCCTGAATCCAGGGCCAATACTTTATCCATTGTACCACCTAGCTGCCCCTGATTAATTCTTTTTTTTTAATAAACATTTTTATTTATAGTTTTGAGTTATACATTTTATCCTTCCTTCCCTCCCCTCTCCCCTCTCTGAGGTGGTAAGCAATCAGATGTGGGTTATACATATGCAATTATGTAGAACATGACCAGATTAGTTATTTTGTATAAGAAAACTTGAAGAGAAGAAAAAATGAAAGAAAGTGAAAATTTCTTAATAGAAAAAGGTAGCTAGATTCGGGTCTCAAAACCCAGTTTTATCCATGCTGCCCAAATTTCTCATTATATTCATTATCCCAGAAGCCTCCCAATGAACAAAACTATCATTTAAAAAGAAAATTGGAGGAATTAAGTTGGGGGGATGAAAAACCCTTGCATCACATTATCTTCCTGTTTGACAGAGTAAGGGAAGTATATATTTCCAAGATTTTGTTGGCTTGTAAAAATGTAGGATGTTCACAGAAACTGCTACATTCTTCGATGTCTGTTGCTCTAAAGAGTCTCCAGGGAAAAGATAAAAATATCCACGGTTCTTACTGTGGGGTTAATAAAGGCTTGTGAAAAGCATTTTATGTCCCTGAACAAATGAAGTCTCAAAATACATAGGCTCCTTATGGAGGAACCATTATGTCTGTTCCTGCCTATAGGAACAAAGGTTGTAAGTCTTAGAGCTGAAGGGAACTTTAAATACTGTGTAGGCCACCCTCATTTTACACTGGAAGAAACTGAGGCCTAGAGAACAGAAATGACTTGACCAAAGTTAAAGGCTTTTTTTTTCTTCTGGACCTGTGGTCTTATTGGTCAAGGGTTCTCTCAGATGAGGAAATACCATCCATTAATACATCTCTGTTATGCAACTTATAGCCTTGGAAAGTTGCCCAAGACATTGAGAGGTTATGTGATCTGACCTGGGTCACAAAGCCATTATGCATCATAAACAAACTTGAACCCAGGTCTCGCTTTACTCCCTCTCTAAGTTCAAAGATTGTAATGTCAGTAAAGTGGCACATTTAGGGAAAAGTTCCTAACAATTAAAATTATTCAAAAGTGGAATGGGCTACTTTGAGAGGTGGTGGGTTACCCGTCTCTGTGGAGGTCTTAAAGCAGAGGCTGGATGACCTCTGGTTGGGTATGTTATAATGGAGATTCATTTTGTGACGGATTGAACTAGATGGCTGATGGGAGCCCTCCCAACCTTAAAACACTGTGATTTAAATCCAGGTCCTTCTGACTAAATCTATTGGTCTTTGCTGATTCTAAGACAACTGGATGGAAAAGGGACAATCAGGCTTTGATGGGGATTGGGATAGACTGGAAAGGGGAGGAACAGGGAAGGTGGAGGGTTGAATACAGGAGTACTGAGTGCTAAGTATGCTGGGTATTTATAGGGCTGGTACAAAGTAGAATAAGGAGCTTCTTAGGGGGCTGGTGGCTGGGGTTGGGATAGGAAGCATTTATGTTTGCATCATTCTCTACCACCTGCAGAAGCCGCCGCTGGCCCACAACATTCCTGAGTGTGGCCTGAACCAAATTAAAATGTAATTGAAAACATTTAACAAAATAAATTAAAAGACAATAGAACATGGATATTATTAACATTTTAAAACAAGCCAGTATGAGGTCTGCAAGGATCATTATGTATGGAATAGTGGCCCCCGTTTCTATTTTGATTTTGACACCAGTGGTCTGGGACAAGAAGATGGAAGTGTTTGTCTACCCCTAGATGAGAAGAGATGGAAAAGCTGGACTTGGGCAGCTAGGTGGCGAAGTGGCTAAAGCACCGGCCTTGGATTCAGGAGGACCTGAGTTCAAATCCTGCCTTAGACACTTGACACTTACTAGCTGTGTGACCCTGGTCAAGTCACTTAACCTTCATTGCCCTGAAAAGAAAAAAAAAAGCTGAACTTGTCAACCAGTTCAGGTGCCATAGGATATCAGCTTGTGCACTTTCTTTGACAGATTTACCTGGGGTTACATTCTCCCTGGCCTATTTGATAGGTGGCGTTTTCATCCTGCTGAATTGACTTGGTCTCTTGGTGATCTTGCCCTGAGGCAGATAGTCCAACTACTGTTATTGAGTGAAGGATGAAGTACTCCAGGCCCAAATTCATACTCATTTTCCATTGTTTATCTTGCAACTCATCCATTCCAACTTGTAAAGGAAGTAGCTGCTCCTAAAGAATGTTGCTGGTTGTTTGTAAATTTTGCAAAAGGGTGGGGAGCCAGGCCAGCCTGTAATTTCCTGGGACTTGGGACAAGGATAAATTAAGGGGCTCACCCAGCATCAGTGAAAGCAGGAGGACAGTGGAGATGAGATGACAGCTTGTGGGAGGTAGAAAGCAGCCCCCTCTCCTAGCTACTGAGGCTAGGTAGGAGGAAATAGCTTTGTATTGGTGCTTCATTTGTGTTGGGGGGGAGGGAGAGGTTTAACGTTTGCAGCTGAAGGGCAAACTTTTTTTTTTAAGCCTTTGACTGGAAATAATTATTACTCATCACCCCTGGTAGCTTGTTAACTTCACTTGTGTTCTATATACAACCCTGGATCATGAGGCCGGGTCTTTGTTTGAACGCCCTCCTTTGCTATATAAGAAGGAAAAGGTGACCTTTGCTAATTAGAATTCCCAAGTGAATAAAAGCTAACCCTTTCTGGACGCACAAAGTCCAAGCTGCCGATGGGCAACATTTATGTTGTGTTTCAGGTCTTTATGAAGTGTTAGAGCAGGAAGGGGACCTTTGGGATCATCTAGGTTGTTGCTTCCCCAGTGACCTACCTGTTTGGGCATTTTTTGGGGGGGCATTCACAAACTTCTGCTCCAGGTCCTGAACCCCTTGAGCTGCTAAGACCAACTGTCTCAGAGCAGAGGGTAGGGAGTGGGCAATTTGGAGTTTGGGTTAGAAAGCAGTTAGAGCTGCTCCTTCATTTGACTGAGACCTTGGAACACTGAACCCCAACAATGGTCCCACTCTTTCAACTTATTGTGGCACCAAAGTGACCTTGAGTTCTCAGAGGCCTTGCCAGTAGAGTATAAGCTCTGGGAAAGCCTACCAAGAGAGAAAGATGTCAATTTTGGACCTTTGACAAATTTTTTTATTACAAAAATCCTCAAAATCTTTCTGATAAAGCACAGAAGAGTTGTAATCTGTGTCAGTGAAATCATAGCTTATTGGAAAACAGGAAACTGAGTCCCAGAGAACTTCAGGGATTTACCCAAGAGTACAGAGATAGTTAGTAGTAAAGCTGGCCAGAAGTCAGTGCGCATTTACTGTGAGGCAGGTGCTATGCTCAGCTCTAAAGGATATAAATTTATTTATTTATTTTTAAAGTGAGGCAATTGGGGTTAAGTGACTTGCCCAGGGTCACACAGCTAGTAAGTGTTAAGTATCTGAGGTCAGATTGGAACTCAGGTCCTCCTGACTCCAGGGCTGGTGCTCTATCCACTGCGCCACCTAGCTGCCCCTAAAGGATATAATTTAAAAAAAACACACACACACACAGCCCTTGCCCTCAAGGAGATTATCATTAAATTGGGGAAGACAGTGCACAAAAGGAAGCTGAAAAAGGGTGGGGAGTTCTGCCACTGGGTACCTGGCAGGGGGCCCGATGTTGGTGAGTTAAAATTAGAGGAACTGGTCATGAGTAATGAACTGGAAATGAGGAATCGGCTGGAAATTCCGAGCCCTCTAGAAAGGGAAGCATTGTTTGCTCCATCCCTCCAGTCAGAGAGGAGAAGCATCTGAGAGGACTGAAGTACAAGCTGAAGCAACCTCCTTGGTGATGAGATTTCTGCTGATGAGTTTACTCCTAGAAAAGCATGATATTCAGGAGTAAAAACCAAGCAGAGCAGCTGGGGAGAAATTAAGACTGAAGGGACTTGTCTAAGTCAAAGAGAAGGAAGGTGATCTGTCCAAGGTCACATGGGGAGTGAAAAGGAGAATCGGGATTTAAGCCCTTGTCCTTTGGATTCTAAGACCACCTCATTTTCCTACTATGTTATCAATCAATAAGCATTTATTAAGAGGCAGCTGGGTAGTTCAATGGAAAGAATGCTGGCCTGGAGTTAGGAAGATTTGAGTTCAAATCCAGCCTCAGACCCTGGGCAAGTCACTCAACCTCTGCCTCAGCTCCATCATCTAAAAAGTGGGGATAATAATAGCACCTATAAATAAGATAATAATTATAAAATGCTTATCACAGTGCCAGACACAGAGTAAGCACTATAGAAATGCTAGCTAGCTATTATTATTATTTATTACATTGGGAGGTTGTGAGGATCAAATGAGGTAATATTCATAAGACTATTTGTATATCTTAAAGCATTATATAAATTCTAGCTATTAGTATTGTGGTGGTGGTGGTGGTGAGGAGAAGGAGATGCCTACTATGTGCCAGGCCTGTGATAGATGATGGGAATAAATACCATAAATAAAAACAGTTCCTGCCCTCAGGAAGCTTATATTCTATCTTAGTGAATACATAAACAGGGTCACATATCAAGCTAATGGTAGATCTAGGACTTGAGCCTGTATTTCTAGACCCCATTTTCTTTCTACTATCCTAGGCAGAAGGAAAACCCTTGATGAAACTTTGAACAACTTTTCAGCCCCAGGCATTGGTGTGTGTAGAGCATGGGCAGGTTCTTCCCTTGATGAAACTTTGAACAACTTTTCAGCCCCAGGCATTGGTGTGTGTAGAGCATGGGCAGGTTCTTCCGTTGCCCAATACACAAAGGCTAGTCAGGGTGTATCTGAACATCTGGCCCATTGACTGTGCAGAAGAGCCAATGAGAACATTTCCTCAAATTGTGGCCCATAACTCTGTGGTACCTCTCTGGTCATCCCAGGGCAGTTGGACTTGGCCATAGAGAGTTTTATGATGGCAGGTTCATGTATTGAAAAGTACAAAGCAGAAGGCGAACTACTGAACTAATTGCAAGTTTATACAGATTCATTTCATGTACATTTAATTAATAATCTTTAAACTGTCTTTTAGATTTCCTTTTCTTGGTATTTGGCAGGTCCTTGACCACAACTTGTGGCTATCAAAATAGTAATGTGGCTCTTACCTTGTTGGAGGAAATTTTTTTTCCCTTTCATTTTTAAAGTAACAGTTTCTAAAAATCTTGCTCTCTTTCTGCTTGGCAGATAAACCACCACCACCACCACCCTCCCTGCCCTGGACTGGTGTGATTGATTTCCCATAGTGGCATTCTAAAGGGTGAGGGAACAAGAGGATTTTGATGCTCAGGCCCATCCCATTGCTCATTCCCAGTCTTGGGAATTGTTTTATTGAATTTTACCTAACAGTAGTATTTGTCTTCTCAACAGGATGGAAGTTGTTTGTTACCACTAACCTTCTGTGGGTGGTGAGAAACGCTGCATGCAGGACAATAGGGAATGAAGAACAGATTCCACTTCTTTTTTTTTTTTGGCTTGGGGACAAGGGGGTAACATTTACTTTTACACAAGTAAATGCTGTAGCAGTAAGCAATTGCGTAATTGGCTTCATTGCAGCAATCCCTGCTGTGTGGATGTGGTAATGCTATCTTTCGTCCACCTTGGACAGACTTATTGTCAGCTGAAATAGCGTGTGAAGGAGAGATTATTTAATAAAATATATAGGAAGGGTGGCTCAAAATTTGCTTGTGTCATCATCCCTGAAAAATGCTCTTAAGTGCAGAGATAAACAGGACTTGTGTTAAAGTGAATGCAAAATTGCCCAGAGAGTATTTCCATGCTCATTCTTTAGGACCTTTCCCACTGTCCACCCTTGGTTCTCAACAAAACCGATAAATAGAAGTATGTATAGAATAATTTTATATATACATGTTTATTTGTGTCTCATGGTAGCCATCTCTATGGCAGGGGGGAAGGGAAAAGGGAAGAAACAAAAAGAAATTTACATGATAACTTTATTATCTATTTAAAAGGAATAGCAGGTTGTACATAATTTGCAGTTTCATGTGCAAGCATCTTTTTTATTATACTATGTTATGGAAATGTTTGTCTTGTTCCATAAAATAAAATAAATAAAGGTGAAAAAACCCATCAAATTCAGGAGGAAAATCTTATATGGGAGACTTTGCCTTTTTCCCTGGTGCCATGATCTTTGTCATCTGTGGCTTCAGTTCAATTTTGTATTTGTGAAAGGTGCTGGGCTGGGTTGCTTTTGTCCTCGGAGCAGGAGGGGCAGGTAGGAGGAGTATGTGAATTCACTCTTACCAATATCCTTTTGGGATGTCAAAGGTTGCTGGAACAGATGAGGGAATCATTCAATTACAGACTTCTGGAAGTTGGAAGGCAGTCCCCCCAAATCAGCCTCTGGATGTATGAAGGAGTTCCCTCTCTGACATCCCTGACAGGTGGGCATCCAGCTTCTGCTTAAACGTATCCAGTGACAAAGACACATTCACTGCTTTTCAAGGCATCACCTTATTTTGTCTGACAGCTTTAATTGTTAGGAAAGTCTTCTTCTTATTAAACTGAAGTCTGACTCTCTGTGACTACCATTCATTGATCCTCAGATAATCTCTGTAAAGTGCCTGGTGTAGTACCTAGCACAAAGCTAGTTCCTAACAGATGCTTGTTCCTTCCCTCTCCCCTACAGGTACTGTTCGCTGTGTTCTGTTTTCAATTCTAGCATCTTTATTACAGGCTAAATATCTACCCACCCTTCACCTATCCTTATGTGACAGTTCCTAAATCTTCAACATCCTGAATACTGTCCTCTGGGGCTACTTTTAGGTTTTCAATGTTCCTTTTAATAACAGAGGAACATAGTCCTCTAGAAGTGATTTGATCAACATAGACTATGGCAAATAATCTGGACACATACCTCTTGCACATTAGTCTATTATTGCAGACTGAGTTTTGAAATAGCTTTTTTAATAGCCCCACAACACCAGTGTTTCATTTTGAGTCCTCCCTCCCCTCGCCCCTCGCACTTCCCCCAAGTCTTTCTTACGTGTCCACACATCCAAACAGCAGCATGGTTGAGTGGGTAGAGCATTGGCCTTGGAGTTGGAAAGACTTGGGTTCAATTATTCCTCAGATATTTATTAGCTATATAACTTTGGTTTTTGTTTTTTTTAGTGAGGCAATTGGGGTTAAGTGACTTGCCCAGGGTCACACAGCTAGTAAGTGTTAAGTGTCTGAGGCCGGATTTGAACTCAGGTCCTCCTGACTCCAGGGCTGGTGCTCTATCCAGTGTGCCAGCTAGCTACCCCTATATAACTTTGAATATGTTACCTAACTTATAACTTGAAACTGTGTGTCAGTTTCATCATCTGTAAATAGGGGCACTAGACCCAATGGTTTCTAAAATCTCTTAAAAGTTCTTAATTTGTAATCCCACAAACCTTATGTTCCCTACCCTTTACTCTTGTAAATTGACTTCTTACAAATGTGAGGAACTTTATATTCATTCTTCTTTATTTTCATCTTGCTAGTTTCAATGCCATCAATATTTTTATTCCATTTCTGCCATTTAGTGTAATTAGCTATCCCAAATTTTTGTCTTATGCGAATTTGATCATTGCTCCTCTATATCTTAACCTATTATTCATAAAAAAAATTGTTGGCCATACAGAACTAAATACAGAGCCCTATGGCCTATCACCCAAAACCTTTTCCTGGGTTGACCTCAGTTCATTAAATCAACATTTTTGAGGGTCCAGTTATTCAAGAGCTTTGAATCTATCATTCAGTCCACTTCTCTTAGTCTTGTATGAGGATATCATGAATGACTGCCAAACACCTGGCTAAAATATATATACATATGTTTGTGGCATTTCCCTGACTTACCATGCTAGTAAGCATTTTTTAAAAAGGGAAATGAGATTAGAAAGAGAGGTGAATTGTTTCTCTTCTCTGTTTCACTTGTCAGTAAGAGGGATGATCATTTTCGTTTATGTTTGTAGTCACATTTTCCGTTTGTTGAGTATAATACATGTATCAGTCATCCAGTGGATAATCTGTCAGGAGTTATGATACTTTATTTATATGTGGAAATTCATAATCTTTTCTTTGTGTTCAACTGGATTTTAGACAAACTCTACCTTTTCCAGACCAGGGAAAATTCCTATAAGTTGGCTATATAAAGTATACCATCTTTAGCACTATAACTTTTACCTTAAGGTGAATAAAAATAACAATAATACTCAATTATTTAAATTTGTATAGTGCTTTATAATAGTGCCCAGAGGGGACATCCAAGACATATCTAGCAGGCAATTGATAAGTTCAGGAAGGTGATTATGGCTGAATATATAGATCTGAGAGTCATTGATGATACTTGAACATATGGGAACTGATGAGGTCTTTCAGAGTGCATGGAGAGAGAGAGAGAAGATGAGAGCCCAAAAGAAAGCCCTAGGGAATACTTGTGCTAAAGGGTCAGGAGAGAAATGATGGTCCAACAAAGGAGTGGTCAGACAAGAGCAGACTCAGAAAAAGTGGAGTGTCATGCAAGCTGAGGGAGGGGAGATCAGAGGTTGGTTAATGGTTTCAAAAGCTGGGGAAACATCAAAGTGGAGGAAGACTGAAGAAAAAAAAAGGTGAGATTACCTGGGAGATAGGGGTTTCAGTTGAGTGATAGGTCTGGAAGCCAGCTCTCAAAGCACTGAGTGGTGAGTGGGTAGTAAGAAAGTGGGGGTAGCAAGTGTAGACATTGAAAGGGAGTAGAGATATAGGACAGTAGTTTGAGGGCATAGAGAAGTCAAGGAGCATCTTTTTATTTTTTGTATCTATTACGATGAACAAATAGGAAGGCAGCTGGAGAAAGAGTCAATAGCCAGAGATTGAAGATAAATGAGGGATAGATTACATAAGTAGGTTGGCCTTAAGCAAGAAGGGCTTACTTACTGTGCCTCAGAAACAGGAACAAAAGTAAAGAGGATGGGGGGAAATAATGTAGAGAGGCTTGTAAGATACAGAGTAAGGGAAAATAGCGAGCCCGCCCATGGCAGATGGTGTCTATTTTCTTTGTAAAATAAGAGGCAAAGACATCTGTTTTTTGGGGGGTGGGCATGGGGGGCTGCAGATGAGACACTAAGGGTTTGAGGAGAGAAGGTTTAGAACAGCTGTCCAGGGGGGTAAGATAGATAGAGAATCAACTGAAAAACAAAAGTTCTGCCTTGTAGGAGTGAGCAAAAGAACCCCTACATATCTGCTTACCCATATCCCAGCAAAAAGACATTTGGTTAAGTGACTATTTGTAATTCCAAGAATTACTGCTCCTAGACCTCGGGAAGGAGTTATCAGAGCAAATGACACTTTGCCACATTTGGTACTCAGATACCAAATGACAAATAATCACTTAACCAAATGTCTTTTTGATGGGATTTCTGAAATGAGCTGAAAGATGTTAATTCTAGTGGAGTAAAATTGAATTATGTAAAGAATTTTCAATGTCACATAGACATTAAAAAATGAAGCAATTTTTTAACCAGTCTTAGGAAAAGACAGTGTGGTACACTAGAAATAAAAATATTAATAACAATAATAGTATCTAGCCCTTCTATAATGTTTCATGGTTTGTAAAGCTCTTTATAAATATTGCCTCATTTTCTCTTAATAACAACCTTATAAGGTAAGTGCTGTTATTATTCCTAGTTTTATATATAAAGGAGCTACAGCAGACGACAAAGCTAGTAAGTATCTGAAGCAAAATTTGAACTCTCTTATGTTATTACACTGCTATAATGGAAGGCAGCTAGTAGGCTTAGTGTATAGAACACTGGGCTTGGAGTATGGAAGACCCGAGTTTAAACCTGGTCTCAGACCTATGCAACACATTGGGCAGGTCACTTAACCTCCGTTTGGCTTAATTCACTGTGGACAAGGAAATGGCATGGCACTCCAGCTGATTTTTGTCAAGAAAATCCCATGGCCAGTGTTAGCATGCTATGGTTCATGGGGTCACAAAGAGTCAGAAACAACTGATCAACAATCTGAAGCAAGATTTGAACTCAGATGTTCCTGAGTCCAGGTCCAGTGCTGTAGCCACTGGACCAGAGCACCATGTGTGGAGGGAGAGGACCTGGGTTCAAATGTGGCCTAGGTTCAAATGCCTACTCATATGACATGGAGCAAAATAGTTGAACCTGCCTAGACCTTTGTTTCATCATCAATAAAATGACTAGATCACTTCCAAGTCCCTTTAGTCCTATGGTCCTGTAAGATCTTTGGAGGTTGATCAAGGTGTGAAATAATTCTTAGTAGAATGTGGAGGGCAGGCTGTGGGAAATGATGTTAGAAGACTCATTGGTTTTTAAAAGACAGGGTTCTATTTTTCCTGGAGATGTCCCATAAGCCAATTGAACCAATTAAATCAAGCAAGTGCAAAGCACTGACAACACCCATGGATGGCATTTGCCATACTTTCCTGTTTGTGGAATACATAAAGTATTAGCTACTAAAAGATTAGCATATCATTGGACCACTTCTGTGGACCTAGGTGAAAATAGAAATAGATTTTTATGTTTTTAAATGGAGAGTTTTAAAAAGAAATTAATTCGGAGCAGCTTGGTGGCGCAGTGGATAAAGCACTGGCCTTGGATTCAGGAGGACCTGAGTTCAAATCCAGTCTCAGACACTTAACACTTAACTAGCTGTGTGACCCTGGGCAAGTCACTTAACCCTCATTGCCCTGCAAAAATTAATAAATGATTAGAAAATTAAAAAAAAAAAAGAAATGAATTCTGGGGCAGCTAGGTGACGTAGTAGATAAAGCACCGTCCCTGGATTCAGGAGTACCTGAGTTCAAATCCGGCCTCAGATATTTGACACGTACTAGCTGTGTGACCCTGGGCAAGTCACTTAACCTCCACTGCCCCGCGCAAAAAAAAAAAAAAAAAGAAAAGAAATTAATTTGAATGGGAGGGGGTTTTCAGGGAAAGAAGGAAGGCTTTGGACATGGTAGTCTTACCAAGTTTCCAGTTAAGGAAAAACAGTTTCTTGTAGCTGGAATATCTAGTTGCTTCTTAGGATAGAGGTAGAGTAGAAGACAGCTAGCTGGTGCAGTGGAAAGAGTGCCAGGCCTGAAGTCAGCAAGACTCATTTTCATGAGTTCAAATCCAGCCTCACACATTTACCAGCTCTGTTACTGAAGGTGAGTCACTTAACCCTGTTTCCCTCAGTTTCCTCATCTGTCAAATGATCTGGAGAAGGAAATGACAATCCACTCCAGGACCTTTGCCAAAACAATCCCCAAATAGGATCACAAGAAGTTGGACATGACTGAAAAAGATTGAACCTAGTAGAATATAACAGATCATTGAATATGTATGGCCAATTTGCACATAAATCATATATGTCCTAAATGTCATTTTAGACAATAAACAATATTAATAACTAAGAGAGTATTTTAAAGTTTGCAAAGCATCTTATGTCAATTATTTTAGGTAAGCCTCATAACAGCAATTTAGGGTAGGTACTAAAGGTATTGTCTCAGTTTTATAAATGGGTAAACTAAATCTCAGAGTTTTCACTTGCATTACAGTTAGCAGGTGTCCGAAATAGGATTTGAACCTAAGTCTTTATGAGTCCAAGTTCTGCATTCTACCCACCAGGCTAAGCTCACTCATAAATAGAAGACTATTATGACGCTTCATCATTATTTCTCATCTTTCCTTGAATTAAACTTTAAGTATTTACAGTGTATGAGATACTGTGCTTGGCACTAGCAATACAAAACCCAAAATGAAACAATCCACATCGTCAGGAAGTTTGTGTTCTAATGGCGATAAGAGTAATTTGAAATGTCTGGAAAGATAGGGAGGAAACAAACATTTATTAAGCATCTACTATGTGCCAGGGGCTGTGCTAAATGCTTTACAAATATTATCTCATTTGATCCTTAACAACAACCCTGGGAGGTAAGTGCTATTATTAGCCCCATTTTACAGTGGAGGAAACTGAGGTAAGCAGAGGTTAAGTGATTTACCCCAGGATCACATAGCTAATGAGTGTCTGAGACTAGATTTGTACTCTGTTCAGACCAGTGCTCTATCTACTGCTTCATGGAGCTGTCACTGTAGGTAGGTTGGATGGAGATCATGGCCTCAAGAACCAGGTTGAGGGACAGCTAGGTGGCACAGTGGATAGAGCACCGGCCCTGGATTCAGGAGGACCTGAGTTTGAGTTTGACCTCGGACATTTAACACTTACTAGCTGTGTGACCCTGGGCAAGTCACTTAACCCCAATTGTCTCACCAAAAAAAAAAAGAACCAGGTTGAGGTAGTCCTTTAGACTAACCATCTTCCTTGGTCTTCTCCCACTGATATTATACTGTTATTTTGAATGACTGGATGGATGGATGGATGGATGAAAAAACATTTATTAAGCATCTACTATGTACCAAGCACTGAGAATTGCAGTTTGAAAGCAAAGACAATTTCTGCCTTCAGGGAGCTTGCATTCTAGTTGGAGAGGGAAGACAACACACACACAAGGAGTATTTGGCCAGAGAGGGGCCCTTTGGACCTGAAAGTTACTGAGATGGTAAGTGGGGACATAGGGAATGGATGACACACCTAACCCAGGAACAATGACAGAGTTAATTTGAAGGTCATGATTCCTGACTTTTTTTTAAAATCATGATTCTAAAACTTGGGGGCTGGGGGGAAGGAGGTAGCCTTTTTCTTTTTTTGATATTCAATCTAATTGGAAGTTTTTCTCAACTTCACTTATTTTCTCCATTAAACATTAATCAGCAGTACTGTATCTTAGAAACAGGTGCTACCAAGTAGCCTGGCATTTTAAAAGAATGCTGACCCCATGTTAGTTCTGATAGTGTCATGGATTTCATAAAGTCTTTTGAAGTAGTTCCTTCAAAGAGTGACATAAACATATTGGAGAAAAATTTATTTTTTCCCTAAAACACAGTGTTCTGCTTGAGCATCTACCCTAGCTTATGTATCATAAAATTGGTAAGCCTTCTAAGGGTCATACATCACTGAAGTGTGTGTGTGTGTGTGTGTGTGTGTGTGTGTGTGTGTGTGTGTGTATTTAACTCCACTGCCTTATTTGATGAGAACTTGTATTTTTTTAATAGTTACTCGTGTGTAGAAAATAAAATAGGTCAGCATTTTTATAGGCATTTTGAGATTTTAAAAATTCTGACCACCTTTCTACATCAGGGATTATGAGGAATTATTTTCTTTTAGCATATGCCAACGATTTCCCAAAAGGCCGTAGAGCTCATCTTGTTCAAACCTCTCATTTTATAAATGAAGAAACCTATATTTTTGGGAGAGGATTTCTTTGGATGACATTCCTAAGAAACTGAAGTTGAAGCATTTATAAACCATTAAAAAGCATATGTACTTTGGCTTCTCAGAAATACAGCTTTTTTTAACCTGTTATTTTGGGTTAGCATTCATTAATAGTCTTTCCTAGGTTCATCCCATTCCAAGTCAGAGAGGCTGATTGGTGGGCTGTTGTTACTTTTCAAAAATATATTATTTTTATTAAAGTGTCATGAGTTGACTGATAGGATTAATCAGAACCTTCTGACAGTGAAGGATACTATTCTGAACCTGGTGATGTCAGAACTTGGTCAAACACATTGCAGGCATACCTGTAACTATGAGGATGAGACCCATCTAGTTTTAGCTAGCTGTGCCCAAGATGTGATCATGGGCTATATTTGTTTCCTCTCTGAATGACTAGCAGTTTGGGTCATGATGACTGATGGTGATTTTAGAGCAGTAACTGATGACAAGGGCTTTGACTTTCATGACAAGTCAAATAAAAAAAATTGAAGACCCAAACTTCCCAGTAAGTTTTTTTTTTCCTTTTTTTTTTTTTTTTTTTTTTTTTTGCGGGGCAATGGAGGTTAAGTGACTTGCCTAGGGTCACACAGCTAGTACGTGTCAAATGTCATATTTGAACTCAGGTCCTCCTGAATCCAAGGCCAGTGCTTTATCCACTGCGCCACCTAGCTGCCCTTCCCAGTAAGTTTTAAAATTTAAATATATCTGAATGGCAGAATTATACTTCCTTATTTCAGAACTTCATCGGGGCAGCAACAGATTGTTATTTGTCTTCCATTCTTGAAGAGGACCATTGACATCATGGGGGGGTGATGTCTTGACTTGGGCATGAATTGGATTTGAGTCAGGCAGAGCTGCACTGTCTTCAGCTCCACTCTCTCCTCCACCGTCATTGTAGTTCAATGGCAAGACAAAAGTCAAGACTACTGGTAATGATCCTGGGTGCAGTGGATGACCTTGGCCTTTCGACTGAAGTTTCTTTTCTTTTTCTTTCTTTCTTTCTTTTTTCTTTTTTTCTTTTTTTTTTTTCTTTTTTTTTTTTTTGCAGGGCAGTGGGGGTTAAGTGACTTGCCTAGGGTCACAAAGCTAGTAAGTGTCAAGTGTCTGAGGCTGGATTTTAACTCAGGTACGCCTGAATCCAGGGCCAGTTCTTTATCCACTGCGCCACCTAGCTGCCCCCGACCTTGGCTTTTCGAAATTAAGGTCTTTCTTAGGTCTCAGTTTGTCTGAAGCATTGCCCATTCAGTGACTAAGGGTTAGGTAAGAATTGAGACAAAACATGGCCTAGTTTACCATTACAAGAGTATCAATCAGGGAGGGGAAGACCCTCTGAGTTTCTGGCCAGAACAGAAAACAATTGCTATTTGTACTCACTCTAAACCATCAGAATCCAGACTATAAGCAACAAGGGCTTAGGCTAGAGCCCATTATTGGCCATTCAGTGAAAGCCAAAGTGATTTGGGTTAAAGACGTAGTAAAGTAGCTCTATATGAATCACAATGGGCTTGTTTAAAGCCCTTTTTTTTAGAGCTATATTTCAAGAATCAAGAAAACTGCCAACTTTTTGAGTATGTGTGTATATTAAATACACACATACATACATACACACACACATATGGGGGGGGGGAAATCTAGCCTTCAAACCCCAAGTTATCTTACACAATATAAGCAACCAAAAGTTATATTCCTTTGGACGACAGAACACCCATATGTATGATGCCCTAAGTGGAGAGAGGGAACACAGGTGGTGATCTTTCCTCAGTAGACTGGTGATTCACATAGACATCTTAGATTCATTAAAGAAATTGGGCTCCTACTATATAGTAGGGGCAGTTAGAAGCAGGAAAACATCTTCCTGAATTTGAATCCACCCTCAGACACTTACTGTGTAACCCTGGGCAGGTCACTTAGCCCCATTTGCCTCTGCTTCCTCTTCAGGAAAATGAGCTGGAGAAGGAAATGGCAGGCCACTCCAGAATCCTTGCCAAGAGAACCCCAAATGGGATTACAAAGAGTGAGACATGACTGAAACAATAAACAACACTGTACTATGTATGGAAATGTGACACAAGGTACAAAATACTATGGTGTTCACAGAGGAGAGAGAGATTCCTTTTGGCTCAGAGAATCAGGGAGGCACAGATAGGTAAAAGAGACTTGGATATGTTAGTAAGGGTATAAGCTCATTATAAATCAGTAGTGGGGGTGGGGCAGCTAGGTGGCACAGTGGATAAAGCACCGGCCCTGGATTCAGGAGGACATGAGTTCAAATGTGGTCTCAGACACTTGACACTTACTAGCTATGTGACCCTGGGCAAATCACTTTACCCTCATTGCCCCGCCAAAAAAAAAAAAATCAGTAGTGACCAATGTTGACTTAGGCTGCCATCATAAACGTAGAGTATCCGGAATAAGAGAAGTGGCCATTCAGGGCACCACATTTTAAGAGGGGCATCAATTAGTAATAATAATAATAATAATAATAATAATAATAATAATAATAATAATGCATTTATATAGTGCTTTAAAAAAATTTACAAAGCTACTTTCCTTCCAACAGTCTGATCAGGTAGATAGCACAAATATTTTAGCTACTTAAGGTCAGGTAACTGGCACAACTATTCCCCGTTTTATAAAGGAAGAAGCCAAGCCTTGGACAGATTGTTACTTCCCCTAGATTCCACAGCTAAGGGGTAGAGTTTAACTCAAACCCAAGTGTTCCAATGGCCAGGCTAAAGCTGTATACTCTATTCTACTTAGAAACTGGAGCTCCTTCAGAAGAGAGTGACCAGGATTATGAGGTGACTTGAACCCATGTCAGAGGAAGAGGTATTGAAGAAATTCCTTAGGAGAAGAGAAAACTTATGCAGGTGAAAGGAAAGGACCGTGTGACCCTGAGAGTTGTCTGCAAATATGTGAATGCTAGAGCTGAAAAAAGACTAATGTGATTATATAAACATAAATAGCCTTTGCAAAACAAAAAATAAATGCATCTATTGTAAAAGGGTGGGGGGGTCTCTCACTGTTAGTTCTCTCCTTCCAAACTGTTTTATATTTAACTACTTTGTGTCTATTTATATTCACTTTATATTTATGTTGTATGTAGTTATAAATGTACTTATCTTTCCCATTAAAATTTAATTTTAATGACTAGGTTTCCAGTGATTGGGGAATGGCTGTATGCAATATGATAGATAGTCAATACTATTGTTATGGGCCAGGGTAGCTCATTCGAATGAGCCTGGGTACCTCAGAAGTTTTCTGGGGTATATCAAAGAACCTTCTTCATGAGAAATGAAACCAAAGGACAGATACACCTAAAGAGAGTGGCACTGGATGGGGACTGAGTTAGCTTCAGGACCACCACCCTTCCTCCCAGTCTCCCCAACCCCTCAGGGAGATAAGATTAGGTGCGGCTGCTGCCTTTGTGGCATGAGGAGGACAGAGATGACCCATTCAAATGAGGTACCCTGGCCCATAACACTATGATACAGGAAGTGACAAATATGAGGAAATAAGATGTGAAATAAATAAAGAGTGAAGAAAGTGGAACCTAAAGAACACAATGACTAACTATAGAGTTAAAGATAGCATTAGCAGCAAAACTCCACCTCACCCCCAGCAAAACCAAAAAGTTCTGTACTAAGGAAAGATTTGTTTTTGTGTTTATATAGCATTTATTATGTGCCAGACATTGTGCTAAGTGCCTTACAGTTGTTATCTTATTTAATCCTTACAACAACCCATTTTACAGATGAAGAAACTGAGGCTAACCAATTGAGTGACTTGTTCACTACTAAGTGGGCTAGTAAATGTGTGTGGTTGTACTTGAACTCAGGTCTTCCTGACAGTAACTAACAGAAATATATAGAAATGTACACTCATTGATTATATTTTTCTTATTTTTCTCATGTTCTTTTTTTCTGTATTTGAATATCTGTATTTGTCCATGGAAGTTCAAAATTAAAATTTACATAAACAACCAGACAAATATTTGAAGGACTGTCATGTGAAACAGGGATTAAACTTCTGTGTTATTCCAAAGGGCAGAACTAAGACCTCCGGTTAGAATTTGTAGAGAGACAGATTTTAGTTCATTATAACTCCAGCTTCCTTCTTTGTTATTTTGCCCTTGATCTCAAAACTACCTTGTATTTATTTGTTATCTATTCTGTGCATATACATGCATGCATGCATACATACATACATATGTGTGTGTATATATGTATATATGTGTGTATGTGTATAATATACATATGTATATATATGTATGTGTGTGTGTATATACACACACACACACACACACACATATATATATATGAACATCTTGTCTCCCCAATTAGAATGTACATTTCTAAAGAGATTCATATCTGGCTTTGAATCCCCAGCACCTGGTAGGGTATGTGGCACATAGTAGGTGTTTAATAAATGCTTGTTGAGTTATTGAGCATAAGGAAGAACTTCCTAGTACTTACAGCTATCTGAAGTTGTAATGCGCTACTTTGTCTCAAATGGAGTGATTCAGGAACTATTGAGTTACTGTCAATGAAAGTGATCAAGCCAGCATATGATGATCACTTTCTATGGATCCTTTCAAGGGGATTCATGCCCTGGATAAGGGTTGAACTAGATGAGCTTTAATGGTCCTGATTCTTCAGGGAGTGTTTGAGACCTGGCTCTGCCACCAACTATGATTGTAGCCTTGAACAAGTGGCTTGACTTCTCTGGGCCTCAGTTTCTTCATCTGTAGCATGTTGGGGTTGAACTAAAAGAACTTTAAGGCTCCTTTCAGGCTGGAAAGTTCTACAATCCTGCCATTCCTCTTAAGGCTTTGTTGAAGGGACTAGCAACTTTAGAGATGTAACTGATCAAACTCAGAAACCAGTTGCTAATTTCCATGACTTTAAAGAGGTTTAGAAATTTTATATGAAAGCCACACTGTACAATCGCTAGACTTTCTCTAATTCCTTTAAAAAAGCTACATCTACACTTCCTTCCACAGGGATCTTCTTACCTGCACAAGAAGCCGTTTAGGCCTTTAAAAGCTGTAAGCCTTTTAAAAAAAATAAATAAATAAAGTTCTGGCATAGTGAAGAGTAGGGGGAGAGGGGGAAATAGGGCAGAGAACCCTTGGAACTTTTATAGTAATTGCTGGCTAGCAAGGCAACTCCTCCCTACCCCCCACCCTCCTCAGAATTTCTCCTAGGGAAATAATTTAGTGCTTTGAATGCCACGTCTGATTTCCATGGAAAAAAGTTGTTTCAGCCAGTGTAATTGTTGTTCATCATCAGTGACATGAAATATGTTGTTAATTCACATTCAGCAAGTCAGCAACACTCCCAGAGCCATTTTATAATTTACCTAACACTCAGCTGAGCCTATGCCTTCCTAGCATCAACACTCCGGAGGTGTGGGGTGACATAGAGTGCTGGATTAATCCTACTGACTATGGCAAATCTATTCTGGAAGTTGTGATCCCCCTATCCCCTTATTTCCCTTTCTGTTTTCCTCCAGGGCTTGATGAAGTATTTAGCTCTTTAGAAATCTGCAGAATCTGTGTAATCGATTTTGACATACTCAAGCCATTTTAATGCCTTGCTTTTCAAAAGCATCATAAAGTATGACTGTAGAAATAGAAAGTTGACATAAAAATGGAGGAGGGTTCTTAGGAGTAGACACAATAATGTATAGGAAGACAATATTAAAAGGTATTGAAACTCTGATCAATCCAGTGACCAATTGAGTCTGTAAAAGACTGATAGACATGCCTCCTGCTTTTTGGCAAAAAGGTGGTGGACTACAGGTGTAGAGGGAGATAGACATGCCAGTGTATTGGTGGGGTCTTTTTGTTTGTTTTTTGTTTGTTTGGCTTTTTGCTTAAATGGATTTCTTTGTTACAAGTGAAGGTTTCCTTTGTGGGGAGAGAGAGGGGTGAAGAAGGAAGGGAGAGAGCCAGCTTCAGCATAGACTTGTGGTTCAATCTTGGGCTGGAGTTCAATGATTCTGGAAGACAGAATCAGGCTGATTGTGCAACTTACTCTACCTTATTTAAATCCTATTCATGCACAAGTAAAGATATCACCTTGTCATGTCATTGGTTCTCTTCAAAAATGAAGGATGGGGGCAGCTAGGTGGCACAGTGGATAGAGCACCAACCCTGGATTCAGGAGGACCTGAGTTCAAATCTGGCCTCAGACACTTGACACTTAACTAGCTGCGTGACCTTGGGCAAGTCACTCAACCCCAATTGCCTCACCAAAAAAACAAACAAAACAAAAATGAAGGATGAACAACCATTTGTCCAGAGGTTCTCCTAGTACAGTTCACTCATCTATATAGCGAACACTCATTCAAAACAATAAACATTAGCTTATCTTTAATGGCATACAGAACTCATTTTAATAGTATAGACATCAAATAGATAAAATTTAAGGCTAAAAGGTACCATTTCACCAGGTGGTGGAGAAGGGAGGATAAATTCATGTAATCCCATTGGGATAGCAAATTCTGTCCACTTCTTAAGTGGACGAGTAAGCCAGACAAGTCTCCAACTTTTCATGCTTATATTCAGTTCAGGATAACATTGCCCTTCCCTTGCAATTGGCTAGCTGATGGTGTTGGCACGCATCTGCACCTCTCTTCCTTACCTCCACACCTCATCACCCCATCCTCTCAGGGATGTTTCCAGACTTCCATTCTTTATACCTTCTATTCCTCCCTTCATCTTCCATGATCTATCAGACCCACCATACAGATGAGAAAAACTACACTTCCTATCAGCCCTTTTGCCAATACCCCTATGGAATCATATCAAATTTATTAATATTGACTGAAATAGAGTAGGGGTCCAAATGAATTCTTTCTCACAGAAGGATTCTGTCATTGGGTGGCAGTAAGGTGATAGATTGGGAAGTGACATCAATTTTTAAAAGAGCGTCAATAAAACTTTTTAAAAATTTTCTTTAAGTAAAAGGAATCTCCCCATCCTCCACCATTTTCTGGATTCAGACAACAGTCCTTAGAGGTATTGCTTTAGATAAAGGATAATTAAATGTTTGAGAACATGTACAGTGTTTATTTATAGCAACACAGGGAGTCTATGAATTTAGATTGTTAGTGAGAAGTTTGACTTGATAACATCATTTCTTCAATAAAAGGATTATGGATAGTTAAAAGTAGCTCTTGTAATTCTTTTTGACAAGCCCTTCAAATTTTAACCATGACTATGAACAGATCTGGGCTCCTTTGCACTAAAGAAAGACCTTTCATATTAAAAGCTTTTAGAATTGCACATGAAAGGTTTATAAATAAGATTTTGAGGTTCTTAAATTTAAAAGGTTTAAGATGAATGAGCTTGCCAAAATTGTTCATCTTTTAGAGTACTTTTATCGTGCCAGTTTGACAAGATAATTGGGGAGCAACCCTTCTTCGGGATTCATCTATAAACAGTTTATTTATGGCTGTAAGCTTTTTTACTTTTAATGGGCTTTTGTTCTGCTTGATTGGACCGGCTGACCAGGTACAGCTGCTCCATCAAGCAGATACCTGCATACCAAAGGGATGAAAGAAGTTCAATTCTAGAAAGTGTAGGAGGTAGACCCTTTGAAGACTCAATAGAGAACACCACTTCGTGTTCAGGTGAGGGGAATAGATGTGAGAATGAGAAAATGGAAGTTATTACAATAAACTTGGGACTTCTGAAGAAAAATATTTGAAGGCCGGTTCTCTTAGACTCAACAAACAGAATCCTCTTAGCTAGAACCTTACAGGCTTGAGCTTTCAACCTAGACAGGACTAAGCCTACTGACTTCAGGGATAGAATCTAGGATCTAGAACAGGTTTTCTTAACCTTTTTGTGTATGCGTGTTATGGACCCTTTCTCAGAATGATGTTTTTAAATATAAGGAAACCCTAAATTTCAATTAGAAGTTAGCAAATAAAGGGGCAGCTAGGGTGCAATGGATAGAGCACCAGCCCTGGATTCAGGAGGACCTGCGTTCAAATCTGGCCTCAGACACTTAACACTTACTAGCTGTGTGATCCTGGGCAAGTTAACCCCAATTGCCTCACCAAAAAAACAAACAAACAAAAAAACAAGAAGAAGAAGAAGAAGAAGTTAGCAATTAGTCATTTCCCCCCCCCATCCAAGTTCATGGAACCCCTGAAATCTTATCTAGGGAACCCAAGTTAAGAAGCTTTGATGAAGAAGTTTAGTCAGTCAGGAGGGGGGGAATAAGAAAAATTCATTTCGATTAAATAAACATTTGGGGGGGGGGCAGTGAGGGTTAAGTGACTTGCCCAGGGTCACACAGCTAGTAAGTGTCAAGTGTCTGAGGCCAGATTTGATCAATAAACATTTATTAAGTGCCTACTGTGTGCTAGGCCCTGTGCTAAGCATTGGAGATACAAGTAAGAAAAAGACAGTCCCTACCCTCAAGGAAAAGGAACTTAGACTTGAATGGGGAAGACAACACAGAAAAGGAAGTTGGAAAGACAGGGACGGGGGGGGGGGGGGGGGGGGGGGGGGGGGGGGGGGGGGGGGGGGGGGGGGGGGGGGGGGGGGGGGGGGGTGTGTGACCCAGCACAGGAGTATCATATTCCTTGGGAGTTCAAACAAAGCAGAGCTGCTGATGGGAAGCAGAGAGTTAGCTAGAGAGTCTGGGTGTAGTCCTCTTATAAAGAAAAGCTTTGGAGGACATTTAGTGCTACACCCTCTAGCCAGAGGGGAGAGGAATCTGCGGGAGTTGGAAAGGTATTTAGCTGAGCTAAATAGTGTGATGATGAGGTTTTTGGTGATCAGCTTATTCTAAGAGGGGCATCCTGTTAATTCCTCCCCTCTATATGTTTCTTTTTTTTTCTTCTTTGTAATAAGCATTTTTCTTTATAGTTTTGGGTTCCAATTTTTATCCCTTTTTCCCTCCCTCCCCTCTACCCTCTGAGGTGGCAGTCAGATATGGGTTATAATGTATGATTATATAAAACACTACCATATTTGTCCCCTAATATAGTTTCTTTCTTTGGAGAGGCAATGAGGGTTAAGTGACTTGCCCAAGGTCACACAGCTAGTAAGTGTCAAGTGTCTGAGGCTGGATTTTAACTCAGGTCCTCCTGAATCCAGGGCCGGTGCTTTATCTACCACCTAGCTGCTTCCCCCCACCCCCACCCCCGCCATATAGTTTAAAGATACACTCTTGGGGGCAGCTAGATGGCGCAGTGGTAAAGTACTGGCCCTGGATTCAGGAGGACCTGAGTTCAAATCCAGCCTCAGACACTTGACACTTACTAGCTGTGTGACCCTGGGCAAGTCACTTAACCCTCATTGCCCTGTAAAAAACAAACAAACAAACAAAAAATACACTCTTCAGAGTTCTATAATTTTGTAATTCTCTTTTTTGCACATTATCTTAAAATCTATGGTAATTAGTAGTTTTAAAAAATATACCCTTAATTTTTATTTCAGGGAACATATTAAAGGGGGATAAAAGAAAAACTGAAGCCCCTCATTTAGGCAAAGCTGTGAGGCAAAGAATCTAAGTCCTACAGGGAGGGGTGGTAAAGTCAACCACATCATCAGGTGGGGAAGTCATTAAGGTAAATCCTGGGGTAGAAGAAATATGGGGTTCATGAGGTTGGAAAAGTCTCAAGGCACAGAACCACAGAATTTCAGAGTCGGAAGGGACCCTGCAGACCATTTAGTCCAACTGATTTCCAAACAAGCCTCTCCTTTACATACCTGATAAGTACTCATTCATCTTTTGCTTGGAAACTCCTAGTGATGGCAAGCGTGTTATCTCTTGAGGTAACTCTTTCCATTTCGAAATAGTCGTAAATGTTAGAAAGTTTTCCCTTACATCACACCCAAATTTAACCCCTTCACAGTTTACTTCTTTTTTGGGGGCTAAGCAAAACAAGACAGCAGCCACATCTCTAATCTATCACCAAAACCTGTTGCTTTGTAATCTCTCCCTGTTGGACCCCATCTTCTCCATCTTTGCTCCCACAACCTTGGTGTCATGTAGCCTTGGTTATCTGTATCCAGACTGCCGAAATCCTTTCAGCGAACTGTTTTTTTCTATCATACCACTCCTTAAACTCTTTTTTTTGGTGAGGCAATTGGGGTTAAGTGACTTGCCCAGGGTCACACAGCTAGTAAGTGTTAAGTGTCTGAGGTCAGATTTGAACTCAGGTCCTCCTGACTCCAGGGCCAGTGCTTTATCCACTATGCCACCTAGCTGCCCTCTACCATACCACTCCTTAGCTAGTCCTCAGAGCACCTGTTACATTGGTTTCTTTGCTCACTGCCTTTCTGTCTCTCTCTTTTTTTTTTTTTAATTTTTTCTCTCCCCAATATATCTTACCAACAGGGCTTGCTTGATGGATTGACACTATAGAATAAGTCCCAATTCCCCATTTATTGCTTGCTTTGGTGTGCCATCCAACTTTTGTTTGGGTGCCTCCCTTTAGCTGTCCATCCCCCAAACATTCCTGAAATTCCACCTCTTCCTTAAAGCCTCAGGAAGCTGATTCAGTCAGTCAACCAGCAAGCATTTATTGGGCCTCTCCTATAGTTGGATTATTAGTTGAGATTTTAATTTGGGGTTGGGAAGGGAAGGGAGATAGAATTGAAAGGAAGAGAATAATAATATAAAAGAAACCAGGTGAAATATCTGTCTTTGTGAGGTTAATAGAAACATAAGAAAGAAGAATCATAGATCTAGAAGGGTCACTCAGTCCCATCTCTTCATTTTACAGTCAGTCAGTTTTTCAGCTAGGATTTATTAAGAGCCTACTATGTACCAAGCACTTTGCTAAGTGCTGAGGATACAAAGAAAGACAAAAAACAGATAGTCCCTACTCAGGGATCTCATGTTCTAATGGGGAGACAACATGCAAACAACTGTACAGGATAAATTAGAGAGTCTCACTGAGAAGGCGGTAATGTTAAGGAAGACTGGGAAAGATTTCTTGCAGAATGTGGGACTTTATCCGAGACTTGGAGAAAGCCAGGGAAGCTAGGAGAGAGAGAGCATTCCAGGTCTGGAGAGACAGTGAACATTCTCTGTAGGGAGATGGCCTATTGAGTGTGAGGAATAGCAAGGACACCAGTATCACTGGATTGCAGAGTATGTATGTAGGGGTGAGTAACATTTAAGAAGACCAGAAAGGTAGGAAGAGGCCTGATTATTTTCAGAGAGCTACAATCCAAACAGATGTCATATTTGATCCTGGAATTTTTTTTTTGGGGGGGGTGATATCATGAGATCTATGTTTTTAGGAAGATCAATTTAACAGCTAAGGGGAGGATGAATTGGAGTGGTGAGAGACCTGAGGAAGGGAAACCAACCAATTGGCTGTTGCAGTAGTCCAAGCATGAGGGGATGATGCCCTGTATCAGGGGAGAGGCAGTGTCAAAGGAGAGAAAAGGGTGTAGACAGGCGATTCTATGAAAGTAGAAATGGAATTGGGGGATGAAAGAAAGTGAGGACTCGGGGATGACACATAGGTTGTGAGTCTGGTTCACTAAGTGGGATGGGTTTGAGGAAAAGATAAAGGATTTCGTTTTGGAGATGTTGAATTTGGGGAGGGGGCAGGGCAGTGGGGGTTAAGTGACTTGCCCAGGGTCACACAGCTAGTAAGTGTCAAGTGTCTGAGGCATAATTTGAACTCAGGTCCTCCTGAATCCAGGGCCGGTGCTTTATCCACTGCACCACCTAGCCACCCCTGGAGATGTTGAATTTAAGAGGTCTTACAGCAAAACTTCTTAAACTGTGGATTGCAACCTCATATGGGGTTGAATAGCTAAATGTGGAGATCGTGAAAAATTTGGCAACAGTAAAAGGTTATGTGTACCCATTTAATATACCTATATAACCAGGGTTGCATAAAAACTTCTCAGGCAAAAAGGGATCGTCAGCAAAAAAAGTTTAAGAAGCTTTGGTCTACAAGACCAGTGAGGAAACAGAGACCCAGAGAGGTTGAAGGGGCTTACTGAAAGTCTATAGCTACTTAGAGACAGAATTGTCACTAAAACCTCACTTCTACTGATTTTAGGTAATAATATTAAACTTGAGCTAATTTGGAAATTGGCAAATTAGGAATCTGAGATTCTTGTTTTTATTTCTATGAAATTAAAAGAATAAGCTTTTCATTCCCTTCAGTAGCTTTCCATTTTGTGTTGCCTTCATTTCCAAGTATCTCTTTTTCCCCTTACTAACTTAGTGAAGCTTTCCCTATAATCAAGAATAAAAGAAAATGAAGATTGGTTGTTCAACCAAACTAACCAATACTCCAGTCAAGTCTAACAATATGTGAACTATTCTACACCCAAAGGTTTCCCCCGGTTCCTACAAAACCTAGGAATTACATCTTTTATTCCTCGGTTTCTTTGTTGTTGCTGTTATCATTTTTGTTATCTTCATGTATATTTTTTTCCTGGTTCTGCTTATTTCATTCTCCATCAGGCTTCTTTTCAGACTTTTTTTTCATATTTTTATCAATGGGCCAAGTTGTTTGGATGGGGGAAGGGAATTGGGAAGCCACATGATCAGATCAAATAGTCAGGGCCCAAAAGCAGAAAAAAAATGACTAGAGGATTTTGTCCTTTTCCAGTCAACCAACATGAGTTAAACATTGTCTGGTATGTGTGCGTGTGCGTGTGCGTGTGTGTGTGTGTGTGTGTGTGTGTGTGTGAAGAATATGTATGTAATCTTGATATTTTTATCCTATGGGATATGGTATGCTGCTTTTATATTATGTACAGAACCCCTGGTGGGAGTTATTCCTAAAAAAAAAAATTTTTTTTTAATTTGGGGTTACTTCCCCTATTTCACTTAATTCTCTGGTAAATCCTGCATTTCCTCATCTTCCATTCTCAGAGAATGTCTTTTTATATGAAAGTGTTATTAGCTGAATCAGTATGAGAGTCCAAGGGGCATGGCAGCAGGGGTTTGAGAGATAGGAAGAAATGACTGCCGGATTTCCTTCTGTTCTAAGTAACCAACAAACAAGTATTTCCAGGATGTTGGTCTTATGTTGTTCCTTCGTAAGGCTTCCATCAAGAGGGTGGAGTTAGTTATTCAGAGAAAGGAAGTTAGGGAAAGAGAGGGCCCTAATCATAGAGTGTGTACAGGGAAACCTGCTGAAGGAATTTTTAAAACTCAAAGCTGTTTGCCAAAGTTTTGGCATGGGGTGATGGAACAGTAGTCCCACTGATTCAAACTGTCATCTTCATTTAAGATACAGAAAAAGTAAAGAAATCCTGGCCTAAGAAAAGGAAATTTAATAAAACTGTAGAGTAGGGGAGACTCATTGGATTTGATGGTTTGTTTGTTTCTTGGAGTTGTTTGGGTTTTTTTGATAAGCATTTTTATTTAAAGTTTTGAGTTCCAAATTCTGCCTCTCCTTCCTCGCTCCCAGAGGCTGCAAACAGTCAGATATAGGTTTTACATGTGCAATTATTTAAAAAAAAAACATTACCTAGTCATCTTGTAAAAGAAAAATTGAATTTAAAAAATGAAAGAAATAAAGTGAAAAATGGCATGCTTCAGTCTGTGTTCAATCAACATCAGTTCTTTCTTTGGAGCTGGATAGTTGGCTTCATTATTAGTCCTTTGGGATTGTCTTAGATCATTGTATTGCTGAGAATAGTTAAGTCATTCACAGTTCTTCATCAAACAATATTGCTGTCACTGTACACAACGTTCTCCTGGTTCTGCTTATTTCACTAAACATCATCCTACTTGTCATTTCTTATAGCACAATAATATTCCACTACAATCATATACCACAGTTTGTTTAGTTAATCCCCAATTGATGAATATCCCCTCAATATCCACCTAGCTGCCCCTGTTCTATGTACTCTTTTTTGTTTGTTTGTTTGTTTTTTAGTGAGGCAATTGGGATTAAGTGACTTGCGCAGGGTCACACAGCTAGTAAGTGTTAAGTCTCTGAGGCTGGATTTGAACTCAGCTACTCCTGACTCCAGGGCCAGTGCTCTATCCACTGCGCCACCTAGCTGCCCCTGGAGTATAATTTTAAGTGCTTTCACTAGTTAAGAATTTGGACTGAATTAAGTTATCTTTTAGAGGAGGTAAGGGTTAATTTGGTGAAGTGGACAAAGAATAAATCAACAGTTCTATTATCACTGAGTTTCTGTTCTTAGTATCTCTCATCCCTAGTCCTTCTCTAAAACTCACCTTGATGATCCTGGTAGTGATGATATAGGAGAAACCAATGGCCTGGTACAATGGACAATAGATCGGACAACCCAAATGGTCTCAATTCAGTAATGAGAATGACTTGTTGCTCAACCTAGCATAGAGATCAAATGCTGTGTAGCCTTTCTCAGTCTCCTTGACTGCTTGTGCCCTCCCTAACCACACTTACCTTGTATTCATTTGATACATATTCTACATTATTTATTTGTGTATATGTTGTTTTCTGCTGGTAGAATTTAAGCTTTTTGTGGGCAGGTATTATTTCATTTTTTGCCTTTGTAACAGCAACTAGCATAGTTGGTCCATAGCAGATGCTTCTTTCTTGTTTGATTAGTACCATGCTTGGAAGTGGCTGTGAGTCAGAAAGGAATTAGGATAAACCTTTAAGAAAATAAGTAGCATAAAGAAGAATCTTTTCGTGAGCAACAGTCAGACTCTGTTTCTTAAGACCTTGGTTGGGTACTGCCATCCTCTTGCTGATATGGGTGGGGAGAATCTAGTGAAAGGCCGAGGTGTAAACATACTCTGAAACTGTCTGCGAGAATGCCTCTTAACTTCTGTGAGTGCGAAACAGAGATAATGATACCTCCTATTGTGCTACAAGGGTTTCATGTGCTCTCTGAGATCCTGAGATGAGAGGCACCACAGATGTACACCCATTGATTAATAGGAGAGGCTTCCCTTTTCAGGGGGTAAGTGTGCTAACTCATTCCCTCTGACTGCCAGGATTTACCAAAAAAAAAAAAAATTGCACTGAGATTTGGTCTCTCTCATTGGCCGACCATCATTCAATGATCAACCGTATTTTCCCAGAATTTCTAGTGAAATGGTTCATGATTTATTTTGACCCAGGACAGAAGGGTTAAAGGGATAATAGGTGGGACATAAGTAAAACATAAAGAAGAATTTATTTTGTTTAGAGTGACAAATGATACAGCAAGAATTATGTGTGTGATTTACAGTATTATCTTCCCCACTCTCCACCCTCCCCCCTTTTTTTTCTGCTGGAGGAACTAAAGCACAGAGATGTTAAATGATTTGACAGAGTCACACAGTAGTGAATCAACATAGTAGTGGGAATAATTTCCTAACTTTGGGGCCATTAGTCATCCTCCCTCCCCAAATAAAGTCCCTCAGTGAGTGTCAAATAAAGATCTCCTCAGTGAGTCTTTACTCTTTTTTCACTTCTTCTTTCCTCATATCATCTCTGAAGTGTAAGATCCTACACTGTTGCAGAAAGTCTAGAGCTATCAAGTGATGAACCATAATCCCTAATGTTGAATCCAGAGGTAGTTTAATCTATTTCAGAAGAGAGCTGTACATAACTCTAGATGGAGGAGTGGGTAACTGTAAAATGGCCTTTTTGATCCCTGTGTTTATGGCATAGAACCTTCATTTTATTTAGAAGCAAAGAGTCATCTGTAATGGACACACCTGAACATGATATTCCATTAAAGATTCCCCTTGGAGGGGCAGCTAGGTGGTGCAGTGGATAAAGCACTGGCCCTGGATTCAGGAGGACCTGAATTTAAATCCGGCTTCAGACACTTGACACGTACTAGCTGTGTGACCCTGGGCAAGTCACTTAACCCCAATTGCCTCACCAAAACAAAAACAAAAACAACAAAAGTGAGGTTTGAATGAGGGTATTTTGACCTTAAATCTAGTGCTCTTCCCGCTGCACTCATAACTACTATTGGCACCATAAAATTAATGTTTTCCTCAGTCATGAATCTACTCTCAAGTTTTCCTGATTCCATGTCCAGTGCTCTATCTACTAAACCAAAGTGTCATTTGGAGTGGACATGGAAACCCTATAATGCTCAAGCACATCTGAAAGTTTATCTTGGGCTTCCATTTATATGAATTTTAAATGTAAAGATGTATCTCTTAGCATTGCAAATGACACAGAAAAATGACCACAGCTGAAGTCTCTTATATGTGAGGGTCTCTTTCAATTAGAATGTGAAGGAACACCTTGAGACTAGGGACTGTTTTGCTTTTATCTTCTCTGATGTTTTGTTATCATGCTTATTGAGGGTTCTCATTAGGGCTCCAAGGGGAATCTCATTTGCAGTGGCAGAGGAATCCCCTTCTTCTCTCTAAGACTTTTTCTTTGTCTATAAACTGAAGAGGTTGGTCTAGATAACCTCTAAGGTTGCTTCTGACTACAATATGCTAGGAATTTATGATTTGGCCTTAGTGGTGAGAACATATATTGCCAACAACAAATATTCATTTTGAATGGGGTTAGAGTAATGAAAGGAGAACATTCAGTTGTAAGTTTATTACAGATTAAGGGGGAAAAATAAGGGAATGAATTAATGAAAAATCATTTTAAGGACTTACTGTGTGCCTAACACTTTGCTAAATCTGGAGATACAAATAGAAAAGGCCAAACAGTCTCTACTCTCAAGATGCTCTCATTCTAATGGGGGAGACAGCACAGACAAGAAAATGGAGCTGTAGGGTGGATAAAAAGGCCAGCCTGGAAGTCCTAAGGGCCAAGTAGTAAGGTGGATCATAAGGGTCTTTAGAGTACAACAAAGGGTGAAATGGCAGTTTCCAGGGATCCGAAGGGCATAGCTTGGGAGCAGATGAAAAAGCCACCCCCCAAAGGGTTATAATACATGATAAGACCTGGTGTTTCTCCCATCTCACTAAAAGTCTATTGTAGTTGGTAACTGAGATTATCTAAGTAGTATGAGCAGCCATTTTGCTTTCCTCTTCTTACTTTCACCCCAGATCACCCTAAATAGAATTTGGGAACCCTGAGCAATAGTGAGTGATAGAGAGAAGCAGGCAATAGACAGAAGGAAGCAAAGGGGGGAGAATTAACAAAAGCCAAGAATTAGGAAGTCAAGAACAAAAAAGAGAAGACATTCTATAGATAGAAAAGGAGAAGTAGAAGTGAGTGGGGAAAAAAATTTTTATAGGAAACACCTCATAATGAAAAGCCATACCTGTTCCCATTTCTTATTTCTTAACAGTGTAGGGTTCTCACTCTGAATTGTGGTAGGTTAATTGAAAGTATGCAGGGGCAGCTAGATGTCGCAGTGGATAGAGCACCGACCCTGGAGTCAGGAGGACCTGAGTTCAAATCCGGCCTCAGACACTTAACACTTACTGGCTGTGTGACCCTGGGAAGTCACTTAACCCCAATTGCCTCACAAAAAAAGTACGCAGAGGACTCTTACAAATGCCTTCTTACCTCACTTTCCAAATGAGGGGGAAATCAGGATGTGAAAGTAAAGTAGTGAACACTCATTGCCACCCAGAGTACCCCTTTCTAGATGAAGAAAAGAAGAATGTGAAATGAGCTTATGATGGGTTCTGTAATAATGCCCTACTAGGGGACATTCTTAGGAATCATTCTATAAATAAATACTTTACATTTTGAAACAGATTTAAAAATAAAGCTTCAAAAGAAAGCTTGCAACATAATGTTTCTTCCTCCCCCCCCCCACCCTGCCCCATTTAGGGAAGTAATAATCATATTTAACTCAACCCAGGAAGTATTCATTAAGTGCTTGCTACATGCAAGACTATATGTCAGACACTGGTGTTACAAAGACAAAAATGAAACAGTTCCTGTCCTCAAGGAAATTATATTCTATTGTACTGACACAATATGTACTCAAGATATGTGTAGCATTCAAAGTAATTTCAAAAGATTGTTTGGTTGGCTGGGTAGTTGTTCTCCTTCATTTTCAAAGAGGACCAAAATGACATCACTAACAATGGGAAGGGGGAGAGGTTGTGGGATGAGATTAGGGAAGGCCTTGTGTAGGAAGGAGGTGGTCTCTTAGCTGTGCTTTACAGGAAACTAAGGGTTCTAAGAGGGTGTGCATTCCAGATTTGAGAAGCCACCAGAAGAAAGGCATGGATGAAGGTGAGAAATGAAATAGAAAATCTGTTTCTCTTGAGTAGTGAATGAGTGGGGATAAGTAATAAGAGCTTTGCTACCTTATGTCTTTGATTGGTATGTTATCTCAAGGGGCTCAGGGTTGATTAAAAAAATTTCACGGGGCAGCTAGGTCGTGCAGTGGATAGAGCACTGGCCCTGGATTCAGGAGGACCTGAGTTCAAATCTGGCCTCAGACACTTAACACTTACTAGCTATGTGACCCTGGGCAAGTCACTTAACCCCAATTGCCTCACCAAAAACCAAAAACCAAAAAAAATTTCATGTGATTGAGTACTGTTGACCATCAACAGTTAATACATAGGCTATTCTTGTACCTATACCTAGAGATGTGCTATGACCAGATCATTAAAAATAGAATTCTAATGACATTGTTGAGTTTTGGGGGTTTCATTTTGCTTTGCTTTATAGTGTAGTTCTATTACAAATGAAGAAGAGTTTTTTTGCTGAGGAATTTTTGATAAACTGAAAATTGGCTTCAGTGTATTTATATTTTTATTGAGAATCTTGTTGTCCTTTAACATGCTTTCCTTTTAAAATGTCTTAGTTAATTTGTGCCTCCTACCCAAACACATATTTTGACACTTGTAACAGTTAGCTGAGGTCTGTTATATTAACATGACATTAAAAATTCAAATTAAATGTTTGCCAACAGAGTCAGTATGTGTATAGGACATCAAGGGGAAGAAAAGATATTTTCTATTTCAAATCTTTTTAGCTGTCTAAAAATAGAGGGAAGGGAGGACTTCCTCGTTAGTTTTAATATTTCCCATAGTTTTGGGACATCTTGTGAACTCAATGACAAATTTTATCACTTGAATTCAGCTTTAAGCATTCTAATCTTTTTAGTCATACCTATATTTAAATTCTTAATTACCTACTCTAAGATCTCCATTGGCACCTGGGTATGACCTTGGGTTCTTGAAGCTCAGTTCAGTGAAGTAGGAGCTAAAAGGGCTTTGAGCAGAGACCCAGAAAAAAAATGTACATTGGTCATCCAGAAACTATCCTAGTTAAGGAACTGGTAAGAGGCTTATCACCAGAAGGGTTAGCCACCAAATAATGGATTTATTTTTGTCCCTGGCAATCCATGAAGACTACCTACTCTGGAAAAACATCTGTATATGCCAAAATATTTAGAGCAGCTCCTTTCATGGTGACAAAGAACTGGAAATAAGGATAGAGAGTACCCATAAATATTATTATGCTGTAAGAAGTGGTAACAGGGATAGTTTCAGAAAAAACCTGGGAAGGTTTATATGAACTGATACAGAATAGAGTAAGCAAACAATAAAAAATAATTTCTTCCATAGTTGGTTGGTTGGTTGGTTTCTTTTGTGCTTGAAGACCAAAATAACCACGATGTTGTTGTCAGGGTACATTGTTTCTGACCAATATGAGCTCAAAAGCCTCTATCACAGGTCAGGCACAAATAGCTCATATGAACATGTTGAATGAAGATGTCTCCAAATTTGCACATCCCATGTTTCTTTTGAGCTATTCCATTCCGCAACACAATAGCTCTTTTGTAATCTTGCAGTATACAAGAATAGCTATTGAGCTATTCTACCATAGCTACAGGATTGTAATGACAAACAACTTTGAAAGACTCAAGAATTCTCATCAATGCAATGACCAATCATAAATTCCAGAGTACTGCTGTTGAACTATGCTTCCTACCTCCTAGTAGTCTGGTGAGTTCAGGATGCGGAATGAAACTTACATTTTTGGACATGGCCCATGTGGAAATTTGTTTTGCTTGACTATACATATTTATTTCTAGGGTTTTGTTTTTCTTTTAAATGAGAGAGA